>NC_139251.1:16653504-17190178 GCF_977018435.1 Lepisma saccharinum | reverse complement strand
TTTTTACAACGGTGCCATGTTAATCAGCGGCGTATACTCTGGGTCATCTAGGTAATCGCAGATGACCCGGCTGTATGTCTTTTTTTTTAAAAAAAAATATATATATATATATATATATATATATATATATATATATATATATACCGTGCGTCCATTTCGATCTGCAGCCGAGAGATCGGGAGAAACGTGGCGGGCGGCGCTGACGGAGGTGCCGACATTTGCGGCCTGTAATGCCCGCATATTTTTATGGACATATGCAGACATTTATATAAATATTGCAAAACTAGCACTAACCTGTGTTATAAGAGTTGTTCAAAGTGATGTCCACCTACATTCACACGTTCCTGGCATCGTTTGATGAAATTTTGATTCACACGCAAAAGTTCTTCTTCCGTAATTCTTCCTAGTTCTGCCCTTATATTGTCTTTTAGTTCGTCGATGCTATGAGGGTTATTTCGGTAGACTTTATTTTTCAAGGTTCCCCACAAATAATAGTCACATACGGTAAGATCTGGCGAACGTGAAGGCCATAAACCTCTTGAAATTATTCTGTCATCAAACACCTCCCTTATAGCGTCCAAAGAATCAGCGGCGGTATGGGCTGTGGCCGAATCTTGTTGAAAATACCCATATTGTCTCTCATTATCTGATAACAACTGAAAAAACGGCGCGAGTATTTGTGTGCGGTACCTCTCTGAATTTATTGTGTCTTCAAAAAATATAGGCCCTATTATTTTTTGGCACTTACAGCACACCACACACCAATTTTTGCATCGTGTAACGGAACTTCGTGTATTATTCGGGGATATTCAGTGCTCCAGTATCTATTGTTCTGTGAACAAACATGACCACGCAAGTGAAACCATGCCTCATCCGAAAAAAATATTAACTGTGGATCAACAATACCATCTACAATATTCTGCAAAACCCAATTACAGAAATTTACTCTACTTACGTTGTCAGGGGGCCGTAATTCTTGCACTATAGAAACTCTGTACGGTTTTAATTTTAGTAGCTTAGTGGCTGTATGTGCTGATGATTTTGACACGCCCATCTCCTGTGAAACACGGCGTAGAGGTTTGTTTGGAGAACGTTCTAACGCTGCACCAATTTCATCGAGTTTTGCTTCGGTTAGAACCCGTCGTTTTTGCTTAGGTGTTTTAAAATTTAACGATCCAGTTTCTCGTAATTTAAGGACAAGACGATAACCGTATCTCTATGTGGAGCTGAAACGCCTGGGAATTTCTGTACAAATTGCCTACACACGTCTCGACACGAGTCTGTTTTCACGTAAGTGTCATACATAAAAATTCTTTGTTCTAACGTGAACCTTGCGGCTGGCATTCCAATCGTCTGACTGACACAACACAAATACACACTGCAATAACACAAACAAGTAACGGCAAGTAACCAAGAATAACACTCTTACGCACAGTACGAAATTAACACGCTCTTGGTTTACATCTGCCTGCCACTATATTCACAGCTCTGTAGTCGCGAAGGAACAAAAAACTTGAGCTAGGAGATTTCGGATTGCAAGGAAGCTCACGAACACCATTAGCTTTTAACGGTTCGTCTGCAGCGTAATCTTGATACAATGTTGCACATTCGAAACCTCCAAACGATCCCCATCGACACAAAACTCTTTCAAGGATATAAACTTAGGCAGGACGTTACTGGTCAAAACTATGATTAAAATGTTTTACAGAGTATTATCTGTGGCTCTTAATATAATTTCTAAAGCGTATTTATTTGTGTATATAAGGGTGGAACTTGGAAGAATTACAGAAGAACTTTTGCGTGTTATGTATAACACAGGTTAGTGCTCGTTTTGCAAGATGTCCACAAAAATAAGCGGGCATTACAGGCCTCAAATGTCGGCATCTCCGTCAGCGCCGCCCGCCACGTTTCTCCCGATCTCTCGGCTGCAGATCGAAATGGACGCACTGTACTACAAGAAAGCAAATCAAAATTAAAGTAAAAGTTCAACTACACGTATACCGAACGACATTTACAATATTGGAGGGACAGAATACTTAAAAAAATTGTTGATTCATTCGAAGGTAAAGGCGTGGTGTAGTGGTTCTTCTACCTGGTTTAAGGAACTAAAGGTAGTGGCTACCGTTCAGGATTGTCAATCTGATGGCCGTAGGTTCAAACCCTTCCGGTAGCAGAAAATTTTCGTAAGTTTTAGACATATCCCATTGTGTTCATTGTCCACGCCGTGTGAAACGGAATGATTCAGTTTGGAATTAACGATGGGGGGAGGGGAAATATTGAATTACAAAACCTCCATTTCAACGAACCGAGAAGTGGAGAAAACTTGAATAATTCTTATAAATATTAAAAATTACATTCATTTTTTTAGTGGTGTAATCGCAGGTAAAATCAAAGATCTTACATGGAAGATTTTAATTTGCTCTGAACTCAGCCAAAAGGCATTTCGCACCGATCTAATATATTCTCCAGTACATTTCAAAATATTATTGAATGTTTCATGTCGATAATTTGACCAATGCATCCATTCTTGACGCTCAGACGATATTTTCTGCAACTACCTCTTCTCTCCAGTTCCTTCTCCTTCTTCTCTCCCCTCTTTCCGTTCTGCTTTTATCTCATATCGCCTTCCCTACTTTTCTCGCATCTTATCTCCATCCCACTCTTCTCCACTCCTCTTATCTCCTTTCCTGTCTTAGATTTCCGACTCCACTGCACTATTCTCACTTTTTTCGTTCTTCTCTTTTTCTCTCCTTTACTCTACTCTCCACTTCCGTCTTCTCGTCTCCTCCTCTCCTCTCCTCTCGTTTTCCTCCTCTTTTCTCTTCTTTGTTCTTTTTTCCTCATCTCTCCACGAATATTTTTCCATTCTCCTTACTACATCTCCTCTCCTCGTCTATCCTATCTTTCTTCTCTCCTCTACTTTTCCTCTTCTCCTTTCGCTTTCTCTTTCTCCCCTCTTTTGTAATCTTTCGTTTCCTCTCACCTCTTTTCCTTACTGTAGACTCATCAGCGATGAAATACTAGAAAACCTATTTTTTTTCTTTCAGAAAGAATTTTGTCATTTACGATATAATAGTGATATTTTTAATAATTTTATACAATAATACTTGTTTATATTTCTTTCGCGTATTTTATAAATATCTATTGTGCATGTGGCAACCCTGAAATTGATCCTAACTCTGCACGCAACCCACCAACGGCTTGTGTAAATTGGGTTGCCTAGTTTAAAATGTCTTTGTCCTAAAACTTTTGAGAGACACTGTACAAGATGCGAGAATATATTAGAAAAGAAAAATGAAAGACACCAAACACACATACGCGTGTGTGTGTGCCACTTAAGAGAAACATTTGAAGAATGGAACGAGAGAAGGTGAAACGGAGAAAGAGTTAACAAGCTGAGAAAGATATAACAAGGTATTAAAGAGTAAGAAAGAAAAGGGAAATCGGGAGTGTAAGAGGGGAGGGGATACATATACATGTATGTCATACATATATGTATATGGCCTTACATTTATACCTGCCCACCCTAATCTATAAATATACAGCTTCTGCCCACCCGGTGAAAAATTTCTGGCGCCGTCCCTGTCCTTTCCATAAACATCCATCACTTTGTTGATGAACAGTTCTTCGTCTATTTGAACTTTTTACGATGCACAGACATCAAACAGAAACCACTTCATTTACTGTCTTTAATTGCATCCCCCTCATGTTTCCAAACGACAACTTCAATATTCGAATTATATAAACTTTCTCCTGATATCTCATGGGGGGCTAGTGCTTCCTGGCCTCCTCTGTGGGCGCCCTTGGCTGTGGAGATGCTGTCAGTCCTCGTGCCAAGATTTAGTTTGTTAATTTGTTATTTCGAACAGTTGTCGCTAAGATAGTAAACTGCATTAATAAGTTTCAAATTACGTGTAGTAACTGAACATGAACACTGATAATCAATATGACATTATCAGTTTAACAGTGGCGGAACCACAGGCGGGGCAGGGGGTCATTGACCTCCGCAACCTTGGACGGAAACCAATTTTAGGCGGGCAGAGGAGGGGGGGGTAACATTGAAGTAAAGAAAGGCAAAGCTAGCAGAATCTAAGAGTAACAGGACAAACAAAATAATACTCAAGATGGAATTAGTTTTCATATAATTCATTGCACTTTTCTTCCAGACGGCCAAGAGTACCTGCAGGGGGGCACAGAGGGGAATTGCTCCCCCATACCATTTCAAATTTTTTCCAAACAGAATAAGTTACGGAAAATTTTCTTGCTCTCTTCGCTCATAATGCGTGATTTCCTTACAGTCTGATCAAGTTCAAAGCCATAGCTACGGGGGCCAGCACAAGTGGGACTTGGGCACCGAACGATCCGAATGAAAAAAGTTGTAAAAGAGATAATGCCATGCCGCCCCGTGAAATTATTTGCGCCCTATTAAATCAATATCCATTTCAGTTTGCAAAAAATGAATCTAAAAATGTTCTTGCTCGCTTCGCTCGTAATACCTTTGTTTGCTGTAATGGATTGTAAATTACTAGGGAGAGTAGTAACACCAAATATTTACTTCAGACTGTTGCTGCTAAACAGCTATGTTTAAAATGTATGAACAATTGTTTTGAAGAAAAGAAGCACACACACGTATGAGAGACAATTTCTATCATTTTTGCTGTTGGTTTGTTATTAGGTGGATGAATTGATTATGTAATGTATTTAAATAATATGTATGTGTGTATTAAAGAAACATAGAATGCGTGCACAATCTAGTGTTAAAATGTTACATGTGTATTTTCTAATTTTACGTCGATCCATGTTGCATATGTGTAAAACATATGTTCTACATGAAAAATACACACGCCATATGTACAAAAATAATTATATTCGTAATTTTTACTTTAAAAATACAGTTTGTGTGCTTGTTTTCCATTATTATTTTGCCTCCCCGATGGCGCAGTGGTAACGTCATCGCCTTGTAATCAAGGTGTCAAGGGTTCGATACCCGGTGGAGGCACATAGTGGTTCGGATCCCACTTTAAACTGTAGGTCCAGTCCCGATTAGCCTTACTGTGCATAAAGTGGACTTAAAACACCAAATCAACCAACCAATCCATTATTAGCTAATGTGAAATCGTACGTGTTAAAAAATACCAGGTTAAAAGGCCAATAATAATGTTGATGATAATAATAATATTAGTAATGTCATTATTATTATTTTTTTAACCTCCTGGTACTTGCTCCCCCCAGACAAAAATTCGTGGTCGCGCCTCTGCAACCATTTCCGCAACAGATAAATATATTTTCTTTACACTATGTTGAAACTTACTTACCACAAGTATACATGCCGCCCCTGTCGTAGACTACTTCTATTATTATCTAACATACAACCGAATTACTCCGAAACGATTAACCGACCATAGGAAAAAGCTTTTACACGAGAAACACTTCTCATTTAACATTAACTACATTTTGTTTTACACAGAATACCGAGCCTAAATTGTATGTGCGGTAAATTATTAATAGGTAGTGCAATAACTAAAGAGCACAACCGAAGACGAACACAAAATACAGATTATAACTCAAACTTGTTAAAGAGTCATATGAAATGTTCTATTCTATTTTATTTCCGTTAGAAATACTACGTGATCAAGAAAACAAGAAAGAAGAAACTAAATTAGGGACATTAGAATGAATTTTTCTTGAGAATAATAAGTACGGTTAATTTAGCTCTATTTTTCAAACAATTTACTAAAATTGTTGTATAATTCCAAGTGCAAAGTCGATTACCAGCAACAATAACGAATCGTACATTATTTCAGCTGCCATCTACTGCCATCTGTCGAGGACAGAACGAAACAGCTCCATCCCTTGCTGTTGTTGCCCACTAGCGGTCGCATTCCGAACTACTAGGAGTACGTACGTAATGGAAATTCTCGGAGAAAGCTTTTACCCCATTTTCCCGCAATTATTGCGCTGGAATAAATCTTGCTGAATAATCGAAATCACAATTAGAGCATTAAGGAAGCTCTGCTATTATCTCCTACATATTTAGGAAACCGTTCATTATATACTTGCCTCGGATAAAGCACGTGAGCCAGCGCTTGTCAATGACTAGTTACTTGAGAAAGTACAAGTGGTTGTAACCGTGCCAGAGTGTAGGCGTGCAAGGACTCCAGAGGCGCATCCATATTTTTGTCGTGGGGGTAGGGGGGGCAAGTACCAGGAGGATAAAAGTGCCAATATTATTATTATTGTTATCTTTTTCTTGGTATTTTTTCAACACGTTCAATTTCACATTAGCTAATAATGGAAAACAAGAACACAAACTGTATTTTTAAAGACCGAAATTACGAATTTAACTCTTTTTGTACATATGACATGTGTAACTTTTATGAAGAACATACGTTTTACACATATGTAACATGGAGCAACGTAAAATAAGAAAATACATATGCAACATGTTAAATTGTGCACGTATTCAATGTTTCTTTAATACATATATATTATTTCAATACATTACATAATCAATTCATCCACCTCATAACAAACCAACAACTAAAATGATATAAACTATTTCTCACAAGTATGTGCTCCTTTTCCTCAAAACAATTGTTCATACATTTGAAACAAAACTGTTTAGCAGCAACAGTCCGAAGTACATATTTGAGCTTACTCCTTCTTCTCTCTAGTAATTTACAGCATTACAGGAAACAATCACATTGCGAGCGAAGAGAGCAAGAACATTCTTAGATCCAATTTTGGAAACTGAAAAACATATTGATTTATTAGAGCGCGAATAATTTCACGGGGGGCAATGGCATTCTCCCTTTTACAACTTTTTACATTTAGATCGTTCGGTACCCAGGCCTGACTCTTGATAAGACTAAGAAAAGCAGGCATTGCCAGCGAAGCGATCAAGAACATTTTGCGAAACGTATTTTTATTTGCATTAATTTGAAATCGAGGTGGGGGGGGGGCAATTACCCCTCTGTGTCCCCATGCAAGTGCCCTTGGCAGTTTGGAAGAAAAATTCGTAACGATACGTAGTATCTTTTAATTATTATGGACAACGAACTCCAACTTCCAGTCATTCAACCATCGTTTTCCAATCAGGAAATATTCAGAAACATCACAGGAATGCGGTGTCAGACAGCACTGAAGCTCTTCCTGGTCATCAGCAGTATAAACATGTAAACAGACGAAATCCAGGAAGAGGCTGCAGTCCTGACTGTTCATTTGTTTAGTAAATTGAATTGCGATAAATGTCTGGGAGGCAGAGAGTTCGGGGGCAGTTCGGATTCAGTTATTGAGGAGGAAGTTCCGATTGAATAGAGAAAGAGGAGGAGGTTCTAGGGAGAGCGTGTTAACGCTAGTCGCAAGTCAGACTCTATGTACAGTCACAGGCATAACCTCTCCCAGTAGATCTTCAGTTGGAGTACAGAGACAGGTATATCCTTACATTACCCATGCTGATCCAGTCTTTAGGGGTGTGAAACTCAAGTGTCATGCGTTGCCATTCATGTGTGTAAATTTAGTACCTCTAGCGCCTTACCACCAAGCTCATCACGAGCAGAGAGTGCTTTACCATCAAGGATGAATGATGATTAGTGAGCTACATTCCCAAAAGATTCCCCCATACCTAAGGGTATGACACGAATGCAAAAAATACATGAAAACTAATTCCAGCTTGAGTATCATTAGATTCTGCTAGTCATACTTTTCTTTACTTTAATGTTTGCCTGCTAGAATTGGTTTCCATCCAATGTTGAGGAGGGGCAATGCCCCCTGCCCCTCTGTGGTTGTGCCACTGAAAGACACTCTGATTTGTGGGTGGTGATCCTTGCTGAAAGTTCAACCTGGGAGAGAGAAACATCATTCAATATCTCTGCTTTATTTCATTGATGGATGCGAATGTAGTGTGTCCGGACCAACCGAAAATCACTGTATTTGAAAAATTCCTACTTTCATGGCACCAATGCTCTCTCTCCCCCCTTTATTTCCCCTCTCTATGGTTCAGAAACTAATTTGCATATAATATAAACATGGTTCCGTACAGCAGATTCAGAACAACTGCACATAATTTATTCATTTCCAATGTATTGGCAATTTATTCTGCAGATACATAGAGGTAACCTAACCAACGGAAAAAAAAGTATGTGGGAGTGTTAATAACAAGAATTTGCTCGAGAACGAAGTGGGATAGTTAAATTATATAGGAAATAATGCACCCTCTCCCCCTCCGTAGTGGATTGGAAATTTTTCGGCTTGAAAATAATTGTTTTTTCTTTTAGAGTATAATATTGTCAAAAATGGTGTTAATATTTTTCTACAATAAATTTCTAAGAGTATCAGAGGAGGCAACTTCTGCTCTTGCGCCCCCCCCCCCCACCCGTGCACACGCCTATACACAAGAGTTACTCTTTTACAATAAAAGTAACCAGTGACGGCGATTAGGTTCCAAAACTGGGGGGGGGGGGGGGAGGGGCAAGGACAGTTTACTTTCCCTTGGTACATAAGGTTTAGCACAGTGAGGACGCAAAAGTAGAAATCGGGGAGGGGACTGCCCCACACGCCCCCTAATCGACGACACTGGAATTAACGTTGGGTTGAGCTGTTGTTTTAACTTTACTTTATGCACAGGTAGGCTAATCTAGAAAGGACCTACAATTTTAAGTGAGATCCGAACCACTATGTGGCTCCACAGAGTATCGAACCCGGCACACCTTGATTAAAAGGCAACGACGTTGTCACTACACCAACGGGGAGGCCCAACAGTTTCTTTTACAGTTACTTGACAACACTTAAATTGTTACGGACAGACCACAAACAGAAGAACCTTCGGTAAAAAGGCTTCGCGCATCTTCCCCTCCATCCGTTCAACTCAGGCCGAAAGTAAACCTGCTCCACCCTACCTCTTCTCTCCAAGCGCGAGTGCGATGCACATGAGACCCAGTTTTGCGCAAATTCTTTTGAGTGTGGTCCCACTATAACTTCAAATTTTGTAATGTGGGAAAAGAGTTAACTTTTGTAATTATGTGTCTTCTCTGGTTGCTTAGGTGAAAGGATTTTCCCGTAGGCTTCGTTGCATGTTAAATATAGAACATTCCCGCTATATTGCAATTGGTTATTTCTAATTGCACGAATAACACATCTGTTTCCATTCCGAACAGATTCCCGAATTTAAAGAAATTCTTTATGAAAAACTAACTTGCTTGTAAGATATTATTTAAATAGTTTCCTGCGAAATGTTCTAATGGTTTTGATTATCTGAAATTTATAATTAATAAAATGATAAACGCTCAACATAAGGTAAAGCCTATTTACAATACATGATCATGAAAAAATGATTACTGTTTTATTTATAAGAAATGAAATATACATTTCATAACTATGAAATGGTTCATTTGATTTATTTCACTTCGCTTTGTGCCACTTTTGGCTAATCGTGAAGATGAGTATGAATGAATGGTGATACGATGACATTGATCAAAGGACAATCACAAACACACTTGCATAGGACACTACAAAATTCCCATAGAGGATTCCACAGACTGTAGATCCAGAGGACAGAGCCTCGTTGGCCAGCAAGATAGTGAACCAATACGAGGGGGTGCTGGTAATTTCTTAGCCTTACCCCCTTCATGTTGTCGTATTTTCATGAATTTGGTCTTAAATTGCAGCTTGATGTCTGTATATTGTTGGTAGAGAAAATTATATTTATACGTCTAATGGTTTTTCTTTATTTCAGATTTGACTGAAAGATGGCAGCACCTGAAGCAACATTTACAGTGAAAGACCATAGAGTGGTGATAAAGTTTTTATTCCTGCAGAGAAAGTCCGGCAAGGAGATACATGACACGTTGGTACAGACTTTGGGGGACCATGCCCCTGCATATGCCACTGTTAAGAACTGAGTTGCTAAATTTAAAACCGGCCATTTCAGCACAGATGATGAGTCACACACAGGAAGGCCAGCATGTGTGGTTGTAATCGATGCTGTGCATGATCTAATTCTTCAAGATCGGCGAATTTCCACTAAAATCATTGCTGAGTCTCTAAACATCTCCCGTGAAAGAGTTGGTGTTATTATCCACGACCATCTAGGTATGAGTAAGGTTTCAGCAAAGTGGATCCCGAAACTTTTGAACGCTGATCACACCGTGACAGGGTGAGGACATCCAAAGTGATTCTTGATTATTTTCAAAAGGATGCGTCCACATTTTTGTCTCAATTGGTGACTGAGGATGAGACCTGGATCTACCTCTATGATCCTGAAACAAAAGAACAGTCAAAGGCATGGACCCACTCTGAGTCACCACGCCCAAAGAAGGCCCGTGTGCAAAAGACGGCAGCCAAGGTGATGGCCAGTGTTTTTTGGGACAAAGACGGTGTACTGCTAATTGACTTTTTGGAAAAGGGTGCAACTATTATAGGGGCATATTATTCATCACTTCTTGATAATTTGAAGCAGACAATTAAGTCCAAACGACGCGGAAAATTGACAAATGGAATTCTGTATTTGCACGACAATGCCTCTCCACACACTGCAGGCATTACCCAGCAAAAATTAAAGGATTTGAAGTTCACAGTTTTGGAACACCCTGCTTATTCACCAGATCTGGCCCCCTCTGACTACTTCCTATTTCCAAATCTCAAGAAATTTCTGAAGGGGGTCAGATTTGGGTCACTTTCTGAGGCACAGGATGCTGTACGTACGTGGCGGACCAGCCAAAAGAATTTTTCTGGGAGGGTTACAACAACTGGAGAAAAGACTTAGGAAGTGTGTTCACCTCAGAGGGGATTATGTTGAATAAAAAAAAATGATTCCCATCTCTGTCTCATTTGTTTCTTGCAAAGCCTAAGAAATTACCAGCACCCCTTCGTATTCATGGTTCAAACTCATGACTCGTGATGACACGATATTGTGCAGACTTGAACAGATATCTTATTTCAGGACTCAACCTGAATTTTGAATTCCACTTATCCATCTTGAAAAGAGGTCACCCAACATTTTCAGCCAGTCTCAGAAGTATAAGCAGAATTAAATCTCTCTCTCTGTCTTGTATATTTATTATCTTCTCTTTTGGCCTCCCTGATGGTGCAGTGATTACGTCGTCGCCTTGTAATCAAGGGGTCCCAGGTTCGATACCAGTGGAGGTACATATTGATTCGGATCTCACTTTAAACTGTAGGTCCAGTCCCAATTAACCTATCTGTGCATAAAAATGGACTTAAAGCTTTCTTCTCTCTTCCACACAGCCTGTCTTGTTACATTTCCCTTCCTTTATCTCTCTCTCTCTCTCTCTCTCTCTCTGTGTATGTCTTGTGTCCTTATTTCTCCTTTTTTCTTTCTCTCTCTCTCTCTTTCTCTCTGACTTATTTCTTTATTTTCCTTTCTTCATCATCTCTATCTCTACTATGTTCCATTCTCTTCCCCCTCTTTGTCTGATTTTATTCTTTCTCTTCTCATCTCTCTCTCTCTCTCTTACTTGTTTCTTTGCTTCTCTTCTCTCCTTTTCTTTGTCTGTTTTCATTCTTTATCTTACTCTCTCTCTCCTCTCTCATTCTGTTCTGCTTCTGCATTTCTCTTTCTCTGCCCTCACCCCTTCTTGCTGACTTTTCTTTATCCTCTTCCTTTCTCTCTGCTCGTATTGTTTCTTTATTTCTCTGTCTCGCTTTTTCTCTTACTATGTTTCCCTGTTTCTTTCTGTGTGTGCGTCCTGTTTCTTCGTCTCCTTCTCTTCACGATCTCTCTCTCTGTTTCTGTGTGTGTGTGAAAGAGAGACAGATAGATCTTCTGTGTCTATCAGACATCCTTATTGCTTTTCTATGTTTTTGTTCCTTCTAAAGTTTTCTTCTTGTGAGCCGTGACATAACGTCAATATCCCCCCCCCCCAGAAGATTTTTCTGCGGAGCCCATAGATAGGTCATGAGGAACAGTTTCTTTCCAATGCTCCAAAACAGAACACAGTAAATAACATACCAAGAAGAAAGATCACTTCTTCATCCATACCTGTTGATGAAACTCGAGAGAACTTCTTTCAAAGAAAAGCCAAGTAAAGAAAGAGAAGAGGGTTACAAACAAGCGAGTAAAAAAAAGGAACGACTTTCTGGAACTTGCCGGAAGAGGCAGTTTTGTAACATCAAATGCGTCATTATTCCCCCCCGTAAAGTTTGTTGTTTTCTTTGCGGGAGGCTGAGTCCCGGGAAGAAAATCCTTACAAACGTAATTAAGGAACTTTACGGCTTATATTACAAAGGGTGACGTATGCACTTTATTCTCCCGAAAGCGCCAAATAGACAGCGTCTCTAACAAGCATTTCCAGGAAGCTTATAATAATTTGGAAACAAACGGCCTATGATATAAGGCTCGGCTGGGGGATATAAAGTATCACAAGGGAAATAAGTTGGTCGTCATATTCAGAAAGAAGTCGGGAAGGTTATTCCAATCAATAGAACCGACCTTAGTGGCGGAGTGGTTAGCATGACGCCGGAGGTTCCGTGTTCAAATCCTGGCTTGTATCACAAAGCAAAAAAAGGTTGTCGTGATTTGAGAATTTAGAATGTTTACACTATAAAACAATACAGCCGACTTCTGTGGCTGAGTGGTTACTACAGCGTACCACAACGCCGGAAGTTTGGGGTTCGAATTCCAGATTATATTACAAGGCAAAGTAAGATTCTCGTCACTTTAGAAGTTGGAAAGGCTACTCTGTTACAATATAGCCGATCTCCGTGGTTGAGTGGTTAGCACGGCACGCTACTGCGCCAAGGGTCCTGTGTTCGAATCTCGGCCAGGGCGTGGATGTTCTTTGTTAAATAACGTAGATAATAGGCTGTACAATAAATATAAACAATAAATAAGAATCGGTGCTGTAAACTAGGTTAAAGGTTCACGATACGCCACTGAAGTTCCCTCTAGACGGTCCTGCATTGACAACATCATTGGATCCTCCGGGAGGAAAGTCCCACGCGCACAGGTGGCGCTGGAAGACAAGAGACTGGCGTGGAAAGTTGCTGAGGTGGCACGGATTATGCCGTCCGCCATGAAGGTCCATCATGGGCTTCGATCCCCCCTCCCGCTCTTCCACGACCACGCAATATTAAGGACGTCCTTTTTGTCTCACATATTCTGACGTTATCTGCGCGCAACAGTCCCTTGTTTTGAAAGTCAAATTGGCAGCATTTTCCGAGCTAGACTTTTCTCCAAGAGCAAGCCAACGCCAGAAGAGGACTGGAAAATATTCCAAAGCTTTTCCAGCTTTTCGAAACGTCATAAAACGTACACAGCCATTTGGCTGTGTTCATTATTTTCAACTTACCCCTTTTCAATTGTAAATTCCACAATCTGAGAACATATACATTCCATTTTATATAACTCAGTGATGTCCTGTCGTGGTACATTTTGAGGATGCTGTGGGGCTTAAGGTGCCTTCAATGAAATGTCTCTCCAACTAACGAAAGACGGTTTTAAAAAAAGCGTTTATGTAAATACGACATTGTAACACTCCAGAGACATATTTGGCACGATGTGTACTTGACGATTAATGTATTTTTAAAAATTATAAGTGCAGTACAGAGAGAATGAGAAAGATTGAGATAAAGGAAGATCAAAATAGAAAGATAGAGATAATTAAACTGGGGCAGGGGAGGGAGATGGAGGAGAGGAGATAGAAAAAGACAAAGAGAAAAGAAAGATAAAATGAAAGAGAAAGAGATATATAATGAAAGAAGGAAGGGATAGATGGACTAATGGAGCGAGTAAAGACAAAGAAAAAAAGAGATAGCGAAAGAGATAAATATATATAATGAAAGAGGAAAGGGATTGATGGAGAACAGGGAAGAGGGGAAGACAAAGAGAAATGAAAGGAGATAGCGAAAGAGAAAAGATATATAATGAAAGAAGAAAGGGATAGATGGAGGAAAGGAGAGAGAAAAAGACAGAGAAAAATATAGCGAAAGGGAAAAAACTTATAATAATAAAAGAAAGGGATATATGGAGGAAAGGAGAGAGAAAAATACAAGGATAAAAAAGATAGCGAAAGATATATATATATATATATATATATATATATATATAAGGAAAGAAGAATGGGATAGATGGAGAAAAGGGAAGAGAGAAAGACAAAGATAAATATAAGGAAAGAGCGAAAGAGAAAAAAATATGTAATGAAAGATGAAATGGAGAGATGGAGGAAAGAAGAGAGAAAAATACAAAGAGAAAGGAAGAGAAAGAGAGTGAAAGAAAAAGGGAGATATAGTGAAAGAGAGGGAAATAAGAGATGAAGATAGAGAGAAAAAGAGAGAGAGAGAGAGAGAAAGAGCTCTCGCGTTTGCTAACTAGGTATTGTCGACCATCTCATGAGGGGCTTCACGATGGTGTGGTGGAAATACTTTGTTATGAAAAAGATTCAGATTCGATTCCCAGTGGAGCGACATTGAACTGTGGCTTCCCATTAACCTGTCTGACCATAAAGTGGACGTGAAGCTAAATTTAAAGAGACGTTTACAAAGCAATAGTCGTAACCTTGAAAGTGTATGATTCCATGGTTTACTACGTAAATATAATTTCTGAACAATTTATTATAGTTTCATCATGTTGGTGAAGAGTCCAATTTTATTAAATTTTTCTCAAGATTTTTCTGGTTTGCGAACTGTGATATATGGCTTCCCAAATATACAAAGTATGTTACCTGTTCAATTATTGTATTGTTCATCACTACTTTCACTCTAGGAAGTTTTTTTTTAACATTTAGTTCCATTGCCTTTGTTTTATCCTCTGAAATTTTCATTTTATAATTTGTAAGAAATGATTGAAGTTTGAAAACAGACTTTTGTAGATCATCTTCACTTGCTGCCATCAATATCTGATCGTCTGCAAATATCACTGTTTGTAGTATTGTATCTCTGTCAATATATATTCTTGAGGGCTAATTCCGATTAGCCTTTGTGTGCATAAAGTAGACTTAAGGCCATGGGAGAGAGTTTCCGCGAGGATCTCCCTTCTGCGGTGGCTGCGAGCACTGTTGCCAACTCAGCTCTTTAGGAGCCAGGTCTGGCTGGCTCTTACGTGCACTGGTTTGGCTGTGAATTGGAGCGACTGCCCCTCCTCTATCACACTATGGTGCCATTACTGGCTCCGGCCCACATATACCAATTTTTGCTATACATGTACATTTTGCACGTGATATTGTTATATTGGCTGCGTCGCCCCCCCCCTTCTTACCTTCCCAGCTACTTTTTAATAGCCCCGTGGCTGTGAAGATGACATAATATTGTTATCTGGGAATCCTGTATTTTCGTTTTCATACGAACATCGGTGGATTACTGAGATGATTGATGCCAACAGATCTAGATGGTTAAAACTAAGAATAAATTGTCATCACTTTAACATTAACGGTAATAGCAACGGCTCCCTATGTGGACACCTCACATTACCTGAAGAGGCACTTTTCGAGCCATCGAAAAATCTAGCTCCTTGAAAGTCAGTTTTAATCCCATTTAAGGTGAGGAGTTACAGTTATTTCAATATCGCCCGAATGAATACTGCTACTAAAAGAAAACCCTGGGTGTATCCAACAGTATGAATTTCTCTCCATCTTGCAAGTGGAGGCGTTTTTTTATTTTGATTATTAAGCGGGACACTACACAGAGAAAAATGTTTGTTTGGATTAACCAAAAAAATGATAGTGGTGAACAAAACGTTTGTTTAAATAGGCATCAAACAAACAATTGTTCACCATTACCAAAAGATTTGGTCAAGTTCTATTTGTTTGTCGTAAACAATTTTTTGGTTACCAAAACCAAATATTATTTTGGTAAATCTAACAAAATGCAGAACCATTTGTTTAGGAAAACCAAATAATTTAGTCAAAATTACCAAACGATTTGTTCAACAATTTATTCATAATTACTTATGTTATAATGTGGCTAATTTTAGCTAGGGTGGATAGTTTGTACAAACTAACTGATCTCAAAATACACATTCAGAATAGAAAGTTCACGTGAACTAACTGATCTTCGAGCGTGTTTGTTTTCCTGCCGCACACTTACCTTCAACTTATATAGTCCAGAATCAAAAGGTTGCTCATGGGAGATTCACGTTTATTCACTGCAGTACATGTTCTTCTTTAATTTGTAGCTTTGATGTTCACATATCTTTTGAAGAATGTTAAAGCACAATTTTTCACTATGATTATAATCAAACGTACCATTATTTGTTGTACCAAAACTTATGTTTCTTGTACACATTTTGACAGAACCACATAGCGGCCGGTGTAGGAAACTCAGTATAAAGTAAGTATATTCTGAGCTTTTTTTTTCAGAATATTAGGTTACACAGCAACATAAAGACTCGCTTCAAGTAATTACCTATCTACATGAGCAGTGGGGTTTGACCTATAACCAGCACCACTTACAAGTGTAGAAAAGGAGAGGCTATTTGATTGAACAGCCCGAATTGTCTACACTTAAAACAATGCCAAGAGGGGCCTATACCCCAATTCTTCAGGTGTGATATGCTCTGATTTTTTAAGAATTTTGAATTCTAGTGTAGAAAGGGAGAAGCCTCTCAGACAGATTTGCCTATACTTAAAACAAAGGCAAAAAAGGCTTATACCCCACTTCTTCAGGTGTGATATGCTCTGATTTTTTAAGAATTTTGAATTCCAGTGTAGAAAGGGAGAAGCCCCTCAGACAGATTTGCCTATACTTAAAACAATAGCAAGTTCCCATATCATCTTATTGTTCACAGTGTATTTTTCTGTCAAAATCCCAGGAGACCCAGTAGAGTGTGGTGCATAGCCCCATGGTTTTTATTGCCTTGCAATCAGAAGGCCTCTAGGTTTGAGTCCTCATAAAATATGAAACCTCCCCTGAAAACCTGGTAAAAAGTGTTTTACAACAATATATTGTACAAAAACTGAATTTCTCAATTTCCTTATTTTCTCATGTTTTATAACCACTCGCTCAATACAATAGAAGAAGAGCGGGTAAGCATAATTAATTGCTTGCATGTCATGCCGGCACGCAAGAGATATAATCTGCACAGCTAGAAGGGAGCATTAATGATTTTTCTGTGCGATTCACTGAAGGGGCCATTAATCTTTCTGTGCGACATGTAAAAATGTAGCAAAGATTGAGATAAAGATACACATTTTCTGTGCAACATGTAAAAGTGTAACAAAGATTATTAAGATAAAAATACATATTTTCTGACATAGTGGCAATGAACTGCTCTTCATGCTGAAAGCAATTCTATTCCGATAATATGAACCTAGGCAAGACTTAGAAAATATTATGACAGAAACAAAATCCAATTTTGTCTGTATCAGGGTCTCAGAACCCAGTAAAATGTGGGCATATTCCATATGGAGAAGTATTAATATTGTTGCATTGTAATCAGGGGCTTTGGGTTCGAGTCCTGATAAAATGTATAAGATTGAAATATATACAACTGCCCACACATAAGATATTCACTGCTAGCTGATATACAGTTGAGGTTTGTGTGTTGTACAACAGGATAATAGAGCAAATATCTTCTAGAATTGCTCTGTGACCCTCTCATTTCTTACATCATAAACATATGATTTTTCACCTATGAGAATAACACTACATATGGTGTCATCAGGTAATGCCTCATGGAATTCACAGATAATTTTAATGTTTGTCCTGTCATTCACTACAACTTGTTTCCTTTTTGAAGTGTTAATTACAAACATGGGTCTCTGTGCCTTGAATTCATCTGGTGTGTAATACATGTCAGTATTGCCTGTAGTGACCCTTTTGAAAGCCGAAAATGCCTCATATAATTTGAGGAAATCATCCTTGGACATGTCTAAATTGTAATTTTCTCTAGGAAAGACCTCATTTCTGCCATTTTTAAGATATATGTTCTTGATGTTGCAGTTATCAAATTTGCTTGAATTTTTTTCCTGATTGTTGTGTCTTCCAGTCTGAAACAATACCACCACAAAATCAGGCGTGTCGTATTGTATGCTGGAGAATGAATTTGTAGCATCAAATTCATAATAAGAACCAGATGCGGGCTTCTGTACGCATTGATATGTATAAAATTGTAGAGAAATTTGTGGATTTTTTATTATATCAGCTTTGTATTTAAGAGCATAGCTGGCCTCATATTCAACAACAGGGATTCTTAACTCCATAGTCTGAATAATGCATTTGCCTGCATCTGGTAGGGTATTAGGCAGAGCTTCCCCTGTAGGGTTTATTGCACTGTACCTCATCAAAGCATTATTATCATTTGCAGCTCTTCTAAATGTAATTCTTAAACCACCCTTCCACATAATATCTTTATAATCTGAGAAGAATCCTGGCAATAGGCGCATGGGGAACAGCACAGTGTGGTTTTTAGATAATATCTTATCACCAGCCTCAAATCCACCTATTTTGTAGTAAGAAGCCTCGGTTTTGGATAATTTTAATGTGGCCAAAGCTGTGGAGGTAATGCCGGGATAATCTATTCTGTTTATAACAACACCATGCTTTCTGATCTCAATTTCAGAGAATAGATGCGGCACAAAATTATCAACCAATCTTATATTTGAATTTGCCGGATAATCTGTTCCATCGAGCTTTACAACATCAAATTTGATGTATAGATCTGCTCTGTGAGGGTGTATAAATCCATCCCCTACATCAAGATCAACCTCAATCTCTGTGTTGGGTTGATTTAAATTTGCAAATGTCCTCCTGTTTGGGGGGAATGATTGTAGCTCATAACTCTCAATATTTTCCATTTTCTTCTTGTATGTATTTTTATTTAAATATTAATCTCTATGATTGCAGTTGTTGTGGCTCCAGCAAAATCAACTAATTCTTCTTTTTCATTAGTGACCATCAATTCAATATTATCTATTCTGTTATGACACACAGGAAAATATAATGTTGGGGATGGATTGTAGATGATGGGCTCCATGAATTCAGAATTAGGTTTGAATGTTGCAATGATGCCGGTTTGTTTGTGAGTACCTATGCCATTTGATTTGGTGATCATACCCTCAGCCACATTACAGTGAATATTCAGAGTTTCTATGGCCAAGAATTTAGGTATATTCATAGCAGTGTGTTTAATAGCTGGTTCAAGTTTTGTGTTGATCTCAAAGCCTAACAGCTCTCCTATAGTACCCAGATTCACTGTTTCTGTAGCAGATACAATTTCTACTCTGTGAGTGACAGAATTTTGACTTAACACTACACCTCTGGGTAATTGAGCATTTAGAGTGGATAGATTATATTGCCCTGGAGTAATGACAATTTTTTCATCCCCAACTGCAATTGTATTGTTGTGGTGTGTAATATTGGGGATTAGGTACATGCCATAAAATGCCCTGAGAGCTATTGTTTTGGGATATACTATGTCATCATGCAATTTGAGTTTCAATATTGAATTTTGGCTGGTGAGATGGAATACCCCCATGATGTTTTAAATACCACAAGGCTTTTTGAAAATCTTCAATTGATGGTTTATTTATTTGAGACATATATCTAAGAACTGATAAACACAAATGTCCACAATTAACATCTTTGAAATTTTGAACACGGGCATTATTGTAATAAAGATTAGCTGAATTTAGATATTTTATTAAATTTTCAGGTGGAGCACCTCCAAATGAATCAAACACAAATGCCTCATTTTTTAAATATTTAAGATAACAAATCCAGTGAGTGCCCTGATTTTTGTACTCATCCAAATTAACAATGCCACACTCTTTGTTGAGTGGTTGTTCTGGTAAAGAATCAGACATGTACACACCTCTAAAATGTTTGATGCCCAGTGGCTTGATTAAAGCTTCAATATCTTGGTTTGTAAGCGGCTCTTGTTTTTTTAAACTTATTCATGGCTCTTTTAACACCTTTGCCTTGTTTCTCAATGGCCAGGTTATGGCGCTTCAATTCATCTAATTCTGCCCTATTCTTCTTGGCATCTATTACTGTTTTTGCTATGGCGGCTGATCCCCCGGCCAAGCTCCCAACAGCCCCGAGAGCAGCTAAGATGGCAGGGATGGTAAATATAAATCCCCCCACATGTGATTTTTTTCTTGATTGCTGTAATTTTTTTAATTGGGGGGTACTAAGTAACAATTTCATACCATGGCCCTTTGCAATACAAGAATTTTTTTTCTTGCGCTGCTTTTTGGTTAAAAGACTGTCAATAGGCCCAAGAGATTTGAGACCTGCATAAGGTATTTGATACATAACACCCTTGGCCTTCATTGTAGGTTTATTATATACATATTCACAACCCCCACCCCAATTTTTGTTTGGTGCTCATAGCTATGGTGGTTCCCAATGCTGCTATTTTTTCACTTAAAGAAGCATCTTTGCTTACAAATCTGCCAAATGCAGCCTCTTCTAATTTCTTGTCTGCAACATGTCTCTTATCAAGATCAGAATGTGTGTTGTATGCAATATCATGGTCTCTACAAGCAGCATCTAAAGGATTAACACCAGGATCCCCTCTGTTTAATCTATGGTCCAATTTTGTACCGGGACCACAATACTGATAGCCTGGAATGTGTAGTTCAAATGGCAGCTTGTTTATAATGTCATTAACAAGGCCCCGACCCTCAGAAATATTCCAAAATTTAGGTGGTAGAGTATTAATAATTTTTATGAGATATCCAATCCCCTTAGTGTCATTCACTATAAAATTAGACAATTTGGTGCTTATCATGTCCATAATTCCAACCTTTTCATTGTAAAAATTGTGGTTCCCAGCATTTTCCTCCCCAGCTATCACCAATAACCTATCTACAAGTTTCCTGACATCATCAACCCACACAAATTCTTTGGGCAGGGTGTTGTATTGTTTGATTCCACTGCCAGTCTTGATTTGTGACCATATAGGCTTGATTAAATTGTTGTATTTTGCCCCACTGCTAGACTTGACTCTTTTTTGTGTGGGATCATTGTTCTGGTATAGAGCATCTGATTTTATTAATATTTCTTTGTAATATTCATAATCTTGATCTGTATAGCTGCCAGGCCTTTTCCTAGTCATCAATTCCCACAATCCAGGTGTGCCGGGGTACTTAACAAAAGCACCTTTTTCTCCAAGATGTGATTCTGAATATACAATCATATCATCCCCCATAAATGTTACTCTGAAATTGCCAATTCTATGTATGATGCTGCCATCAAGCTCTGTGTCGGCATATAAGCCAAACACCTCATCTTTATTGTCTTTAGGTGTGGTTAAATATTTTTGAGCAAGAAGACCCAATTCAATAGGATCCTGTGTAGCTTCAATTCTTCTAGGAGCAATAGGACTAGGTGTATGAATACTGGAAAGTGGGGTGAATGGATAATTTAATATGTTCCTTGCAGCTACAGGTACAAGCTCTGTGATCAAATTTTGATTTTGCTCTGTAACAGTTTTTATATTTTTACCTAATTCACTAATAGCATCAATTACAGGCTGTTCTGTTTGTTTGTGTTTTTCATAAATTCCTCGGTTCTCTGATTTCCATCCCTTAAATCTTTTTACAAGATAATTTCTTAATTTAAGATCATCAATGATTGGCCTTTTCATGTTTATTTATATATGTTTCAATGTCTAGAAAATTGTTGATTTTATTTCTGTATTTACCAGTGTTGGGTGTTCTTGTCATATCAATTGTGACAAACCCATAACTGTCCTGGTTCCAGCACTTACTGCAAAACTTGGAAAAATTATTGTAGCTCAAGTCCCCACCTACATATTCATCATGTATGTGTTTGAGGTTGGTATGGTCTTGATGAAACACACATATAAAATTGCTGTTGTCTCGGATCAGTTGCTTGGGTATTTTTGAAAAAGTCTGTGCCAGGTAGAAACATTCTATGTTTTTGTGTCGGCCCTGTGTAAAGAAATTCCTAACCTTATTTTGATTATCCAATATAATGTCATCAAACACAACAACAGAATTATCGAGACATTCATGAAGTGGCTTAACATCTGGTTCAAAAGTGGCTATATCCAATCCATCATATAGCTTCATCAGCTGCTGATATTTTAATTGCTCCAAGCTCTTAGAGAAGATATACAAGTGCCTGTTTTTCCAGTTTAACCAGTTGGGTGCCAATAAAAAATTATCAACCATTAGTGTAGTTTTACCACAAGCAGATGGCCCAACAATAAGACACCTAATATTTTCAGGCAGCAATTTTCCATTTCTCTTATTTTGTTGTTCAGGTTCTGGCAGCCTTTTTATAACATCCCAGGTGCTCATATTATTATTTTGTTTGCATCGATCCAGCTGTGTTCTGGAAGTCCTAGCCATTTGACAAGTAACTTGTTGCCTTTTCTGCGGATAATTTTTTCTATGAGATATGTTCTATCCGGGAACTTTTCTAACGTTGGAAGCGGCCCCGGCGCCCACCCAGCGTCGAATAACATGGGTACCTGGGGGAAACCCTGGGGGGGTAAAGGCGGTCAGGGGCGTGATGCTGATCACATCATCCCCAATTACGACCGGATCAAGAAAGTGTGGGGCGTTACCCCCACACCCCCTATACGCCTTCATGGCGTGGTGCTATGCACAGGGGAGCACTTTACCTTTACTTTTTTTTATGAGATATGTGTCAGGCTGTTTAGTTTTGCTGAGCTCTTGTTCATAGAACCGGCCTTTGAGAATTTCTCCTCGGTGATCCTTTATTATATATGTGTTAAGGGTCCCAGGTTTAATTTGAACCACTGTAAATAATTCAGTGCTCCAGTTTCTTGTAAAGCCTCTTTTGAATAAGTGCTTATATTTGCTAATTCTTACTTGATCACCCACCCTGTATTTGGCCTTTCTTATTGTTGGCTGATATCTAGGATAATAAACAGTGCTGATCAATTTTTGCTCATCAGATGAAGTTACTTCAGAGGGTTTCATGTTGATTGTGGAATGGACAGAATTGTTATATTTTTGTAGAAGTTCTGGAAGAATATTAATCCATTTATAATTACCTTGAAGTGTAAATTGTTTATACATAAGATTTTTTAAGGTTCTGTTGAATCTCTCTACAATTGAGGCTTTGATATCACTGTAACTCGAATAATGTTTTATTGCCTGGCTTTTAATAAATTGTTGAAACACTGAATTATAAAATTCTTTGCCATTATCTGTTTGCAAATAGCGCGGGGATCTTCCACTCTGATTGATGATTGTTCTAAAAGCTTCTGTAACACATTTTCCAGTCTTGGATTTGAGTGGCACAGCCCAGGCAAATTTTGAAAATGTGTCTATTACAGTGAGTAGATACTTGTAGCTCTTGTTGATTTTGTCTAAGTTTTTCAACTGTCCACTTGCCATTTCAATCAAGTCGCTCTGCCATAAATCATCTATGCCCTTTGTGACTACTGGGAGTCTCTTAAAATTATGTCGGGCTTGTCTGTGTAATTCATCAACAATAATTTCTCTAGACATAATATGTAAACAAGAATATTGCAACTATGGGGTGTTCAGCAGCTGATACTGCAGGATTTTCTAAATATAATTTGTCCCCTATTTGTATTTTAAATTCCAAAGAGCCATCATCTTCAGTATAGGCTGTTTCCAATGTATTGGGATCTGTAAAATCCTCCAATTCTACACTGGTGATTTTCACTTTGTTATCAGCATTTGTTATTGATAAGGTGGGGTAGTGGTGTGCCTGTGGTTGAAGCCAATATTTGATCTTGATTGGTCTCAATGTGCCCCCAACAAAAAATTGGTAATAAAATTGTGCAGGGGACAGCATATATATTTTGCCTCCTGGTGTAAATGGAGAATCATATTCTTTGTTGGGGATGCTGTACAATTCAAGAATTACTGTATGTTTAGGATTTTCAATTATGCCTGTTATTTCCTTTTCTGCTGTGAGCAATCTGCTTGTTACAGATTCAAGATGCTCATTTATGGTCCTAACAACATCATCATGGCCCGGCTTGATTTTTATGTCCACAACAAGTTTATTGTATTGTTGCACAATTTCTTGGAGCTGGGTGGCAAAAACAGACAGAGCATTTGCTTGATTGGATTCCATGGTCCCTAGCTGTTGCTTGATATTAGCTACAATTTGTTGCAAATTTTCAACAACTGCCAATTTTGAATTTTGAGCTGTAAGATCATGGACCTGTCTTCTGATATCCTCAAACAGGGCATGCAGTTCATTAATATGTTGATTAGTTGGAAGAGTGGCCACTGTCTGAGTGAGATGTTTGATCTCTGCTTGGATATTCTTGATATCTTCTGATTTCAATATGCGATTCACTGCCCTCTTAATATTTTTAAGTTCCTGTGATGTAGGCAGATTTGATACTGTATTTTGTAAAAATTCAAGTGCCAATTTCACATTGTTTAATTCAGAAGCATCAGCCACATTTTGCATAGCATCTTGGAGCAGGGCTATATCTGCCTGAGAGGGTGTGGATTGTTGTAAAATTTCAAGTTTTGTTTGGATATCATCTATCAAGTGATGAAAATGAGATAGTTCAGATTCAGTGTTGAGGTTTTCAAGCTTTGTGATTTGTTGCTGGACACTGACAAGGGTATCTACAATCCCAGGCAATCTGGATTCTACTACATTTGCCAAATCACTTTGCACTGCTGCTATTGTACCTTCAAGATGGGTTATGGAACTTTGAATTTTTCCAAAATCTTCATATGTTTCAAGTTGCAGCTTAATATTTGCTACACTGCGAGTTATTGCATTCAAAGCATCAGAAGATGGGAAATTGTTCATAAAATTTTCAAGTGTCTCAATTTTTTCTTTAACCTCGGCTATGGCATTGTTCAGAGGGTCCAGATTAGGTATTTGGAGTGACTGAATCTGTTCTTTTAGAGTGGAAATCACTAGATCAAAATCTTCTTGTGATTTTATGCTTTTGACAATTGTTTGGAGCTGTGCCTGGACATTATTTATTTGCTCTTCCAATTGTTGTTTCAATTGCTCAGAGTTGTTAGCCTGGGTCTTAAATTTGGCTTGAAGAGCTGCTACAGCCTCTTCCAAACTTTGAAAATTATCCAATGTGGCCAAATCAGTATATTTCTGAAGCAGCAATTTGAGTTCAGAATCAATTTTAAGAAGAGGGTCCATGCATTGTGATTGCAAATTTGTAATTTCTAATTGAAGACTGGCATTGAGTGTAGTTTGTAAAGCTTGTAAATCACTTCTTAATTTCTTGACTCTGACATCAAGCATCAAAATCTCATCACTGTGATCTTCATGTCTTGTATGGCCAAAAATATCATTAGGCATTTTGTTTAGTGGTTTTTTATTATTGAATATCTGATTCTTAATTCTATAAAAAAGGGTATAAGCTTGTCATAAGATCCAGGGACCTCAATATATAAGCAGTCACCAGCAGAAACAGTATAAACAGTGCCAGAAATCATGTTTGAGTGCTTAATTCTGTAAATATTTCTCCCTATTGAAATCTTGACATTGCCCTCAGGGGTTGTAATAAATTGCAATTGCCCACCTACAGGTAATTGGTAATGATTTAAATTATTGTTAAATATGTACAATATTTTGCCTGTTTTATCATCAATATCTGTAAGTATGCTGTTCAGATGAATAATTAACAAGCCACTCAGTTTAGATATTATATCAGGAGAGGCTTGTGGTGTTGGCAGGTCCATAATACCTTGTTTTTTGAACCCAAATAAGTTCATAGGCATGTTTATTTATTTCAAATCATGCTCTGTGCTTGTGCATTGATCCCCATTTTTCAAATCACAATGACCCCATGGTAAAGTATGTATGCCACATGATAAAATAAATCTCTTATCATCATGTGGGTCCAGAGCCACTTTTCTTACAATATTGCTAGTCAATAAGTGATCCACACTCTGGATTCTGGATTCTGATGTTTTGATTAAACTCTGGGATTTGAGGCAATTTTTATAATCTTCAAATTCAAGCTCTTTTTCAACAGTTACTCTGCCAATGCCCTTGGCCTTTTTGGCAACAGCACCACTACATGTCTCAAAACTGTACATCTTGGCACTTAACCCAGCAAATGCCACAATAACATCACCAAGTGTCTCATCTTTTAACTTGCCAGGCACTTTTTAATTGTGGGGTTGAATTATTGTATGTTCACTGGTATCAAAATATTCAAGCAATTCAGGCTGTGACATATCTTTATAAACATCTTCTGTTTTAATATCAAGAACAAAACTATCCGTGTCCATGTACATCAATTTTACACTATCACCATAAAAAGGTTTCAGCACATCATAATACAATGTTAACATATGTGATTTGGCCAATTCCAATATTGTAGCCCCTACATAAATAGGTTTATCAAACTTAATTTTTGTTTTTTTCATGTTGAAAAGTGCCATATTTTCATCATAAATTCTTCTATAATTGAAATTAGGCTTTGCAACCAATTTTTTGCTCAGGCTGGGGTCAGTAATTATTTTAACATCGGTATGTTTTCTGACATTTTCAATTGTTTTGCCATATACAGAATTGACCATCAATTTAAACAATGCCTTATCAAATTGGCTCTTTGCAGATGTTCGAAGCTCTGTATTTGTATTAATATATGGTTTCAACCATTTTGAGTGCCTGAACCTCAAAACTTTGCCAATTTTGGTTACTTGAACACCATGATGCATCAGGAACTGGAGGTTTTTGTAATATATGACATAGCCCTGTTTTGGCTCCAGTGTCATCATCAATTTCTTCTGTTTAGAGCCAGGTGAGCACTGAACCTCGGGAATTGGGGGAAGATCAGAAAATTTGTTGTGTAAATCATCAGGAATTGTCAGATCAACCTCTAAGAAGAGGCCATAGTGACTGTCATCAAAGTCCTGAAGATCTTCAATATTGAAATCTTCAACCCATTCAAGCCCTGCATATGGCAGTTTTTGCATCATAGCGTAACCATAGAGGCTGTTTGCATCCACATATAGTATATAATTTGATGGCAGTGCTGGTTCATAATCAGGCATATATTTGTTATTTGCTCTGGCATATCTCTGAGAACATTGCACCATCCCCCCTCTTATACATTGCTCCATAAACAGATACATATCTTGATCTTGGATCAGATCCAAATGCTTTTTAGTGTTTAAAAACATTGCAGCCCATGCTAGGCCCGGGGCACTGTAAAAATACACTGGGTCCAGTCTATAATTTTGCATTGATGATTTTCTGAATGCCTGCAATATATCAGCTAAGAGGGTCACATCAAGTTTTAAATATGCCATGTGATAATCACCAAATGTCTGGCATTTTAAATTGTTCCACATCAATTGGGCATGGTGATAATCATCATCAGTGATTCCAGATCCTCTGATTTTGCTGTAAAACTCTTCTTGTGGTGGCAGAGCACACTCATCAAATTTAGAAAAATCTGTAACATAATCATATGGATATACACCCTTCCGCCTAATTAATTTCAGGTCCTGATTTGGAAACAAAGCACATGTAATTTTGAATTGATCATCAGATAATTGAGTGGCCAGTGTGGCCAGGCTAGCAGATAAAATTCTGTAAGAATCAAGAAATCTTATGTGAATAGGAACACCATTAACTTTAATTATTTTGCTAATAGATATATATTTTTCATCATTTTCAGCTAAAATATTTAAATTCTGCTTGTCAAACCCCTCATATCTGATCAAATGATGGAAATCATAATTGGATGCTCCATGGCAAAATATGGGGACAAATTTTGGTCTCTGGATCTTAATATTACAGCTATTACACAGGGCCATTTTGAATTTATCATCTGTATGAGAATGGTGTTTCACCTTGATATTTGTATCTGAAAATTCAGAATCACATACCGGGCATTTTTCTGCTTTGTTGAAATCTTCAATCTGTTTCTCTGTTAAAGGCAACATGGGTTTTGATTTTAATAAGATGTTAGATGCTATGTCATGGCACTCATTTTCTATTCCATGTGCAAATATTTTGATGGCATCTGCTCCCATGTATGAATCTTTTTTAGTAACAACACCATCCTGTACAATCACATAATAAAAGCTGGAAGGTTCATGTAGCTGGTATGGTGTAATTGAAGATTCTTCAGGATCTGGATTGCAGAATGCAAGAGGTTTGAGATTTGATTCAAAATCACAGACAATATATGCTGGGTGTTCCAACAAGGCTTCAAACTTTTTAAATTCTGCATTTTCTCTTGGATTGGGCATCACCATATGAACAGGTTTATAGTTGCCACAGTATTTCAGATGCTCAATTAACTTATTTTTTGCAATTTCTGCATTTTTTTCCGGAACCCCATTCACCATTTTTCTACCATCAAATACACTTAAACATCTTCTACACAACTTGAATATTGTATTGGATTTGTCTAGTTGTGTTCTCACTAAAGCTTCAAGATTATGTATCAGAGTGTAATGATATGTACCATCCCCTTCAATTAAGAGCAAATCAATCGGAATAGCAGATTCATCATCAATTGTACTGATTCTGAGAGGTTCTATCAAGCAATTGCCACGGCCAGTAGAACAAATAAATACATTAATAGATAATTGTTTGCCATTGATATGCCTGGCCTTTTTTTCAAATTTATCAATATTCTGAACAGACATTGGATATTCTAAACCCTCCATTGCTTCATCAAAATCATGTTCATGTTGTTTGTAATAATTTATTCTCTGAGGATTCCTTGAAACTGGAAACAAAGCAGCTAATATACACCACAAAAAGCACTTATCATCATTATTTTCAATATTAACCACGGCTTTTTTGTTTTTAATATTGGCAGGTAATGGCAAATATGTAGATCCTTGTAATGGGCTGAATTCAGAAATATTAACATATAACTTGTGTGGAGATCCGCATAGGCTCCATCCAGACTCTTTTGCTGCAAATTCAGAGTGTTTAATATTCAATTGATCTATTAAACTGCTTATTATTGTGTCTGAATTTGCATTTGAATATACCGGTACAGTTTCTGTTATGTGGGGCTGTGTAAATTTTGTGCCATTTGGTTTCTTATATTGTGTAAACAATTTGAGGGACAGCTTATAAGAGCCATTTTGTGCATTAAGAATTGCCTGCACATCAGAATTTATACTGTTCAAAAAATTCTTAATACCACATCTTGGCTCTGATACAAACCGATAATCTCTTAATTGGCCATTAAAACTGCTATGGATAGGTGGTTCATAGCGTGGCTGTTTTGCCGGTCCAGCATTAACAGGTGCTTCATGCTTTCTTTTCAGACCAGATGTAGATGGTTGTGAGGGCAATATTGATGACTGTACATAAGAATTACACCTATGCCATTTGTAATATGCCTTGCTTAATATTTTATGGCATCTTGGACACAATTTAGTAGCTTTTCTGCATTTCTTACGGTCACAAATACGGCAATGCCTAGCCCAATGAGAACTAGATATATTTTTATTACACTGATTGCAATATTTTTGTTTTGGCATTTTTGTTGTTGTTGTTTATTATATAAAATTTCTTGGGGTTCAAATCAAAATTCTATACAAAATATCAGTTGGGTTCAGCAGTTAGTGGCTGAGCTGGTGCTTTTATACCCAAACAACAGCAGTAACTAGGTTTTGGTGATAGTTTTGTTCTATTATGCTGATGTACAACACACTTCACCAGGTTTAAAACCTCATCTCTATATCAACTAAATACAATTCAAAATTGGATTTTGAACTGTGCAATAAATATTCTGTAAGTCTCACTTGTGTTTATATTAACAGAACAAGACAAAACCAGAATTGTATTCAGGATTGCATGTTTTCATACAAAAAAGCCATATTTTTGACAAGTTTATAAACAACAATCACACAGATATAGCTTTTACACACATAGCCGAATCTGTCTGAGGGGGGGGATTCAAGATTCCTGGGATTTTGACAGAAAAATAGACTGTGAACAATAAGATGATATGGGAACTTGCTATTGTTTTAAGTATAGGCAAATCTGTCTGAGGGGCTTCTCCCTTTCTACACTGGAATTCAAAATTCTTAAAAAATCAGAGCATATCACACCTGAAGAAGTGGGGTATAAGCCTTTTTTGCCTTTGTTTTAAGTATAGGCAAATCTGTCTGAGAGGCTTCTCCCTTTCTACACTAGAATTCAAAATTCTTAAAAAATCAGAGCATATCACACCTGAAGAATTGGGGTATAGGCCCCTCTTGGCATTGTTTTAAGTGTAGACAATTCGGGCTGTTCAATCAAATAGCCTCTCCTTTTCTACACTTGTAAGTGGTGCTGGTTATAGGTCAAACCCCACTACTTACATGAGTTTCAATTTGCGACAAGGGACTTTCATACTACACTCGACGAAACTGGACAATCGTTATTTCAAATTCGGAAGCACGCTCACGCACATATAGTAAATTTAACCAAACGTTTTGTTTCTCTTTACTTACATAGTATGTATCATTTTGTTTACGAGTACCATATTTTGTCTGACCAAATTTTTTGGTATTCGTAAACAAAATTATTTAGTAATTACAAGCAACATTTGGATATCGGAAACAAAAAGCATAACCAAACAGCTCAACCAAACTTTTTTGGTAATTCCAAACAAACCAGTTTTTTCTGTGTATGTTTGAAAAATATGATGAATAAGAATTTTCGGAATCTCGTGTATTCCTTATAGGGAATCAACGTCAAGTTACGGCTAATCAAATGGAAGTTTCGACTTTTCTGCTTGTCAAACACATCTTCAAACCGCCCTCTTTCCGTTGATATTTTCTATTCCATCGGAAGTTTTATATTCCCAAGATAACGAATCAAATCATACTCCCATATGATCAATGCTTTTCTCCTTGCCTCCTGGCAGTGTTGCCAAACATGATGCGCATAAAATAACCAAATTTCACCTTAAATGGAGTTAATTTATTGATTGAGTTGCTGTTTTAAGTCCACTTTATGCACAGAAAGGGTAATTGGGACTGGACCTACACTTTAAAATTTGATCCGAACCACTATGTGCCCGAACCCGGGACCCATAGATTACAAGGCGGCGGCGCTATTAAATGGAATTAAGACTGACTTCAAGGAGCTAGATTTACGAAGGCTGGATAAAGTGCCTCCTAGGGTAATGTTAGTTGTCAAAGGGGGGGGGGGGGCACTGCTATGATCGTTAACTCTAAATTGATGACAATTTATTCTTAGTTTTCAACATCTAGATCCGGCGGCATCGCCCATCTCAATAACCCACCGATCGTCGTATGAAATCGAAAATATAGAATTCCCTGATAACAATATTATGTCAATTTTACGTCAAACACGGCGATATAAAGAAGTAGCTGGGGAGATAAGAGGGAATGGGGCGACGCAGCCAATATAACAATATCACGTCAAGTGCAAAATGTATAATTATGACAAAAGTTGGTCTATGTGGGCCGGAACCAGTGATGGCATCATAGTAGAGCACGGGGGTGGGCGTCCCAGTTAACAGTCGAACGAGTGTACGAGAGAGCCAGATCTGGCTCCAAGAGAGCTAAGTTGGCACACTGCCACGAACAAAATAGCTTGGGAAGAGGCCCGTGGAGACGGTATCGCATGCCTTTAAGGTTAAATTTAGCTCGATTATGCGCTACAAGGTTGGCAACACTGCCAGGATGACCATTACGTTTATGGGAGTATTATTTCAATTGTTCTCTTGGGAATATCAAACATCCGATGGGCTAGAAAAATATATGAACGTAAAGATGACAGATTGAAGATGTGATTGACTAGCGGACAAGTCGAAACTTCGATTTGATTAGCCGTATCTTGAAGTTGTTGCAAATTTTTATTCATCATATTTTTTCAAATGTCGTATCTAGCTTAATAATCAACATTAAAAAAACGCTTCCACTTGCAACATGTGGATCACTATCTTGTACACCTTGATTTTTTTTAGAACAGTGCCCATTCTGACCTCATTGAAATAAATGCACATCTAGTGCAACTGTCACTCTTCCTGTTAAAAATCAAACTTAGGGTAAAGACGGGGCAAACGGACACCGTAATGATATAAGTCGTGAAATGATACATAAGGAATGCATGTAGAAAAAATAAACTATATTTGTAAGGAACCATTAGGCTTTCTACAAAAGATACATAGAACAAGACATTAATTAGGTATGTAAACAATTGTAGAATAGATATAAGGTGTAAAGTGTCCATCTACCCCATATGTATAACCGATGTACCAATTACCATTTACCATTACCATCGGTCTTTCTATGCACTTCCATTTCCATTATACATGTATGGGGCATATGGACACATGTGATGGGGCAAATGGACAGTGGAAGTTTTACATGTCATCATCATCATCACAACGTGTGCACACACAAAATAAACATCCTTACCATTAGGATCGCACTGTTCGTGGAACCAAAAGTTGCAAAGTGTGCATTGGACCCAGTTCTCACCATCCTCATACCGTTTTCTGCACATGCAACAAATGTTGGTCAAATCTTTTTCTCCTCTAGGCTTGCGCTGTTGCTTTCGGCTAGTAGACGCTAACTTCTGCTTCTTTTGCTTAAGTTCTTGAAGTGCAACATCATCTGTCAAGATTCGAGATTGTCCTCGTCTGTTTTGGCGACCTCTTTGCGGTTGTGACGTGGAGGGTAGAGGACCGAGAGCAGCAAAAGGACAACCTGCTACACCTTCCGAAGACGTTGCAGACGTAGAGAGGTCGGAGCATGTGGAAACCGACGCATGGGGTACTTCATTTGGCTGTTGTGGGCTGCTCTCAGGATGAGAAATACCGTTTGCAGCAGAATACACAGTGGAAGGTGAGAAAACATGATCAGGGAGTTTCTGGTCATTAAATGGAAAGATTCCACAGCTGACAAAGCCACTAGTACCATTACCAACACTTGCGGCACGATTCCAAGCTTCTGCGAAGATGGTGCCGAAAGTTGGCTTGCTAATTCCTTTCGCAGGATGTTGCCGCACATGGTTTCGGCATGCATCATTGTAAAATGATTTTAAATTTGCAAAGAACGAAACATCCAAAGGTTGTAATTTGTGGGAACTATGCGGGGGTAGACATAGTGGGTGGATGTTGTTGTTTAAGCCTTTTCAAATGTAGCGACATCAGAGCAATGTGATCCATGCCCGTCCAAAATGAGAATCACGGCTCCCTGTGGTTTGTGAAGAATAAAATGGTCTATAAACATAGCAAATTGTTCCCATTTCATATATCCGCTTTCAGACAAAACAACTTTCGTTCCAGCAGGCATGTTAGCTTCGAACTCATCCTTGTAACGTACGACTTTGAAAACAACGAATGGTGGCAGGAAAGTACCAGATGCAGAGACACAGGCCGTCACTCACTGTTTCACCCTTTCCTCCTGTCGTCTGCAAGACAACACCCTTCCTTCCGCATTTTGAAATATTTTTTTTGGCTTGTATATTAACTGAAGGCAAGTTTCATCACAACTGAAGATTTTATTAGGCTAATTGAACAAGCTATACCTCGTCAATAATTCAGTCAGATTATTGTAAAAATGATGGTGCACATTTTCACGTGCACATTACAAAGATTCTGCTACACGCACACCAAGTCCCTGATTCCGTTGTAATAATCCTCGGGCCCAATCCCGGTCCGCCACTTCCTTGTCAATGTTAAAAGGATGCTTGTACTTATTCACAACTGCAAATCTGTAAACTAACATTCTCAGTTCGTGAAGTGTCAAACCGAAACCGATTTCATCCAAGGCCAGTAGATGTTTTTCTAATCTATTTTCTACTTCTTCTGTGAACGTTGTGTGTTGTCCAAATTTCTTCAATAAGAGCGGTGCAAGAACTCGTCGGCGTAGTGTATTGCGCGGTACATTGAATGTTTTCGCAGCCGTGTTCAGAGGCATCTTGTCTTCCCTTACTGCAGTAACAGCAGCTGTCATGGCTGATTCGTCCCACTTACATCTGTTTGTGGTGCGTTCTCGTTGACGAACCATTACTGGAAAGATCGTACAACTTATTAGCAACACCTCTGTTTAGTTACTTGGCGACAAACGTGATATTAAAGACAGAAATCTAGGTTCTATCTTCACTGTCCATTTGCCCCCCTACGCACATTTTACAAATATTTTCTTGTTCTGCCAATAGCTGGCAGGAACTGTCGCCTTGCTTCCATCCTATGATGGCCGATGCACGTTGCGCGTGTACATGTTCCAGAGGAAATTTTGGCCAGCTCATTACGAGATTATGTCTTAGTATCTAACAACATCCTAGTCAACAAGGTAATGTTACCACAACGTTGTGGCAATATTAGCCCCTAACATACCTAACGTTGTTACAATGTTGAATGTATGTTGATACAACGTTGTGAAAACGTTGTGTCAACGTTTAAGGGGCATTTATTTGAACGTTGCCGCAACGTAGGTTGACAACGTTGTGGCAACATATACTTTATGTAGCAACGTTAGTTATGTAAGGGGTTAACGTTGCCACAACTATTTTGCAACATTACCTTGCTGCCTTTGTAATTTACGAATATAACAACAATGCATATTTAAAATATGGTTATTTCGCATGGTAAGCTATTAGCAATCTTGCCAAGGCATTTTTGTATATAATACATATGCATAACAGGAAAAACTCATGTTTGTAACGTCACAGTTTCTCTCTACATATTATAAAAACTTTTCCTGCTAAACCAAAATAGCCAATTGTTAGTCTGGAGAGTTTGACGAATTAACCAATCTGTAACTACACCTGTTAATCAATTATTATTTTTTTGCAGTACTTAGCTCATAATTATATAGTCTGGGATAAAAATATTTATCATGGGAGTTTCACTTGTATTCACCACATTTCATTTCTAATCTTCCATACAACTTCAGTATTCATACATCTTTTGATGAATAATAAAACACATTTGTTTACTAATTACAATTGAAGTTATCCTTATTTGTGTTACTAAAACTTATGTTTATTTTGCATTTAAGTCGCACTGCCATCTAGTGTACGCTGTAGGAAATATAAGGTTTGGTGGTCAGTGAACACACAAATTCAGATTAAACAAAACACTCCGATCTGACGCTTGTGGCGCTCATGGTGGTGACCATCCAAACTATAGCGTATTCAGTGGAATGTTTTTTTTTGTAACGTTGATGCAACGTTATCACAACGTTGTTCCCCTACATACAACATTCATCATAAATACAACAAGTATACAACGTTGTGGCAACGTTAGTGTGTTGACTGGGATGTTCTTAATCAACACGTTCCAGGTCACTTACCTCTCTTCCTGTGTTACTGATTTCCTCCCTCTAGCACTGGATATAAGCATTAACAGGTAACAATTTTCCCTTCAACAAACACAAGCAACTTTCCCACTTCACAGCACTCGTCTCAATTCACTGTCGCCAACTCCCTTCCCATTTTAGCGGCGATTTTCTTAGGTCTTGTCCGTTTGCCCCACATGTCGGTTTGCCCCGTCTTTACCCTATCAAATGCTGTGAAAGGAAAATAAACCAAAGTTAGTCCATTACTGTGCAGTGTGTGTCTCTGCCATTCCGTGCATGTCTAAAGTCTTCCTTCCGGCACAGAGTTCGATTCCTTCTCCGAAAGAGTCCGAAGATTCCCCAATAGTTATTCCGCGCCACGAAAGTTGAGCAGAGCAATTCGTGTGCTTCGCTACTCAAGCGTTAAAACGGTTGTCTTTGTGGAAAGATTGATCGAGGCGCCTCTCCTTGGCTGGAACCTTCCCACGAAGTTTAATCGGGAACTTCGGAGGAGATTTTTATGGTCTATGTAAGAGCTCAGAGGTTGGAAAAGCTTTTTTAGCTCCAATTATCTCCTTAGAGCTGGAATGATGTTGGAAGATTTGAGGACATGGCCTCCCTTGAGGATTGTTGATACTAATAGACACAAAGGGCCTCCTGGAACGCGTACTGGTAACGCCCTGGTCTTGTAATCAAAGAGGTCTCTGGTTCCATACTTGGAGGCACATGGTGTTTTCGGATCCCATTGTAAACTTTAGCCGCGGTGGTCTCGGCGGTAAGGCGTCTGACGCGGGAGACCCGGGTTCGATTCCAGGGGTGGGTGATCTAACGTTTCCGGCCTTGTCCCCGCACAAAGCCGCTCCCAGCCTCAAATCAATGGATACCTAGGGGCAACACTGGAGGGTAAAGGTGGCCGGAGCGTGGTGCTGATCACATCACCTCCAAAGTTTCCGAGATCGAGAATATGCGAGTCCCTACACCCACATCCCCTAAATGTGACTTCATGGCACGGTGCTCTACGTCCGGGGAACTTTGCCTTGCCTAGACCATCTAGCAGTTACGTCGTCGCCTTGTAATCCAAGGGTACCAGGTTCGATACCCCGTTGTGGCCCATAGTTGTTTGGATGGTACTGTAAACTATCGGTTCAGTCCCAATTATCCTGCCTTCCAGATGTCGCAATGATAACTTCGTGGCCACGTAATCAAAGTTGGTGTAAGGCGTCCGGAAGGGAGCAAGGGGGGCCGTGACTCCCCATGGAAAATGAAAGTCAACCAAAAATTATGTATTTCACACATATAATTTCATTTTAGCCACAATAATATTTGTTAATTATTGCATGAACATCATAAATTCAAATTTAAGCAATGTTTTTTTAGGGAACAACACTATTTCTGGAGAAAATGTGCCTTGTTTGCCCCCCTGAAAAATATACCTACCTTGCCCCTCCCTGGAAAAAACCCTGCGGACGTCCAGGGGTGCCCTTTTTTGAAGGCACCTCTAAGTCAACCTCACTTTCACGTAGTACATCCCTGTAACTGCAATGTTGCAGGCCAGGAAGGCTCTGGGCCTACAATCAGTGTAGTTCTATAGGGCTGAGTATTGTCCTGTGGTTTGTCCATATATGTGCTGGATGTCCCTTCACAGCCTCAGCTCTCAACCTAGTAAAGAGATTTTAGTTCTCAGAGAGTTTTGCTATGATAAGGGGCTTCTCCCCAAATAATGTGACGGGTTCTAATAGCCTAAGTGCACACGCACCCATAATTTGAAAGTTAATCTATCAATCAAGGGGTCCCGGGTTCGATGCCCGATGGATATACATGCTGGTTGAGATCTGGCTTTAACACTGTAACTCCAGTCTCGATTAGCTTTTCTGTGCATCAAGTGGACTTAAAAACATATTCAAACTAAGAGACGAAGATAGAGGCACAGCAATAGCACCAGAAAAACAATGACTGGGGGTCATCACATTTAATGTAGCACTAACAGAGGAGAAGCCACGATTTTTTTCGGGTGGAGATTCCAGCTCTTGGGAAGATATAGGGTTTATGTGTAAGGCATAGAAATGTTGAGCAAAATAAATTATTTTTTAGAATGGGAAGAAACAAACTTCTTTTTTACAAGCGTAAGGACGTACTGAGCCCCTGGGAGACTGTTATATGGATCAACGCGAACTTGGCTGCTGCGACCTACTGGTAATTTATTAGAGGCTGAGTGAGCACCAGAGCTGTTCCATTCAGGGGTCGTCGAGTCCGTGCATGCCCTTAGGTGCCTGTGTATACAGAGACAATTTGCAAAGATTTAAGGTGACAATTTAAGAGTATTGCTATCAGCATCTTGTTCTGTTATGTATCCCCTCTAGCATCTTGCAAGAAAGAACGTGACGATTGATTCATCCATTGTGAACGCAGAATATTGTTCCCGAAGCCAAGAAGAGCTCTTCACTGTCTCATCCATGTTGCATGACAAGACGAACTGCATGACTGAAACAGATTCTCACAAGAAGAAAAAAACTCTCCTCTTCATTTTTATTTCATCCTGAACGTTTCTCGCTTTCTTTTGCGCGAAGCATCTTGCAAGATGCTTTTATTCAGATTCAGAGGAACAAGAAGCACAGAGAATTGCTGATGAGAAGAGGGTAATAAGGAACAATGAAAGAAACTGTGTAACAAGATATTCCCGTCTCTTTGTCAGGGTTTCTTTGTTCGGTCATGTCTAGAATTCTGTTTCAAGAATTTTGACTGTCCCTCGCGTTCGGTTTGTTAATACAGTGTGTACGAGCTAGAGGTATATACAAAAATACACACTTATAGTTTAGCATCTCTTAAAGTTTATTAATTTTCTTGTCCCCGTTTTGTACAAAGTAACTCAGAAAGTTTTTTTGTACGCTGGTACACCTGAATGTGGGCACCATTTGTAGCTCGACAGATATCCAAACGATGCATAAGCTCGTGCCAAGTGTTGAGAAGCATTTGAGGCGTTATTAGCGCAAGGATACGCTGTCTCAAATCACCTAAATCGTAAACTTTCCTCTTGTGTACAACATCTTTAATGAAGCCACATGCAAGCACGTCAGGTGTCACATCTGGTGATCTCGGTGGCCAGACAGTTTTCTATACATGTACAGACAATTTAATTGCGATTGCTTAAATATTACAAAAACTGTAGCAAATTTTCAATGCCTAATTACTTCTCACCTACCCTGTATAGTAACAACCATGGACGTCCGGAAGGGGAGAAAGGGGAGGTCACCCCCCAAAGTTATATATTTCACACACACATAATATCATTTCAGTCTTGTTAATTATTGCAATAGCGTTGCAGGAACATGATAACTTCAAACTGTAGCGGTGTTTTATGAGGAGACAACACTATTATGGGGGAAACTCACTGCACCTCTTTCGCCCCTCTCCTCCGTCCGAAAAAGTACATGCTTGCTCTTCTCTGGAAAATATCTGGCGACTTCCAAGTTACACTCTACGTTCTATAATTTTGTAATTAAGGCTTTCTATCCAATGGACAGAGTAAGAAAGAGAAGATAAAAATGTAGAAAGAGAGAGAATTGAGAAAAGCAAAGATAGATAGAAAAACATAGAGGAAGAAAGCGAAGAGAAAGAGAGAGCGTGTTCAGAAATAAAATAAGGATGTAGAGAGAGAGAGAGAGAGAGAGAGAGAAACATAGACAAAGATATGAAGAGAGAGAGAGAGAGAGAGAGAGAGAGAGAGAGAGAGAGAGAGAGAGAAACATAGACAAAGATATGAAGAGAGAGAGAGAGAGAGAGAGAGACAAAGTTGGAAGCAGAAAGAGAAAGAAAGAGAGAAAAAGAAACATAGACAAAGATAAGAAGAGAGAGAGAGAGAGACAAAGTGGGAAGCAGAAAGAGAAAGAGAGAGAAAGAAACATGGACAACGATAGGAAGAGAGAGAGAGAGGGAGAGACAAAGTGGGAAGCAGAAAGAGAAAGAAAGAGAGAGAGAGACAAAGTGGGAAGCAGAAAGAGAAAGAAAGAGAGAGAAAGAAACATAGAAGAGAGCGATAAAGAAAGAGGGAAAATAAAGAAGATAGAGAAAAAGGAGAAAATTGAATCGAAAAACACAGAGAAAGAAATAAAATGGTAAACATGGAGAGAAGGGAATAAATACATAGAGGAACAGAAGAAGACAGAGATAAATGAAGAAACATGATAGAGATAAATAAGAAGAAGAGAAAAAGACATAGACATGGAGGGAAATAATTAATCTTACCAATAATAATGTCTAGGGACGCCATCTTGGATTCTTAGCACAATTAATAGCATTGCAAATTTCCATTTGATAACTTTTCCTTGGAGCAAAAGGAACCAACACGGACGAACACACTCGTTGTCATTTGTAAAATAGCATCGGAATGACAAGTTGAGGGTGGAAACACAAAACACGCCCTTCATTTCCCCCCACCCTCCCTGCCTAATGAGCCCCTGGCCACACGCACCAAGGACACTGGAGACAAGAGACCACAAAGAGTCTTGGAGGATTGACGTTTGAGATATTGCCTCACAGGACACACCTCGCGCCGACACAGGCCCTGACGAGCAGCTAATGGGGATCTAAGTGTGTGAGGGTTGATATGACACATTCCTCATTAAGGCAAGCTGGGGGATGTGATAAAGCTCTGTGCCATATATGTTGGATTGAGATTTGGAGAATTGTGTTCCGTCTGTCAGCTCTATTCTGGTTGTCCATACGTCAAAGCTTGGTTTTCAACAGAGAGCAGATAAGGGTTGTGCACAAGGACCAGTGTCTCTGGACGTTTGAATAGAACTTTGTGTTACTTCTGATGCACATAATTCTAACCAAAACAATCAGAAATACAATCGATTTGGGATTCTTTTTCTTAACTTTCAATGTGTTTTCACGAGTATCGACTTACATGATTTGGAAATCGATTCGATTTGAAGTTTGTTATTTAGCGTAGCTTTTCTGCCACTGTTTGCTAATCGCGACGATGAGGATGAGTGATGATATGACGAAATTGATGAAGGGTTATTCACAAATAACATCGTTGACAAGTCGGGATTTGAAACATGGACATTTGGCGTCGTAACGTGTTGTCCTGACCACTCCGCCACGGAGATGAATGATGCTATGAATAAAATTGATCAAGGTACACTCACAAACACCCATACTGAGGCCGGGATTCGATCCCAGGATCTCTGGCATCGTAGTTAACTGTGCTAACCACAACGCCACAGAAGTGGCAGAAGGGTAATCGAGTTGGGTTTATTTTTGTTTACAGTGTGTTTTCACGAGTATGGGCATACTTCATGGCAGAGGCAGCTCAAGGGGCAGAGCCGCCGTGCCATGGCACTACCCTTAGAAGAAACGCATACCTCGCCAAGTATTGTTAAATGAATACATTGATAGTTTACAGACAAGGAAATTCGAATCTTGCAATCGGCCAAGCTGACGTGACGACCGCCCCAACCTCCTCACTGCAACGCCAGCTGTTTCGTTCGTACCCTCGCGAGGCAACAGTCCGTGTCGCCCAAGAGCTGGCCTAACCCATGGACCTAACCAAGTTGACACACGTGCAGAGGGTTGAAGAAGTCTCAGCGAGGAACATTTCCACTATGAGCCGAGAACAAAGTGGCAAGGGGCGGGGTTAGCCCATAAGAAACCGTGCCCGTCTTCACCTGGCACGGCGGGGAAACTTCCGCAGTGTTGACACAGTTGCCACCTTCAGAGAAAAGTCGCTAAATACGACTGATTTGTAAGACGGGAAGTAATTTCTGCCTACTATTGGAGAAACGAACCTAGTATTTTTCCAAAGTTAAATGAACATTTTTGATAATAGATAGATGCACCAAGAGGGCCATACAGACTTTTTTAAAATATAAAAGTAAAACATTCTATGATGATGCGAGTTTCCATTGGCATTTCGACAATTTCTTTTCATAACAAAGATATTTTCGACATCAAGTTAGAATACGTGTGCATGGGGGGAGGAAAAGGTGATAGCATTTGTTTTTGCTTTCCTCTTGTAATTGTTATATTTTTAGGAAAGTGTCCTGTAGTGTATAAAGATAGGTTAGTGAGTGAAGATGAATTGGATTAGTACGTTATTTCTTAAACACACGTTGTATTCCACGTTACCAAACGAGGATAAACATCTTGGCCACTGGCGCAACCTCAAGGAGGGGGCGGGGGCATTGCAGAGGTTCTTTTTTTCGATATCTTGATCACGTTGGCACCACCAGCATAGTTGCCGCCGGCCGCCACTGCTTCATGATATCTTGATTTTCATATGGTTTTTGTTATTTACCGTCGCCATTAAGTCACTTTCGACTAATCGCGATGATGAGAATGGGCAATAATACGATGGAATTGAAGGGACATACAAATAATACCCATGTTCAGGTCGGGATTCAAACCCTGGACCCACACTTCTCGGAGGCGTAGGGTAACGTCGTCGTCTTATAATCAAGGGGCCACGGGTTCAACACTCGATGGAGTCACATATTGATGGATTTTACTTTAAACTGTAGGTTCAGTCCCGATTAACCTACATGTGCATAAAGTGGACTTAACACCTAAACCTAAACCCGAGACTCTTGACGTCGTAGCGCGCTGTGCTAACCACTCCGCCATGGGGATCGGACGTATATATTAGTACCAGGAGCGTATATTCTAGGCTAGCTAGGCCACCTGCGAAGCCTGAAGTCTAGATAAATCTATCAGAAATTGTAAATAAAATTATTCATATCAGTGAGATGATGATGATCGTGATTCTGGAGTTGGAAACCTGATATCCTATGAGTTGACAATCTCATTTCCTATGAGTTGGCTACCTGTTTTCCTATGAGTTGGCTACCTGATTTCCTATGAGTTGGCTATCTGACTTCCTATGAGTTGGCTACCTTATTTCCTATGAGTTGGCAACCTGATTTCCTATGAATTGGCTACCTGATTTCCTACGAGTTGGCAACCTGATTTCTTACGAGTTGGCAACCTGATTTCTTACGAGTTGGCAACCTGATTTCTATTCATAGCCTAGGACCACGTGACGTAGTGAGATACCCAAGATCTTGGACTCAGTTATACGCCACTGATTGGTACATTGGTTCAGGTCGCGCTGAGACTTTGACCGACATCAGTCAAAAACTCCTATCCTTTCCAAAAACCGCTATGATATTCTAAATTTAGAAAAAATACATAAGCTTACAATTAATTTAAATTCAAAGGCTGCCGGGTCGCATATAATGATCCAGTTCCTGCTTTAAACTGTAGGGCCAGTCCCTTTGCCTTGTTCATGCTACGAATTCTGTATCTAATGAAATTCGGAGGAGGCATTGAGCCATGGTTGAGTTGTGTTGACTTTGTTTTTAAGATCACTTTATGCACAGAAATACTAAACTGTAGGTCCAGTCCCGAATAAAGTGGGATCCGAACCGCTATATGCTTCCACCGGGTATCGAATCCTGGATCCCTTAATTGCACGCTGGTTGAGGTTTTGGTTATACAGCAGGTCCAGTCCCCGTTAAGCGTGACGGAAAGACCAAAGATGTACGTTACGGAAGAAATGTCCAAATTAAATTTATGAACCCCACACTGGGTTCCTAGTGGAAAAATAATTTGATTAGATTTAGCGTCCCTTTTCTGCTCCTTTTGGATAATCGCGATGATGAATATGAGTGATGATATGATGAAGTTGACAAAACGACGCTCACAAAGAATATCAATGCCCAAGTGTGGAACGCTGGAGTTGTAGCGCGCTGTGCTAACGTCTCCGCCACGCAGGTTGGCTAGTGGAAAAACATTTTCCAGGCATTTCTGAGTGAAAGGTAGTGGTATATTGTCAGCAACGCACAACAAACCTGGACTTTATTTCATTTCTCTCATGTATATTTATTCACTTCCAGATTTATCGCCGCTCTTCGTTTCATAGCAAATTCCTTTTACGATGATGAACAATGGAATGAAAAATATCCCTCACTTTCACTTAATTTCCTTACACTGCTCAGGTCATACGACCCTAGGAGAAAAAAAAGAAATGTTTGTTTAGGGAAGGGAACCTTTTTTTTCCTTTTCTTCCAAAGAAAAGGGGGAAGAAATAACATGGACGAAAGGACCGAAAATGAAGAGAAGGATATTGTGGAGATGTGCGACAGTGTTTTGTTTCCTCGCGTGGAATAAAGTCTTGGGGAAAGGTAAATTAATTGTGTCTCATCACAGACTTGGTCGTTTATTATCTGCGTCAAGAGCAAACTTGGTATGAGGAGGAACCTAATAAAGGAAGCGTCTGCAGGAACAGCCCTCGCAGTGTTGCCAGGCATCTTGGGCGAATTAAAACGACCTGAAGTGCAATGTTAGCATACGTTATCGAAGAAAATTTAGAACATGGAATCGGAAATGTTTTAGTTTTTGAAATTGGTTTAATGTCAGTTTACGCTAGGCGAGATTATTGATGGTACTACGCATGCCCGAAATGATTTTGATTTTTTGATTTACTTTGTTTTACTTTGCTTATTGTGCCACTTTTGGCTAATTTGCGAAGATGGGAATGATTGATGACATGATCAGGGATTCGAACCCAGGACCCCTAGCGTCGTAGCGCGATGTGGTAACCACTCCGCCACAGAGGCTGGCTCATGCGCGAAATGGACTAGTTCATTGGCAAAATGGGGGTGATTGCTGCAGGGAACGAGGAAAAGTTTTCATGTCCAACCAGAAGCGAGGACTCGAAACTGTTCCCCCCACAGACCTTTCTCCGCGGCCAGCTGGAGAAATAGAGGTTTGTTCGCTGGGTGGATGTAGGAGGGGGAGACAACTTAGCATTACACTTATGGGAGTATTATTTTATTTGTTCTCTTGAGAATATGAAACTTACGATGGTGTAGAAAAACACATGAACGGGAACAGGACAGATTGAAGATTTTTGTCTGTGTTGGGAAAAGTCGAAACTCTCATTTGCTTAGCCTTAACTTGAAGTTATTTGTCCATAAGGAATACATGGTTAGTCTATAAATACTTTTTCATCATATTTTTTACAGATCGTTTCTAGTTTAATCAACTTAAAAAACCACTTCCACTTGCAACATGAAAACAAATTCATACTCTCTTGTGCTATGTTCTTTTTTCCAGTACCTGTGTTCAATCTGACGATACTGAAATAAATGGATACTTGATACCCCTCGCACTCTCTTTCGCATGTAGATTCGTCTCCTCAGCTACACTCTTTCTCTGGAATCTGTGGAGCAAGGTCAAGCATAACGGTAAAGAAAGAGAGGAAACGAGTGGACGGCTGGTAGCTGCAGCCGCATTTTCCCATCCATGCACTCACTTCCCCTTTCGCGCGTTCATTGGTCGAGAGCTCTCCCGAGTTATTTCTCGCGAAGAGGACTTCCTTTTGTTCACCTGCTCCAGAGGTTCCCGGGAAAGACCGAAGTGACACGCGATCATGTTATTAATAGTATATTTTCCTGGACCATTCGCAACAAGCATAAAATCTCATAACATTTCTTCAATCATTCGCTAACCGTCCCTAGAGAACACGGAGGACCCCTGGTGGTCAACGGACCACTTAACCGCTGTAATAGAAATCATCGGAGGTACGATCGGGAATCGAACACTCAACACACTGAGCCACCCTGGCGGCAACTGCGCGAAGTATACAGACCTATTAAATGGATCCAACATAACAGACTTTTCGTTATTACTCAGACGACAGAAAAACTATAGTTACAGCGCGAGGAGGTAATTTTGAGAAAGTCTCTCTTGTGCTTTATTCTTCAAAGCCACCTTCCTCCTCCCCATTTTCTTATTCTTTCGAGCCCTCCTCCTGTGATATCCACTGGGCAGGTTTACGTAGGAACAAAAGAAAGGGGAGGCGCACTGTCTGGCAGAAGATGAGAGAAAAAGGAGAAGAGAAAGATGCAGGTGATTATACTTTTAATTACTTGCTCCTTCCTTGAGATTGATGTTGTCTCGCTTCTGCGGAAGTATATTTAGTGGAGCTGGTCGTTAATTATGGAACAGCGAGACATGAAGGGATGAAATGTTTACCTGCACAGGCAATCAAAACGCTCTCTGAATCCGGAGTCGACAGAAATTAGATTCGTCATAAGGGTGTAATGTTTCATATAGTGTCAGCATATTAACTGGAATGCTGAGAGTAGAATACTTAAGAGCTTACTCCCTTTCTTGATTGTTCGATTTGGTTTATTTTTCTTAGCTTTTCTGCCACTTTGGGCTAACGAGGATGGTTTCAAGAAATTGGTAAAGGGACACCCACAAGAAACATCCGTGCCCAGGCCAGGATTCGAACCCGAGACGACAGAAGAGGAGAAAATGGAAACAGCAACGTGAGAAGAATAGTATGAATAATAATAATAACAAAGAAAGAAGACACAAAGAGGAACGGAATGGGACAAGGTCAGAGAAAGAGAGAAAAGTTGAAAGAGAACATCGCAACGATAAGGATGGATGATGATGGGAAGAAATTGATGAAGAGACACTCACCCAGGGAGGGATTCGAACGTAGGACCCCTGTGGTTGTATCGCACTGCATTAACCACTCCGTCACTGACACCGGCTTTTGAAAGAGAAGATAAATAGTGAAACAGAAAGGAGACAAAACAGAGAAAGATACAGAGGGGAGAGGGAGCGAGAGAGAGAAACAAGAAGATTGTAGCAACTGGAAAGGATAAAAAAGAGGGAGAAACAGCGAAACAGAAAAGAGACAAGAAGAGTAAAACACACAGCAAGGTGAGATAGAGGTAGAAACAGCTGAACAGGAAGGTAAGCGAAATCAAGAAATGAAGGATGAGAAAGAGAGAGAAACAGGATGAAAGACAAGCAAGAAGGGAAGAAGGAAACAGAGGGAGAGAGGCAGCAAGAAAGATGTGAAGACATCTGAATAAAATGCAGTCAACCCTGTTCCTATTTCTAAAAGTGCTGCCTCATTCCCCTTCCAAGTTGTCATGGAAACCGTTAGATCATCACACTCCACCGTCAGATTTCTGTCCATATCAATTTTTACACCTGGTAAGAAAGAATACATAGATTTTGGAACATAGGAGATACATTTGTTCATGTGCTGGTCGGGGGACAATATTTGTTTTGTATTCATGTCATACCCGCACCTCCCTGCCTGTGTGAACCCTACAATTTCCTTTTCGGGAGGTTCACCCTACACATCACAATCCCTTCAATACTCAGCTAAATTGTGTGTACATACGCATTCGCAAATCCTATAAAAACGACCTGCATCGTTTACTCTTTCAAGCAGGGGCAGATGGTACAGTTTATTGATCAAGGTCAGCCCGTTCTCTGTCTGTACGGAGGAGGGATCGGACTTGTTTTTTCGAAGGGATGAAACGGGGGTGGATAGAGGATTAAAACAAATTGGAGCCAAAAGGGGGAAGTTCTATCATTAGTCAAATCCTCTCTACGTCAGCGCCGTTCGCTTTTTTACGTTAGGGGGTGTCATGTTCAGCACGGCGAGATCAAGCTTCGTACTGGATCCGCTCAGATGGGGTAGGAGTAAATTTTTGCTGGAAAATATTCGCTAGATTCCATGTACAAAGTTGTTACACGCTTATACCTACCACGTTTGTCGCTTCAGTGACTGACAGCGGCCATATGTGTGGGATCTTGTGTCATCTACTCCAATAGATTCGAGGCTAACTTGGTGAGGTGCATTGAAGTACCAAATAAGCTCTTGGAACAGTTGTTTTTTGTCACTTTTGGTTAATCGTGACAATAACGATGAGCATTGTTATCATGAAATTGATGAAGGGATACTCATAAAGAACTCTGGTATCGTAGCGCGCTGTGCTAACCACACCGTCTAGAAGGTTGGCTAAATTATGTTCGTGTTGGAGCAGAATTTGTCTGCTTAATGACATTCTGTTAATTTCTTGGATCACATTGTGAAAAACATAGTGAATGTCCTGTAACCAAGTAGTTCCGGGTTCGATACTCGTTGGAAGCCCTAGTGGTTGGGATTTCCCTGTAGGTCAAGTTCCGATTAGCCTTTCTGTGCATTAAGTGGACGTCAATACTGATAATGTAAATCTACATGAGAGTCAAGGTATGAATTCATAATTCTAGAGGGGTGACCCTTTCCGAATACATCCAAATGTCAACTTCTTTCCACGACATACGTGTACCCTGTACTGCAATTTGCAGACTATCCAGGTTCTGGCGTCTGGATTCACAGGCACTATAATCCTCTGTTGAGCTTACATTGTTTCGTCCCTATATGTTTGTGATTGTCCCTTGATCCATTTCATCCTATCACCATTCATAAGCATCCTCGCGAGTAGCCAAAAGTATCAGAAATGCGAAGTAAAATAAACTCAATCGGTCAATCATAATGCTGAGGTAAAAGGTAGGGATGTGATGAAGCTGAAAATTTACCGATGCCGATGTATATACTCAACAATAATTTTTGGAACCGATAACAATGCCGATATTAAACCGATTCCGACACATAAGATTATCAATAAAAAATGAGATGTTATTTTCAGCATGACAAAAATAAATTTGCTATGTACATTTCTATTGCATATCATATGTATATACATATATATTCTCAAGAGATGCGAATGTACATTTGCATCTACAAATGGTGGTTATGTGAATGCAAAATGAATTCCTGTTCTTAATGTTCGCAATTTACTGCTGCCAGGTTCAACTTCAGAAACACGAGTTTTGGAAGCACTTCAGGAAGTAACCTACTTCTTTTCTTATCGCAAATCTGTTCAGCAACACTGAACACTCAATCACTGAATACTGATGCAGCAGGTCTGCCCAAGTATTTTCTCAGCACTTGCTTCAGGATTGAATACTCATTTTTGAATTTCCAATACAACAGCAGATCCTGGTTCAGCAATGTACTGTTTTATTTCCGATTTTGAGTTAGGTTGATTCTCTGAATGAGAGTTTGCAATAATTGTATTACAAAAAGTCTACAATAATGATGAATCATAACCTAATTGTCAATAAATCTTACAAAACTAGAATATTAAACTTATTAGAAGGTAAAACTCTAGTATAATCTGTACCGGTTTAAATATATAGGATTTTTGAGGATTCCGATACCGATGCCGATGTGTCAATTTCTGCCGATTTTCATACATCTGTAATCGGCTTCGGCACATCCCTATTAAAAGGTAAAGGTAGAGTTGGCCCTGTACATGTGCATACATGCCATGAAGGCATATGGTGTGATGGTAGAGCTGCATATATTCTTGATCCCGGGCATAGTTCGGATGATGTGATCAACATCACGCCCGTCTGCCCAGGATAAGTTGCCCCCAGATACCCATTGATACGAGGCTGAGCAGGTCTCAAAGCCGCGCGGAAACAGGGACTGGAAAATTTCCTGGTGCAGATCACTTAGACCGAGATTCAAACTGAATCTGCCAACTGAGCTACCGCGGCCCTAATCTTAAAGCTAGACACGACATCTCTTCAAAATCCACCCTGTCCCAGGACTGGCCAAAAAGTCATTTTCTTTTCCACGGAGAAACTTTTGAACCAGGCTGTACCGCCGTTGTTATTACGTCGTCTGCCACAAGGTGCTGCAACAACAAGAGTCATGTACCTTACCAGAATCTACCTCGGAGAAGTTATTTTGAGGGGTTCGAATTTCGAGAAACACAGCCGACAAAAATAGCAAATCTCATCATTAGCGACCGGAATGGATTTCCACGCTGGGGCAAAAAATAAGAGACATCCGCACTAACGACCCTTTTCCAGGATCGCACCGGTTCGATCGTAATGCAAATACCTACATGTAAGGTGTACGCGTCCGTAACCAAGGTTACAGTCGCCATGGCGACGCGTGCCGCACCTAACACGTAAACTTCTGAGTCCTTTTCGTTCCGATTCGTGTTTTCTTTCCTCGGTTTCGGCGTTGTTTCTCTTTCCTTCCGCCCGCGGAGCATGCGGTCGTGGTGGAGGCGCCGGGTAGTTTTGCTTCGAGCGAAGAGATTTCCGAAAGGCAAGAAAGGAAGATTAGTGTCCCGGCCGCAGATACATTAGACGCGGCTTAACTTATCAGAAGCCGGAGATTTGATGAATGATGCTGGCGGAAGGGTAAAGTTTTCAGACTGGGATGAATGCTGCAGACGGGGTTGAATGGGGAACAAGGGATGCGGGAAGGGTTGTTGCGGGAGAACCCAACCCTCTGTGCTTAATCTAGGCTTTACACTTTTCTTTTTAACCAGTTTTCGCAGTCGCTTGTCAAAATCGCGCCTGCATCCCCCAACCGCAAGGAAAAACTTTTCGCTTGCAATTAATTGAAACTGGTAAGATTGCGGCGGCCTTGAAAGAAGCAGACGACAGATCGTTCCGCCTGCAGCATCATCTGGCTGACGGATACGGAGAAATATGAAGAGAGGGTTGAGCGAAAGGGAAAACCATTTCCGTTATTCAAAGGATAAGATAATCGTCTTACAGTGAGCCCTCGTGTGCTTTGTAGTTCTTGTCGGGGCCCTCAGATAAATCTCTGCTATATTGTATTTCTTTACAGCCTCATGGCTTTATACTGTCTTACAAGAAAGATCATGAGAGTTTGAAGATGTTTCGAACGAAACGATTATATACCTATGTGTGGTAGAAATGTCCTGGGTTTGATTCACTGACCAAGCTTCCTGAGGACGATCAAAGCGGGCACTTGCAATAATTGTGATTCTCGATGTGAATGCTTCATATTTAAGAGCTGTGCCAGTTCAGTATTTAGGATGTCTGTCACGCAGAAGAATCGGGTTCGATTTCTGGAGTGGCTGATTTCAGGTGGGAACTTGTCCACCTTTGCCCCTTCATGCAGCCATGGGATTCAACCAAAGGGGCACAGACGACAAAGCGTGGAAACGATCACACCACCTCTACAAATGACTGATATTGTGAATGTAAAGCTCATATGACTTCACGACATATTACAAAGTACTCATTATATGTGTATACATACATATACACATCCACTATATAAATGTCGACCTTCGTGGCGGATTGGTTATCTCAGCGCGCTACGACATAAGGGGTCCAGGATTCGGATCCCGGCCTGAGCATGCTGTTCATTGTGAGCGTCCCTTCTTCAATTTAATCTCATCATCTCTCATCCTCATCTTCGTAATTAGCCAGACACGTAAAGTCAAATAAACCACATAAATCAATCAAAAAACACAAGAAAAGGACGATACTTGCCACACTCATGTACAAGTATTAGCAGTTTGGAGGTGGCACGAGCACTGATATAACAGTGCTTGGATAATACTCCAAGACACTGGCGTACTAAGGACTTTCTCGGAGGGAAGGGACTTGAATTGTGAAAGTAGATATAGAGATAGCTGTGTTCTGGGGAGGGGAAGGGGTATAAAATATTTCATAATTACAACTAAACTTCGTTTTAAAAATTGTTCAAAGACAAAAATGGTAATTTCATAGGAGTTTGCATTTAACACTTTGGAGTTCTTCACTGCTCTCATCGGAAAATTTTGCTTTTTTCAACATTTCGTGAGAGACTTGCTGTGTGGTTTTTACGCACACAGATGCAAAATGGATAGTATATGTGTACAAGTTTGGATATTTGTAAATGCTGTTGCCTAGGCTACCTTTTGCCCAGTAGCCGGGGAAGCCAACAGTTGCTTTCCCTCAACGGCTTCCCTGTTCGAAAGGTAACAATAGGGCCGTGCCCCGGTGGTTGGGGGCGGGTAGTTTGTTGGAGGTATAAATACCGGGTTCCGACTTGCGACGGTATCTCATATCTCAAAATCCCAGGCTCTCAGATACGCAGGAAGTTGCCGGCTCTCAGATACTCCGATACAAGGCCCAATGGATTGAGGTAGTTTTTATGGATAGAGAGGCACAGAGAGTGAGCGCCGTATGTTTAGGGACCTCTGCTAAATAGTGCGCTCGTAGCTCAAATAAGATGTAATGCACTGATGAGAGGACGGCGTAGGGACTCTTGCGTGATAAACGGCCAGAGCGGGTTAGGACTATGCTAAATAGTGCGCTCGTAGAGTGAAGTCCTGAGATGTGTATTTCTCTCTGTGATGGGGCAAGAGGTAACTTAGAGCATTTGCGATTGGATCTGTAATGAAAAGAAGGGTAGAAGTGTAAATAAACTGTACATAAAGAGATAACTGCGTGAGACGTTATTCTTGTCAACAGACTTTAGCCCCTGCGTACGCTAATGCTGAAAGACAAGAGAAAATGTTCCATCATGGAAATGCAAATAAATTAATACGTGGGATGTGAATTTAAAAGTGGAAACACTATCAGGAAGAGGTGAGAACACCGTGCATGTGCAATAACACGGTGAGAATTGTCAGCTGGAGACCATATCGATGTGTGGAGTGCCAAAAATGGTCGGTGCAGCGAGTGCGGTTGTGTATGTACGAGGTTGAAATTAACACCATTTTGTTCACTGCCCTAAAACATATTTGCGAAGGTAAGACAGCGATTTTGGAACAAAATCCAGATGGCCCGTGGCAAACATGCACGAGAATGTCATTAATGCTAGCATGAAGCCTGTAGCAACAATACCTAGTCATATCTGATAGTTGGGTAAGTACCGTACATTTCTTGAGGAGTTTGGGATTTGTCAGTGAGAATATGAGACAATTTGCATCATGCTGGGTTCCCTTGTTGTCACCATTGTTCAACTATCAGATACGGCTAGGTATTGTTGCTACAAGCTTCATGCAAGGATTAACGACATTCTCGTGCATTTTTGCCACAGGCCACCTGGATTTTAATCCAATATCGCTGTTTTGCCTTGGCAAATATGTTTTAGGGCAGTGAACAAAATTGTGTTAATTTCAGATTCTCTGAATGGTGTAAGCAATGGATACTGTCCATAAACCCTTCAAAATGCCCACATAACAATTTCATTGAAGCAAAACATTCTTGAAGGTAATTATACACTCACCGACATCCCTCTAACAATAACACAACACCACCGAGATCTAAGTATCCTTACTGATTCAAAACTCACTTTTGAAGACCACATCTTAACCATCCCAAAAAAGCAAATTGTATACGCTTACTTTACAGATTAACCAAAATCCATAAGCCGAAAGCACTTTCCATTTACTTCAAAGCATTTGTGTCCCCCATCCTAGAATACTGTTCACCCATCTGGAACATGACTGCCTCTTCTCATACCTCCAAGATCGACAGTGTTCTCAGATTTTTCCTCTCCATCGTTCGATATAGAGTGACGGCCCTGAAACACCAACCTAAGAGAGATCTGCTTGTAAAGCTAAACATAACTACTCCAGAATCACGTAGATATACGTTCCAGATATGAAATTACTACATAAGATCATAAATGGAAAGTTAAGATGTAGTATCTCACTCCACGAACTCTCCCTTAGAGTGCCTGGACATAAAACACTGAGCAAGGAAACATTCCACACTGCAATTCCCAGACTATCACTCATAAAACGTTTCTTATTCCATAGGCTACCGAACCAATTCAACATCATCCCAAACCAAGTAGATATATTCAGTTCATAGTCGTCTTCTGTCACCAACTTAGAAAAAAATGTACATAATTAATGCTTTTGTGAAAATAATCTGTTTACCTTGGTACTGTTTTGGCTTGTTTGTTTTAGTTTATTTTATATTATCTTATTTTGTGTTTTTTAAACACTAGTGTACTGTTTTCACTATTGTTTCTTTCCGGTTTAAAATGGCTTTTGCTGCAACATACACAACACTGCACAGAGCAACTTCTGGCACTCCACACATCGACACGGGCCCCAACTGACAATGCTCAATGCCTGATAGCACATGCACGGTGTCATCACCTCTTCCTGACAGTGTTGCCACTTTTAAATTTACAACCCACGCTTAATTGTCAATCCTAAATAAGAGTTTAAATTAAGCTTCTCTGTTTTCCGAGATTGGCAACACTAACAGTCAGTGACGCCGCCAGGAAAAAGTGACAGGGGGGCGACAAAATATTGTTGGGGTGACAGTCACATTATAATAACCAAAAACACTATATATACATATTATATATATATATATATATATATATATATAGTATATATATATAAAATACTTATACTAATAGTAATAATAATAATAATTATTATTATTATTATATTCGTGTATGGTGTTTTGTGTTTGTCCTTTATTCAGAGTGGACGTTTACTGCCTAACTTTACTTCTTGATTACGAGTCTATCTGCATATGATTTGCTTTGATAAAGGCATTAATTCTCTTTTTATTCATGAGAACTACAGCAAGTTGCGTTGTTTCTAATGGCCAATTTCAGTATTGGAAGACATTTATAATTTTATAGTTCATCGTCTTTCTTGATATGAAAGTACTGATATAAATATTCAAGTTGTAAGATAACAATATAAATAACGGAAAAAAAATGTTTCGAAGAGTTTAATTTTCTTGCAAAATAAACATGACGTTGGAAGAAATTAATCTTCTTAAATATTAGAAACAACGAAGTGCAATTCCCCTGTAGGAGAATTCTGACGTATGTGCTTTGGAGAATACATTGTCCACCTTCAGTACGTCCAGGACTTGACATTTCTTCTCAATAGCAAGGACAGCCAAATGAGGCAGCTGGCATCCAGCACTGTTTCGAGCAACGCATTTCAAAGGTTTCAAACACCAGAAGGTTCTTTCACACGCTGCATTGGAAACTGGAATTTTTACAGAGAATACAACTAGAGTGTGAACCTTGTGGAATGTCAATTTATACTTTCCTAGGATTTCGAAGAAATCCATTAAGTGGAGTACTTTCGTTCCATCTTCGTACCGCTGAAGAGTTTTGGGCAAAATCTGCGTTTCAGCTTTCAGAGAAATGTTATCACAAATAAAAATCTGAAAAAGGTTACAGTTATCTCATAATTCTGGAAATATTCTGACCCCTGTGTACTTGTCACTCTACCACTCCAACGTATGTTTGTGCTACACAATTACAGCACCTATGGAGTTCTTGGGAAGAAATTCTTCGATTTTGATATTTACGAGAAAAAACGAACCTTCATCTAATGATTGAACTGTGGCAAATCCAAAAAAGCGTTCTTTTACCTGCCTGCGATACAAATATCTGTTGTGTTCCTTTCTTGCAATGTCTTTTGTTTCATCTGACATCAGTGCGAATACTTTAGACTCTTCCACTTCCTGGCTTATTTTGCTGAGAATAAGTGTGGGCATTACGCAGATTAATTTGTTTTGAATCGAATTTTGAGTGTAATTTGCATTTTAAGGTTCAAGTTCAATACATTTCCGAATAATATCCCCTTATTTTGAAATAAATTGAAGAAAATTCCCTTTGTTAAAGTCTGCCTCAGACTCATCATCTCAAAAATCAAGTCCCTGAATAGTAATAAAATGCAATCAATGCATGCACAAAAACTGACATGTAGTGTCGGATTTCTATATCACTTTTGGTCCCGGATTCGATACCCGGTGGAGGCACTTTAAACTGTAGGTCCATCTCGATTAGCCTTACTGTACAGTGTCTCTTAAAAGTTTTAGGACAACGACATTTTAAACTAGGCAACCCAATTTACACAAGGCGTTGCTGGGTTGCGTGTAGAGCTAGGCTCAATTTCAGGGTTGCCACATGCACAATAGATATTTATAAAATACGCGAAAGAAATAAAAACAAGTATTTATGTATAAAAGTATTAAAAATATCACTATTATATCGCATGTGACAAAATTCCTTCTCAAAGGAAAAAAATAGGTTTTCTAGTATTTCATCGCTGATGAGTCTACAGAAAGGAAAAGAGGTGAGAGAAAACGAGAGGTGACAAAGGACAGGAGAAAGAGAAAGCGAAAGGAGAAGACAAAAAGTAGAGGAGAGAAGAAAGAGAGGATAGACGAGGAGATGAAATGTAGGGAGGAGAATGGAAAAAGATTCTAGGAGAAATAAGCAAAGAAGAAAAAAGAGAAGAAAAACGAGATGAGAGTAGAGGAGACGAGAAGGGGGGAGTGGGGAGTAGAGTAAAGGAGAGAAAAAGAGAAGAATGAAAAGAGGAGGAGAAAAGTGCAGTCGAGTCGGAAATCTAAGACAGGAGAGGAGATACGAGGAGTGGAGATGAGTGGGATGGAGATAAGATGCGAGAAAAGTAGGGAAGGCGATATGAGATAAAAGCAGAGCAGAAGGAGGGGAGAGAAGAAGGAGAAGAGAAGAACAGAAGGGACTGAAGAGAAGAGGTAGTTGCAGAAAATATCGTCTCAACGTCAAGAATTGATGCATTGGTCAAATTGTCGACATGAAACATTCAATAACATTTTGAAATGTATTAGAGAATGTATTAGATCGGTGCGAAATGCCTTTTGGCTTAGTTCAGAGCAAGATAAAATCTTCCATGTAAGATCTTTGATTTTACCTGCGATTATACCACTAAAAGAATGAATGTAATTTTAATATTTATAAGAATTATCCAATTTTTGTCCACTTCTCGGTTCGTTGAAATGGAGATTTTGTAATTTAATATTTCCCCTCCCCCCATCGCTAATTCCAAACTGAATTATTCCGTTTCACACGGCGTGGACAATGAACACAATGGGATAGGTCTAAAACTTACGAAAATTTTCTGCCACCGGAACGGTTTGAACCTACGACCATCAGATTGACAGTCCTGAACGGTAAACACAACCCTACAAGTATTCGCTCCTGAAAGTAAGTAGAAGGAGCTGACCAATATGAAATGTAGATGCAACTCTCCTCCTACATGTAATGTGCAAACAATACTTGTTTGTAACAAAGAAAACGAAGGTAGTACGACTCGGCGAAAACAATTAATGGAGAATTGCACATGATGAGAACTTTTCATTCGATATTTGCGGATGTATCCTTGCATTGAACTCGAGTGGGAAAAGGGTTAAAATTAGTATGTCCTGAATTGCACAAACATAAATAGTTATTTCATTAATATTTTTCAATGTCTTTGAAGCAGTACATAGTTATCGTTAGAGTATCATAATTCACGATCTTATACATGAAAATATCCCTTTGAACGTGTGTCAAATCATTTATTTGTTTATTTTTTTATAAATTCCATATGCAGAACAATGTAGCTATTATACACTGCTATTACAAATAATGTTACCATGTTCTTGTTTATAATAAAAGGAGAATTAAAGAAAGTACCTCCTAAGGAGGATCGAAGCTGGGACCGCTAGCAACCCAATCGAGAACTCTAACCACTACACCACGCCCTTGCCTTACATTGAAGCAACAATTTTTAAGTATTCTGTCCCTCCAATATTATAAATGTCGTTGGGTATACATGTAGTTGAACATATACTTTAATTTTGAATTGCTTTCTTGTAGTATAGCACATATCTTCGAGAAATAATTTTCGAAGTGATGAAGAAAAACGAGAATATTGGTAGTTGTAAAATGCGAGTTATTTCTTCTAACTTATTATTGTGTTTATACATTATTAATATAAAATATCTAGAGGCTTGAACATTGCATGACGATATTCTTTTCCTGTGATACTGCAACGGACGAAATGCTTGTTTACTGACGCAAGTCTGGTGTTCAGAACAGTCTTGTGAAATGTATTTGCTGTTCCGTAAGGTAACACGAAATAATTGCACCGTTTGCGAACTACCAAATCTGCGCAACGTTAGACGTAAACAGGCGGAAAATTGTAATCATAAAATCACTTCACATTTGACAGTATTAGTCAAGAGAGACTCGTGGGACACTGTGTTAAGGTGCTGGAGTAAATCCTTCTTATTTTTCTTCCTCGAAGAACAACAATTTTTAAAGTAGAGCAACAGTCGTTCTGCTCTTTCTTATTTCTTTTAAATTCTTCCACATTCATTTAATTGGGTTAAAAATAAATAAAATATTGCTTGCATTTCTGTCATTGACGTAGACCAGGCCCGTACGCAGGATTTATTTGAGGGAGGGGCCAGACCCATATATATATATATATATATATATATATATATATATATATATATATATATATATATATATATATATATATAAATAAAAGAGAGAGAGACAGATATTACAAAATAGTTCAAATAGTGCGAGCGCAATTGAAAAGTCATGATAATTCTATGTTTAGAAAATAATATATTTATAAATTAAATTTTGCGTACTAGGAATTATTATTACAATAAAGAACATGTCTAATTGTGAGTTAAGAAAAAAACAATAATAAAGAGACATTCTCGCATTACGATTGCAGTTCGAAAAAGTCGGGACAGGGATTGAAAGTAACGCACTGTCCTGACTAAATCGGTGAATCTGACGTCTGCTAGCCTTGCATTATAAAACTAAAACCATCCAATATTGCAGCCTGAAGACTTTTGCGCAAGAAACAGATACATTTATGTAAAAACAAAATTGAAATTTTTACACATTTCTCAAATCAACATTTAAATATTTCAGGGTTCGAGGGGGGCATGGCCCCCATGCCCTCCTGGGTACTGGCCAGACGTAGACAGTGGGAGAGAAATTTTTGAGAATCTTTCTATTAAATTATTCCAACTTATGCTCAGACAGGTTTATTGACAATCGTGAACTTTTCGTTTAATAGACAATATTTGGTTTTAAACGACTGGAGAACATTGGTCTAATTTCCTTTCTTCCTCCTTTGAGAGAATATATTCTTCTACAATAGCAATCGCGTTCGGAAACGGTGAATGAAAAAAAATGACTTGGTTTTCAAAGGCAAACAAGCTTGGTAGCGTAGCTTGCTCGCGTTCAAAGTGACTCACTCATGTTATTCAAGGCCGCTTCTTATCGCAAAACACTGTCAGTCGATGCACAGTGTCTGCAACCAGCAAGTTACAAGTGACCAGAGTCGAATTTTAAAGATAATCCGAAGAATGATAGATTTCATCAGAGGCGGCTAGGTGGGCACTAGCTCAACATGCAATAGTTTAAGTGGTAATTTCTGACAAACAAGAAACTTTATTGAATAAGTATTGGGATAGTAATACGTGTATCCGCTCCTTTTTAACAATGTAAGCTCGAAGACAATCTGAATTCCATTTGTTTATATTGGCAAGTTGGTCAACCGGAGGTTATTATAAGGAACTATTTCGTAGAAGTTCATGTAACCGTTATAAAATTACAAATAAAATATATTCACAAGCTTAGATATACTAACAACGAAGAAATAAATTCAGAGTTAAATTTCAAATGCATGTGTATAGAGTAATTCTAGAAGTACAGAGCTATATCAGAGTATTGGACTTCTTTTTGCAGGATAACGTTTACAATATTGACGCGACAGAATAATTAAAAACTGTAGCTCCAAGGGAAAAAAGGGCCTAGTGTATTGGTTAGAGTTCTCGATTGGGTTGCTTGCGGTCACAGGTTCGATCCTCCTTAGGAGGTATTTTTTTAAATTCTCCTTTTATTATAAACAAGAGCATGGTAACATTATTTGTAATAGCAGTATATAGTGGCTACATTGTTCTGCATATGGAATTTATAAAAAAATAAACAAATAAATGATTTGACACACGTTCAAAGGGATATTTTCATGTATAAGATCGTGAATTATGATACTCTAACGATAACCGTGTACTGTTTCAAAGACATTGAAAAATATTAATGAAATAACTATTTATGTTTGTGCAATTCAGGACATACTAATTTTAACCCTTTTCCCACTCGAGTTCAATGCAAGGATACATCCGCAAATATCGAATGAAAAGTTCTCATCATGTGCAATTCTCCATTAATTGTTTTCGCCGAGTCGTACTACCTTCGTTTTCTTTGTTACAAACAAGTATTGTTTGCACATTACATGTAGGAGGAGAGTTGCATCTACATTTCACATTGGTCAGCTCCTTCTACTTACTTTCAGGAGCGAAAACTTGTAGGGTAGTGTTTACCGTTCAGGACTGTCAATCTGATGGTCGTAGGTTCAAACCGTTCCGGTGGCAGAAAATTTTCGTAAGTTTTAGACCTATCCCATTGTGTTCATTGCCCAAGCCGTGTGAAACGGAATAATTCAGTTTGGAATTAACGATGGGGGGAGGGGAAATATTAAATTACAAAATCTCCATTTCAACGAACCGAGAAGTGGACAAAAATTGGATAATTCTTATAAATATTAAAATTACATTCATTCTTTTAGTGGTATAATCGCAGGTAAAATCAAAGATCTTACATGGAAGATTTTATCTTGCTCTGAACTAAGCCAATAGGCATTTCGCACCGATCTAATACATTCTCCAATACATTTCAAAATTTTATTGAATGTTTCATGTCAACAATTTGACCAATGCATCAATTCTTGACGCTGAGACGATATTTTCTGCAACTACCTCTTCTCTTCAGTCCCTTCTGTTCTTCTCTTCTCCTTCTTCTCTCCCCTCCTTCTGCTCTGCTTTTATCTCATATCGCCTTCCCTACTTTTCTCGCACCTTATCTCCATCCCACTCATCTCCACCCCTCGTATCTCCTCTCCTGTCTTAGATTTCCGACTCGACTGCACTTTTCTCCTCCTCTTTTCGTTCTTCTCTTTTTCTCTCCTTTACTCTACTCTTCACTCCCCTCTTCTCGTCTCCTCTACTCTCATCTCGTTTTTCTTCTCTTTTTTCTTCTTTGCTTATTTCTCCTAGAATCTTTTTCCATTCTCCTCCCTACATCTCATCTCGTCGTCTATCCTCTCTTTCTTCTCTCCTCTACTTTTTGTCTTCTCCTTTCGCTTTCTCTTTCTCCTGTCCTTTGTCACCTCTCGTTTTCTCTTACCTCTTTTCCTTTCTGTAGACTCATCAGCGATGAAATACTAGAAAACCTATTTTTTTCCTTTGAGAAGGAATTTTGTTACATGCGATATAATAGTGATATTTTTAATACTTTTATACATAAATACTTGTTTTTATTTCTTTCGCGTATTTTATAAATATCTATTGTGCATGTGGCAACCCTGAAATTGAGCCTAGCTCTACACGCAACCCAGCAACGCCTTGTGTAAATTGGGTTGCCTAGTTTAAAATGTCGTTGTCCTAAAACTTTTGAGAGACACTGTACATAAAGTGGACTTAAAACCCCAAATCAATCAATCAACCAAATCTTAAATTACCTTTGAATGTATCTTGCTAATAATTAGCGTTGTCACTAAAGATTTACGATTAGAATAAATTGCCCGTACTACAGATGATGTTTTGTGGTTCTCAGAATGTTCGTGATGTTTTAAAACTATCCACATTCAACGCATTTTTCCAGTTCTTAAAACTGGTTAAAACTTAGGTTAATCGCGTTGAATACCGGACATAAGTGAATGAGAAATCGCCTATGTCCAGGTCGGCGCTCGAATCTTGAACGAAAGTCACACACACATATATACACTAAAACTAAAACAAATTAATATTTATTAGTCAAGTTGGTATTAAAAGCAGGAAAAGTGATATCATGCAGAATACACCACTCAGAAAAGGTGAAAATCGTAATATTCTTAGAAATGAACTCTCTTATTATTCGATATTTCATTAACATCAGTTGAGGCTTACGGGGGTGCGAAGTGTCTGACTGGGGGACGCTCCCCCTGCCCCCCTCTGGCGTCGTAACTGCTAACAGTCAGAGCTTGCTAGAATCCAACATGAAGTGTCCAAATGTAATGGACCTCCTACACCCACCCCCTTCCTTTTATCAAGGCTTGAGATAAATGTTTCACAACACCAGCATGTTTGTTAGTTACTATTTGCTCATCTGAATTAGTAACAAGGAGGACATACGCAGAGAGAAAAGTTATTTGTCAATTAGCATGTTTGAACCCATACTGGTTCCCGGAAGGGGACTTTGCATCTCCCGTCTCATTCCGCTCTGAAATTGTTTTTTTCCGAGGCTTAACGCTTTTTAGGAGTCCCTGTTTGCTCTTGCTCTTTCGGACTAAAGGATTTTGCATCGCGCCTCACTAAGTAGACTTAGTAATTTTTTAATGTGTAATTTACATAATGAAATTATAACCAACCCTTGTAAAACATGCTTTGTTTGCTGCGTTTCCTTTAGATTTTTTGCTAGAGAAAATGTATTTGTTCTGTCTGGATGTAAAAACCGATAGGGTGCCTCTTATCTGTTTACATTGTTACAATTGGGGACTCAGAATTGAAGGTTTTTTAAAGCTTGAATCACACGGAACTGGATTTCCAGTAGGAATGCTATAGTTGGCGCTGGACTGGCTACCCATTTGCTAGTTTTCACCTCACACGATACTTAATACCGTACTTGTCGAGAGACTTCTGTTCCCATAAGACATTGCGCAGAGCAGACAATCTGTAAAGATGGACGAGCAATTTCATGAATGTTGTAGGAGAATTATTACTTTGCGCTTTTATTAAAAATTAGAAAAGAAAAGTATGGACTGGAAATTGGCTCGAAAAAAATATGGCAATTAATGCGCACCGAAGAAGCTTTTTAATGAACTCGGGTATGCATATTCATACATGAGATTCGCAGGATTCATTAAATAGAAACACATTTAATATACTTGTAATTATAAGGATTTTCATTTTCGGCTAATCATATTTGTTACGTACACATCTCATAGCTTTGCAAAAAGACCTAAATATTAGTGAACTGAACACGAATGCACTGCACGTCAACTCTCTTTTTTTATCAAGAAACTAACAAAAACAGCCAACACTTAGAAACCACAGACAAAAAACTCTCCTTTGCAAACTCACAGATTATCCTCACATGGCCAAACTTTGCTTTGATTGGCTATTCCACAGAATCCAATCGAGGAAAGACAGTAGCAATTTGAACATAGCCTATTCCTCAAAACCAATCAAGCAGCCATCTCTTCCGGTTAGGTAGTCAGTTCAGCGCCAACTAAATGGATATCCAGTTACCTTTGATTCGGCCTTTAGTTAATGTTTATGTTCAAATGCGAGACCTTGTTCATGTTTGAAACAACACTAATTTCGCTGATCAAGGCAGTTTTATTAAAGTAAAAAATCCTATACACGTAACGTTTCGACCCAGTATCAGGACCTTCTTAAGACTACGAAACAATTTCAAACGAAAGTATCACACAGGAAGATTGATTGATTGAGTTGCTTTATTTTACTTCGCTTTTTGTGCCACTTGTGGCTAATTTGCGAAGATGAGGATGAGTAATGATATGATGAAATTGATGAATGGATACTCACAAATATCCATGTCCAAGCCAGGATTCGAACCCGGGACCCCTGGCGTCGTTGTCACACAGGAAAACTATACATCGCAAGATCCAGGGTCTAGACAGACATCACCTGTTAGATCTAGTGTCTCACCTGTCTCACCAGTGTCAGGAAATGTCACAGGCAGAGACACATCAAAAAAAGGCTGACAGTGTTCCATATATTTGTCTAGCCCTATAGTCTTCCTGTGGATATAGTCACCAATAAACTTTTTACAGTGTAGATGTCTCAACTTATTCAGAGGAATAAGCTGAGCACACTGTCGATCTTGGAGGTATGAAAATAGATACCCATCCATCGCGACAATGAGGAGTAAATATCTGATGAAATTGATGAAAGACACTCACAATTAAAACAGATCTTGAAACCAGGCTATGTTTTTATGATATTACAGAAAACGAAACAATAATGTTTACTGTTAAAACTTTAATTTATAAAATTAAATCTTTAATGGGATATTCTAAAAATGAATACTTGTGTTATTCTATGACTCATAATTTGTTTCACTCAAATTTGTAGTCTGTTGCAATGGTTATTGACTAACCTTATGATATTTTAGTGTTGGTTGCTAGGTGATGTGATTTATTGATTTTAAAATGAATGATTTAATTTGTGTACTCGAACAATAATTAAAAGATTAATACAGTTTTTTTCTAACAAGAAGTTTATTTTCGAGTGCAAGTGTGTGATATTATGATCATCTGAAGTTTTAAAGTATTCTGACTGTGCCAGATTTAATGTATTTGACATAAAAATACCCGTAAGTTATTCCTACGTCTGAAGAGGCTGGTACGTCTTCTATTCTCCGTTAGGTTCAGAAATAATAACGTACGGTACTTGGATTGATAATACAATTAATCTCGTTATGTTCCCAAAAAGCGGTGTGAGTAATTTGAAGGGGTGAGCGCTTCCTCGAGGCACACCCATATACCCAGACGACGAGCCGCCATTGCCCTGTACAATTTATTTTACGGCTACACCACCGTCAACAACCCCTCCCTCCGCACCCACCACCATAAGGAGCTGTAAGCCTGATTAAAACAGGCCGGGAGAACAATAATTCCAGAACACATGGAGGGAAGTTGATAACACAGAGAGACAGCAATAACGGTGACCTTAGAGCGGGCGGCAGGTACACGAAGGAGGGGAGGAAAGAAATTAGAAAGAAAGTAATTTATCACCGGTAATTAAAAGTAGAAACCCTGAGAAAGTGGCATTGGAGAGTCTGAAGGAAAGGGTGGGGGGTGGTACTTAAGATAATTGCTTCCCTTAATGACTCCTTTGCAATTAGTTTCGAGATACAAAATATTTAAGAAAGAGAAATTGTTCTTCACTCGTTGCCGATAAACAAAAGACTCGTCGTTCATTACAGAGGACTTAACTCGGTGAAGGAACGAAATGTGTGCGAGTGTGCAAAAACATCATTATTATTCTTGAGTCTCTTGCTGTAGAGCATCAGTGGCGCAGGAACGTTTTTGAATCGGGGGGTTACAAAATTCAACCTCCATGTACACTGTGCGAATTAAGCTTTGTGCTTTTAGGGGATGCTCACTAAGTAGCGTATTTATGATTTCATATGCGTAACTTGGCGGGGGCAAGGAAGAGAACTTCCTCCCAAATTTCGGGTTTATTAAAAATTTACAAGTTAGGGCACCTGAGGAGCAAAGGAATAAAGAGTAATTAATATTTGTGATTTCGCAAACGTCACAGTTATTTAGGAAATATTCCTGGACGTTGTTTTTATCGGATGGAAAACTTTCCGAGTCTCTTCCTCGAAAGTTAAGTCAAAAGTTTGACTCTCCACCCTCAGAATTAGGCCCAAGCTTAATTCTGCCTCCTCAAAATTAGGCCGTTTCATTCTACCTCTTCAAAATTAGGTCTAGTTCACTTCTGCGCCCTCAAAATTAGGTCCAGTTTAATTCTGCCCTCTCAACATTAGGCCCAGTTTAATTCTGCCCTCTCAACATTAGGCCCAGTTTAATTCTTCCCCTCAAAATTAGGCCCAGTTTAATTCTGCCCTATCAAAATTAGGCCCAGTTCAATTCTACTCCCTCAAAATTAGGCCCAGTTTAATTCTGCCCTATCAAAATTAGGCCCAGTTTAATTCTGCTCTCTCAAAATTAGTCCCAGTTTAATTCTGCCCCTCAAAATTAGGCTCAGTTCAATTCTGCTCCCTCAAAATTAGTCCCAGTTTAATTCTGTCCCCTCAAAATTAGGCCCAGTTTTATTCTGCTCCCTCAAAATTAAGCCCAGTTTAATTCTGCCTTCTCAACATGAGGCCCAGTTTAATTCTGCCCCCTCAAAATTAGGCCCAGTTTAATTCTGCCCCCTCAACATTAGGCCCAGTTTAATTTTACCCTCTCAAAATTAGGCCCAGTTTAATTCTGCTCCCTCAAAACTAGGCTCAGTTTAATACTGCCCCCCCCCCCAAAATGAGGTCTACTTTAATTCTGCTCCCTCAAAATTTGGCCCAGTTTAATTCTGCCCCCTCAAAATTAGGCCCAGTTTAATTCTGCCCCCTCAACATTAGGCCCAGTTTAATTTTACCCTCTCAAAATTAGGCCCAGTTTAATTCTGCTCCCTCAAAACTAGGCTCAGTTTAATACTGCCCCCCCCCCCAAAATGAGGTCTACTTTAATTCTGCTCCCTCAAAATTTGGCCCAGTTTAATTCTGCCCCCTCAAAATTAGGCCCAGTTTAATTCTGCTCCCTCAAAACTAGGCTCAGTTTAATACTGCCCCCCCCCCCCAAAATGAGGTCTACTTTAATTCTGCTCCCTCAAAATTTGGCCCAGTTTAATTATGCTCTTTCAAAATTAGGACCAGTTTAATTCTGCCCCCTGAACATTAGGCACAGTTTAATACTGCTCCTCAAAATTAGGCCCAGTTTAATTCTGTCCGCTCTAATAAAGACGATTTTATTATTATTATTTATTATTATTATTCTAAGAAAACCCAGACACATACACGATCTTTCGAACTAGTAACACCAAAAGCTTAACCAAATTTCTATTGTCAAGTTCAAATTTGACGTCCATTTAACCTACCCACACGTTTCATGTGAACACTTTGATACACGTAAAATATCAGCCATGAAAACTTAAGTGGAAAGATCCAAGCTGTTGTCTTGGCTCCGTGAGGTTAGTCTGTTGCGGGATGGTTTTCTGTTTTTAATCCTCCGTACAGAGTAATCTTTGATGACTGGGGCCATTAATGGACACGAATGATTTTTAAGTATGTTGGTTTCATAGTTAGGAAATTGTATACTATATGCTTTCAATCCCATTATCTTTGTAGGGGATAAAATTATCCCTGGCAGGGATAGAAATAATTTCCCTTTGCTGAGTAAGAAAAGGAGGCAAGTCGATGGAAGAAAACTTAATATAAATTGGAAGGGAGAAATACAGGATGAACAAATGAAAGGAAGAAATAAAATACAAGGAAGAAAGAATTGGGAAGATAGAGCGATCAAACAAAGAAGAGAATGAAAGAAATTAAGAAAGAAGGTACAGCAGGAATAGAGGGAGAGAGAAATAATATAGACTTGAGAAACAGGTGGAAAAACTCTAGACAGAAATTGGAAGATAGTGATAGAGAAACAGAGGAATAAAATTCAATGAAAGGAAGATGAAACGAAAGACTTAAAGAGAGAAGAGAGGAATACCGAGGAAAGAGGAGAAAGAATGGTAGAGAAAGACATGTTGTAAGAGTGAATGTGACATAGGAATAAAGAGATGTAGAGAGAGAGAGAGAGAGAGAGAGAGAGAGAGAGAGAGAGAGAGAGAGACAAAGAAACATAAACAGGAAAAAAAGAGATAGGAAAGGAAGAACGGAAATAAAAAGAGAAAGAAGGATAAATACAGTGAGGAAGAGAGAAAGAGAAGAGAAATAAAGTATCTTAGTGACCATCACCACTGAAGCAGGGCCCACCTGAATGATATTTTGCTCATCATCGAACCTATCCAAACAAAAATTTGTAGAGAGATCACTAATCATTCTTCCTGAGTTCCCTTTTTTATGTCCGGAATCGTGAGGAAGTAAAATGAAAGTGTTGAAAGGATTTCACGCTCAGCGGGCTACTAATTACCAACTTCGCCGTTGTCGCTCTATCTGATTATGAGGAGCAGGTGAATGAATTGAAAACGAGTGGAGGAGGCGGGAAGAGAGAGATATAATTTATGAGCCTTGATGGCTCTTGTATAAACGATGCATTTCCTTATAACAGCTCGGACAAATTGCTCACGTAATGAGATGATGTTACAGCTAAGGCGAAAGATAAACAGAAGAAACATGAGTACATGGATGCAAGAATATATTACACGAGTTTCTTTCCTTAATTATTCTTTTCAACAGCGTGCTGAAGTTAATAAAAGAAAAGGAAGAGTTATGATTATTAATTTCACGCTTTCAGCTGAGGGAATATCCTTGAACAGAATTTTCATTAACGTCAAAGTTTCAAACTTTTTTTTGTATCTTCTCACCTCATATTTATTGTAAGGTATCGGGATATTACTGAATAAGAAACTGCCAAACCGTTTCATAGATGGCAGCACAAGCAGAGAAAATTTGGAACTATTATTAAATTCAAGTAGACGAAGAGTAAATTTGAGCACCTGGAAAATATTTGACAACTTGTAAGGCTAGTAAAAAATACATCGAGTACAAGATTCATTAAAAATACGAACATTATTATAAATCGTGTAGACCTAAGTAAGCACTGAATCTTATTCAAATATATTTGTACATAATTGAAGCATAATTAACAATTCACAGCTGGACGAGGACCTGGACTCAGTATATCTGGAAGAGATCTTCACACTCATCAAGGTGATCAGACGTAAGTGTTGAATCCCTTTGTTGTTAGGTTAGGCTTGTGTGGTTTAGTTCTCTTAGCATAAATACATTGCAGTTTTTCGGGGCTTGTATTATTTATGCTACGAGAACTAATCCTGACTACGAGGGCGGCCCTTGACCAAAAAGGTGTCTGGTTTACGTGCGATGAGTGAAACCCAATGAAGAAAACATACCAACCCAGTACACCCCAACAGTGCCAGAGACAACCCGGTGTTTTTAAGTTACGCCGAATGATCCAGAGGCGTATTATATCAGATCTTCCACCTAAGTAAAATTTTCGGCGAAAAATTCCCGTTCCCGTTTCGCCGAATATTTTTAAGAGAGGGAATTTTTCCTCCGCTATGACATTTCAGTTGTTCGAGGCTAAAGCGCACTTCTTTGATTTGTAAACAAACATAATACTTGTTTTAAAAGTTATGTGACACAAATACCTAGAGAAAAGAAGTATTATGGATTTGGAAAAATAGAGCGAATTGGATGAAACTTACGGAGATGCTGAGTAAGATTGGTGTAGGTGGGATAAAGTGGAGACTAATAAGTAATCTGTACGTGAAACAATGAATTAAACTGAGAGGAGGAGAAATGACAGAAGGATGTGACATTGAGAGAGGAGCACAACAAGGATCTCAAGTATCACATCTACTTAGACAACTATTAAGGAGCTGTTTCCAGAATAAGGAGGGCTAATAAATGTAGGAAGAAGAACAAAACGTATAACATTTGCGGACGACATGACTTTGTGAGCAAAAGACGAGAGGATGGTGATTACTTAAATGTCCACTGTGAGCATTGGGGATGAAAATAAATGTGAACAAGGTTATTGGGAACAAACCAATGAAAATTAACGTGAGACTTTGAAGCCACAATAAAGAACACCTTGAATGTCGAATATGCTGTTATATGTTAGGTTCAGCAGGAGGAGGAAATGCAACCATCATCTGTTTCTTAATGACTCCAAATAAAGATGGTTGAAGGTACTGAGATATTTTTTTCCTTTCTTATCATAGTTATTGCATATTGAGTTCTTGAAGCAATTCTTTCCTGCATCTTTCCATGTTTGCAAAGTTAATTTGAAAAATGGCTCATTTTATTTGTGAAGTAAACATAATGCTATTATGCGATGAAATTCCAAAGAAACTTTGCTTCTTATTTTCCAGAGAAGAAACTTCCACTTGTTGCTCTACCTCCTTACCAACGAGAGTCATGGTTTCAAGGAAAATTGCTGAACTCTTTCCCATCCTTAATATTCAAAACAGCACACCTCATCTCTAGTTCCCAGGAAAGCTTTCTGATTCTCATCTCATTCGATGCGCAATATTTGCTGAATGCGTTCAAAACTCCTGTTTGTATTTTTATTATCCCTTCTTTTGTTTTCCCCCATTATTTTGTTTGGCCATCGGCGAAAAAGTTGTCCTTAGCTCTGCCCTTTTATTATTGCGATTTCCTCTTTTCCCCAATGTTTTGTCCTCTGTATCAAGCATAATAAGGAAAAAATAATGGAAAGTGAATGTACAAAGAAGTTTTCCGCCCTTTTTTCTTCTCTGGGTTCTGGTTGCTTAGCAACGATCTCCCAGTCTCAGACGAATTACAAAACTTTGCCTAGAGGCAGCCTATTTAAAATCTCAAGGAATGGAGGGAAAGTTCCGCACACTTAATCCAGTTTCTTCTCCTTTATGTATCCGCTCTCTCTTTCGGCCGACTCACCTGCCTCGTATGAAAAGAACCGAAATTATCGTTAAGATTTATGGAAGTTGCAGGTTTTGGCATTTGGGAAGAAATTGTTATATTTCTTGCACCATTGAGATTCTAATATGCTAAGCTGCTGTGCAGAGAATTCCTCTTTGTTTCAAGTTTTTTTTTTTAGATATTTTACTGAAAAAGCATTGGCTACATCTACATTAAAGTTTCCTTTAAGTGCATGGGCAAGCTAATTGTGATACGAACAACAATTCAGACTGGAATCGACATTGGGATCACATCTACTCCAAGGAAATATTTTAGTTATTTTTATTATTTTTTCTTCTTTATATTATCATTATTATTTTTACCAGAAAATAATGCCACTATTGGTATTATATGTTTCTTTTTTGTGTTTATATCATTGTCACTTTTATTAATTCTGTAATTTTTTCATGTATTTTTATTATTTTTATTTTATTTCTGTTTAATAATATTATTATTATTTTTACCATAAAAGTATGGCTATTAGTATTAATGTAATTTTGTTTGTGTTTGTAGTATTGTCACTTTTTATTAATTCTATATATATCTTTTTAAATGTGTTATAATTCTTCAAGTAACTTTTAAAATTCTCTTTATCGCTCTATTTCATATGGACAAGGGTTGATTGTAAGAGCGGCCTAAGAGACCGAAACACGCCTGCTTTAATATAGACGACTATTATTATTATTATTATTATTAGTATTGGGATTTACAACTGGAGAAAGCGAAAAGTCGTCAAAGATTTTGTAATCAAAAACGGGAAAACATTATTTTTACTTTTACTTTGGCTTTTCAGAGTGATTATCGCCACTGCTATTTCTTTACAATTTACTTAAAATTTTGGAAGTTTAATTGCCAAAATAGTTAGGATTGTCAAACTGCCGACGATATGCAAGTCTCTTGCTCAATTGTAACATTCAAAAGGAAATTAAAATTACATATTCTGAACAATTGGACCTAGAAATTGAATTTCCAGACTAAGAGGCGTGTACACAGAAAGACACGAGAATAATGCTTAACGCTTTACCCCATGAAACTGCTGTACAAACACATTTACAAACTGTATTGCTTTATTCTCAATTTTATTTTTCAGTTACCTATTCTCATTTTTCATTGCGTCAGTAAAAGTAAAGATTGAACATTGTAATCAATGCTGTTTGTCCACCCATACAAAGTATATTGTTTTTATTATCTTTTATTTATCTTTTTATTTCTTTCATTCTATTAGTAAAGAAATATATTAAAGACTGGAATTAATGGTTAAGGGAAAGAGAAGGCATTAGAGTCCTAAATAAATAAAAATACGAGAAAAGAAGCAGCTACTTGCTACCCAATGAAAAGACAGTGATTGCCCTTGAATTCTGTCTACAGTAGACTGGAGTAATGATGACCCAGTTTGTGTTATCGGCAAGTATCATGACTAAGCATGCTTGTTGTGGTGTTTGCCTCCACGGCCAGCAACTCCAGTGCCAGGTGGGAGGGGAGGGGCGATATGGACTTAGAGTGCTTGGGCTGCAAGAACTCTATGCTTCCTTCGGGAGTGGAGGAAATCAACTGGGACTTAATTGGAAAGTGGGGAATTTATGCAAGTAGCAGTTTGATTATTTCTGACTACATTAATGTTTATTGACGGTTCCCGTACTATTAACAGTTTTGTATTTTTTTTTCATATGCTACGTCTGTTTCCTGTCTCTTTTTGGCTAATCGCGACGATGAGGATGAAATTCATGAAGGGAAACTGCGAAGAGATGGCCCTTACCCAGCCCAGGACTTGAATCTGAAGTCTTCTGTATCAAGATCGGTCCCATTGATCTCTGTAATGTTATTGTTAATAAGATTTTGTCAAAACTGAATGCAAAATAATCTATTTTGATGTAATTAAATGTTCAGAAGTGATAACTAGAATGTTATTGTACTATGAACGTCTATCAGTGGTATGCCCAGGATGTTTGAAAGGGGGGGGGGGGTTACATATACAGGGAGTCCATAAAGTACTGCAAAAAACTAAAACTCTATAACTTTTTAGCTGTTGCATTTAACAATACACATTTTTTGGGTGAGAAGGGTGGAAGTTTAAAGTTTTGTTCTGGCCACACTGCTCAGTGACGCTTGCACTGGTAATCACGTGATCATGTGACTTAAGATGGCGTCCATCCAGGAAAAGGCACAATGTGTTCTGTGGTTTGCAGAGTTAAAATCTTGTGTTTCAGTGCAGAGAAAGTTCCAGACAACATATGGGAAACCACCCCCAGCAAATTCAAGTATCAAGAGATGGCATGAAAAGTTCAAGGCAACGGGAATTGTGTCAGATTTGCCACGCAGTGGCAGACCAGGATCGAGTGACGATGGGATTCAGTCAGTGCAGGACAGCGTGCATCGGAGTCCAATGAAATCGCTGAAACGAAGATCACTGGAACTGGGAATTCCGAAGTCAACATTACACAAGATCGTACGCAAGAAGGTGAATTCCTGCCCTACAAGTTAAAATTTGTACACGATCTGAAAGACGAAGACTGTGACATGAGAATGTTGTTTTGTGGGTTAATGCTTACACGTTTACAAGGTGATGGTGACCTTCTGTCTCGGATTCTGTTCTCAGATGAGGCCACATTTCATGTGTCGGGAAAAGTGAACAGGCACAATTGCCGAATTTGGGGGGTTGAAAATCCACACGAGTTTGAAGTGCAAACTCGGGGCAGTCTCAAAGTGAATGTGTGGTGTGCGATTTCAATGGACCACATCATTGGTCCATTTTTCTTCGAGGAAGACACGGTAAATGGCAACAACTATCTGAACATGCTACAGACATTCCTTGTGCCAGAACTTAATAGGTTAGGCATCATCAATGACGTCCACATGCATTTTGCCCTTGAAGTTCGGCAGTTTCTTAACGAACAATTTCAAGGTAGATGGATTGGTCGAAGAGGGCCCACACCTTGGCCTGCGATTATTGGTTGTGGGGACAAAGACCGAGGTGTATTCACAGAAACCAGCTAATCTGGACGACCTAAAAGAAAAAAATAAGAGATGTGATTCTGAATATCCCAGGAGAGCACCGTCAGCACGCAATTCTCGGTTTCACAAAAAGACTGCAACAATGTTTGGACGTGAATGGTGCACAATTGGAGGTTTGGCGATGAACCTAACAAGCAGGAAATAAACTTTGAACCTTGCTGTAGGTACACACAAAATATTTTGTTAATAAACTTAATAGTTTTCAAGTTATAGAGTTTTAGTTTTTTGCAGGACTTTATGGACTCCCTGCATTTTATTTAGTAGTCAGTCCTTATATTGACATAGTTTCCTTTCTTTGAAGTTCTTTTATTAGGAATACTAGGCCAAAGGAGAGAGTGGGTTGAGCACCACCAACCCCCTTTCCACTATTATTACCGTAGCATAGGCGTTCTATTGTTCCACAAAAAAGCATTTCCACCTAACTCACTATTGGTTGTAAGCAAAACCTATAGTTTTACGCTATGGAACACTTTGTCTCATCTGTTATGTATAACATATAGCTACATGTTTCACAAATATAACTGCGATACTGTAATTAGAATTAAATGAGGAATCCTATACAATGAACTGCGAGAATGCGTAAACAATTAAAATTCCGAAACGAGAATTTTAATATGAGTAAACACCACGTGAATACACCAATTTACGTCATTTTTAAGGGTGTAGTAGCATAAACCTCAACGATTTTTTTAAAAAAATTCAGGCCCAAGTTCCGACTGTTTAATTTCGATTTCATCATGGTACACTGGCATTTTTTTCATGGTTCGATTTCTATGTACGCCTGTTAACACATGGTTCGGAGTTTTGGCGATTACTTACTGCATGTTTGCTTGAGTATGGTTTTTCACTTCCGTATACTCCCACATGATTCTTCTCTTGCATCCAGCCATTCCATTACTTTTGCCTTGGTTACGTACTGCTACTGCCATCTAGGTCACATGTGTGTGGTGCGAAGGGGTTTCGTAGTTAGGTTAGGCGAGTCAGATTTAGGGCTCTTAGCAGTACAATAATTTCCCTAAATATTTTCAACATCTCATCATGTTGGTGCTGGTCCCAAGCACTACGATTACGTGGGAGGAGCGCACGTGAGATCAGCGCACAGCAATATTTCGTGGGACTAGCCCATAGGATCTCAAGTGTTAGTGGGATTAGCGCACAGTATGATTATCAATAAGAACCTTCCCTCGCACTTTTCTTTCCAGACTTGGGACTGGACAACGTGTAGATTAATACACGAAGGTGGTTTAAATGTTCTTCTATCAGCAGCTTCTATTACAGCTTCGTCAACTTTTCAGAACGATCTTCAATGAAACTTTGCAAAAACGTACGGCAGAGAATTGAGGCAACGAAATAAATCTTCAGATTCAATATATTTGTCTAAAAAAAAATTTATACGCCTGTCGGTTTCAATATACTGTTTTCTTCTCTTGCGACCTGGAATGCCTAGCTATAATTTTGGCGCTCATCTCCTCAGCGTCTTCCATCAGTTTCTGAATGAGGAAATAAATATGTGGTTTATGTATTCCCACCATCGTCAATTTTTCCAGGTGGTATCAAGGCTAAAGCTACGCGCATACTACGACATATTTTCCTAATATCTTCATTTTTCCTTATATGTTGTGGCTAGACCTATGTTTTGTATATGACGCCAAAGGCATTGATTGAAATGGTAATTACAACCTGATACTTATGCTTGACGAAACACTTCTCTTATTGCTTCTATTACTGCCATCTCAAAGTCTGCTTTAACATGCTGCGGAGTCCAACCACAATGTTTGAGCGCCGTAAAGAACTGCATATATGTAGATTTCTTTTTATCTTCTAGTAACACATAAACGGCTGATCAGATGTTTGTTTCCTCTTCGGAACTTCCTGCATCAGCATGAATTGAATAAATTTGCTCAAACTGTTTCGGACAACTTTTGAATGTTCCGTCAAGGTAGAAAGAATCACAAGATGGTAATAATTTCTTGCCACTGTTACTTGCAAACACCAGACATTTCTTTTCGTTGCCCACTGTCAGGTCAAGCATAAGGAAGCTCGTCCCGTCGGAAAGTCTCAACACATTTTCATCCAAGGCGATTTCGGAACTACCAATCAGATTTTGGGTTGTTCCCAGTGTTTTCCTACGTATTTCACACAAAGAGGTTTTTACGTTATCATATTTTGGAATTTCAGTAACTAGTTCATAACCTCTATTCGTCAATTCCCCAAATTCTTGTTTGTAGACGACGTTCACTGGCGTAGACAGTTCCTCCCTTGTTCTTTTCCTGCATACAGACATCATTTTTACAACTTCCAACTCTGCAGCATTGGGAACACACTGATGAGTTTTTTTTTTTTTTTTTTTTTTTTTTTTTCAAAACGTCGTTGTTTAATGTTGTCTTTAGTGATCCCTTGCACTTCAGCTGGCGTTCCTTTACACATCCCCAGTATATAACATTTTCAGTCTTACGGCCAACACGATACTGATGTCAGTCTAGTAAGAGACAAGGTTTACCCTTGGCACTGGTAATAACTTCCATTGCGCATTCACCTGCCTCGTGTCGGTAGTAGTCTGTAGAATGCCTTGTCAATGGGAAGCGGGGATATTTACGTGAGGTAATTTTTACGTCCTATTTCCTGTAAACAGAGCTAATTATGTACTTGCAGAAAGCTTCATATTTACTTTTACACTCATTTCCACTATTCTGCGATACTTTGTCCTTCTCCTATTCAACTTTTAAAAAAATCATTAAACAATCGGAACCCTTACCAAAAATCAATCTATTTACCTGTCATATCAATGAAGCAAGCTCAAAGTGCAATACGGTCTCTTGAAAACCAGTTTACTGTTACAAGTTACAGTAAAATCCACAACCAGTGCGGCGATTAGAGGCTGGGCAGTTAACCCCCCCACACACTTTTTGTCACTTTTGCCAAACCTTATTACCATGGGAAAGTAAACTGTCCTCGTCCCCCCATACTCAATCTTCAGACTTACGCCAGCAAAAGTATTCTCTAATTTAAATAATAATAATATAAATGAAAATTACTGATTAAAATTAAGTATATTTAATAATTTCTCACCCTAAAAATGTATTTCTCTGCTTTTCCTTGAGCTGAATTAGCTCATGATACCTAGAGTTTAGAGATGTCATTCGCTGTGGATAATAGAGACCTGGCAACCTAGAAAATGGACGACTGATGTACCGTAGCTTTACTGTGCTCCGTAATTTTGTAAACTTTGTGGAGTTTTTAGTGAGTTATGGCGACTATTCTAACCCATGTAGATCTGTATATACTATTGCACTATCTAGAATAAGAATTGCTCTCCAAAATGCAGCAGTGATACAGAAATTCAATCAATTTAGCTTGTTCCAGTGGCCTGCGAGAAATGTTTAACAAGCAGTATTGCCAACCCCTTCAAGGTGTTATTCAGAGCAAGTTGCTACCTGTTCGATATATCGCAATGAGCTTCTGCGTGGAATGTGTTAAAGCTGTATCAAGACAGGAAGTGAAAGTGCAAGGTTGTGCTTGTATATAGTTATGCCATTTTAAATGTGCACAGTTTATAGAAAATAGACATGGAATATATGAAATCCACAGGCCAAACATGACGTTGTAAATCTTGTTCGAAAGCGAGTCGAAGTAGTCGGGTCGTGCGACTAGCGCACGTACATCGAGCGCAAAAGGAAATTTCGTACATCGAGCGCACACTTCCTGAATGACCTTTAAACGATCGTACAACGAGCGCACTCATATGTTGCTACTGTTATGATTAAATGTCAACCTATCCTCACACTTTTTTCCAGACTTGGAACTGGACAATGTGTAATCTAATAGACAATGGTGGTTTAAAGGCTGTTGTCTATTAGCAACGGCTTCATCAGATTTTTTAGGGTTAATACTTTTTAATTCAGCACCCAGCTTCGTCAAAACCTTTCACAATAATGTTTTCAATTGGGTTACATAGGGTTAATGGCTTTCAAACAAACTTGGAAACATTCGATAGAGCTCTCAGGCAGTGAAGTAAATCTTCAGTTTCACCATATTTGTCTAGAATGGCTTGTATACGTCTGTCCATTTCAATGTAATTGCGTCTCCTCTTCCTGCTTTGGATTCCCAAGTCTTGAGCCATTATCATGCCGCTTATCTCTTCCCCTTCTTCTTTCATTTTCTGGAGAAGTAGGTAAATGTTCGGATTAGGTGCTCCAACGGTTCCATCCTTCAACCTGATAATTTGTCCGGTGTCTTTAGCCGGAAACATTCCATTCATTGATTGGTATATACTCGTTGCTCAACCACTGCTCCACAAAATAGTCCAGGAATTTTGATAATTTTAGATCCTGTGGCGCGCTCTCCATAATCCCGAGCCAGCCTTCGTCAACTTTTTCTGCTGGTATCAACGCCAAAGCAGCACACATCCTACATGTTTTCCTAATCTCCTCGTTTTCTCCTTTATTAAGCCTAGTTGCTGTATCTTCCTCCACAGACACTGCTTAAAATGATAATTACAACCGGACACGAAATTCTGTGGGAACATATCTCTGATCGCCTGTATCACCGCTACCTCAAAGTCCAATTTAACGGTTTTCGGAGACCAACACCGACGTTTTAATGCGTCAAAAAGTTGCACGTAGGTAGATTTCTTCTATATCCTCCAGTAAAACGTACACCACTGGAATTTTTTTTGTTTCTTTTTCTGAATTTCCACAATCAGCATGGATTGTATATATCTGTTGAAACTGTTTAGAACAGCTTTTGAATGTGCCGTCTAAGAAGAAAGAGTCTCTGGATTGTAATAACTTTCTGCCACTGTCACTTTCAAATATCATGCATTTCTTTCCGTTATCCAAAGTTATGTCGAACATAAGGAAGCTCGTCCCGTCGGTATGTCGCAGCATCTCCTCATTGAATGAAATTTCGGAACTCTCGGACGGATTTTGCGTATAATCCCCACAGCTCTTCTGCGTTCTTGGCACAGATTGCCTTTCACATTCTCGTATCTAGGAACTTCTGTCACCAATTCGTATCCCCTGTTGAACAGTTTACCAAACTCTTGCTTGTAGATGGCGTTGACTGGCGTCGAAAGGTCCTCTCTGGCTCATTTCCTGCACTTATGCTTGGCTTTCTCTACTTCCGACTCAGCAACGTTTGGCACACTTTGATGAGGTGTCGATTCCAAAACATCGTTGTTCGATGACGTTTCCACTGAACCCTTGCACTTGAGTTGCCTTTCCTTCACACACCGCCAGTGGATAATGTTCTCAGTTTGACGGCCAACACGGTACCGATATCCGTCGATCAGAAGACTAGGTTTACTCTTCTAAGTGGTGATTACTTCCAACTACACAAAAACAAAGCGCTCTGAACCACGACTTTCTCACTACAAACACTTTGCAAAGAATGAACCCACTTTACAAATTTCAATCTCTTCCTTTCCCTTGCCTACACCTTGGATATGCTAGGGTGACTCAGTTATGTGACCTTCACGTGCGCTCGATGAACGGCTTCTCTTCTGTGTGCGCTCCAAATACTGTGCGCTCGATACACGTGCGCTCGCAACACGTAATCAAGTAGTCAACCATGCCAGCAGTGGTGCCAACTCATATTGATCTTTACAAAATAATCCACGATCTAAAAGAAGTTACGAACTTAGAGAAAGTAAATATTGAAACAGAACTTGAACTTGATAAATCTCTAACTTGACTTTCGTTTTAAATATAGCCATTACTTCTCCACGATGGCGCAGTGGTAGCGACGTTGTCTTGTAATCAAGGGGTCCCGGGTTCGATACCCGGTGGAAGCACATAGTGGTTCGGATTCCACTTTAAACTGTAGGTCCAGCTCCGATTAGCCTTACTGTGCACAAAGTGGGCTTAAATCACCAACTCAAACCTAACCAAAATAAAGTTTTAGTTTTATTGCCCACAAAAATTAGCCCTTTCCATCTGCTTTTCTCAATTCTATTTATTGTTGTGATCAAAGGCGTAGAAAGGGGTGGGCGAAGTGGGTGACTGCCCAGGGCCTCCTCGTGTACTCTATCATAGGAGCACGCAGCAATTTTTTATGAAAGGAGGGGGTTCAATGGAGTGGAAAATATGAGTCTCCCAGAATATGCCTCTCGTAAACAAACAAACCAAAAAAAAATGGTGGTTCTTATTCTCAAACAACAACTTTGGTACGAGATGAATTGAAAGTCCTACAGGGGTGGGGGGGGGGCATCGATTCCTAAATGCTGCTGTGTCGTTCTCAACAGTGATTTGTGTTATTTCAAAATGATACAAGGATGATAAATTTTCCGTTATAAAATTGAGAAGGGGTTTTAATCGTCACAACCCCCATGCTCACCATAGTGAGATAATATAGTAGACAAAGGAAACGTTTATAAACGAGATTCTTTGAACAGTAACTTCTTGTGGTACAATTCCGGTTAAATAACTTAGAGAGTACAATACAGGGTTAGCCTAAAATATATAGACAGTTTAAACGCTTTATAAATTAAAATTGGTTTGTTACATGAGAAAGCATTTATTACTGTTGTATAGAGAAAGTATTCAAGTTTACGACCTCCAGTTTTCCTTTGTCTTCGTGACGTCAGCATCACGTGAGCACCCTTGACGTTAAGTCAAGCAGTATGGCCGCTAGCCAGGTGGATAAGGCTTTCTGCGTGATTGAATTTGCAAAAACAAATTCTGTTACTATCGTGCAGCGTCGTTTTACAACACAGTCTAGCAAACAACCACCCACAAGGCAGTCAGTCTGCGACTGGAGCAAGACATTTGAGGAAATTGGTTGTCTGTGCAAGGGGAAAAGTCGTGTTTGGGGAGAACTGGACTATCGCATTGATATCTGTCGTGGTACAAAAGGGTCACACATAGAACACTTGTAACTTACAAATGTAAACTTCAGGACGTACTCTTAAAACTCTGCGTTCTGTAAAACTTTGAAAGTGTCTATGTCTTTTAGGCTAACCCTGTATAGCCGCTCCACACCCCAACGTTCCTGCACATGTCATTAGTTTTCTGAACTTATGGCTACAAGACTGTCTTAAAAAACAACGAGATTACACATGTATTTTCGATCAATTCGTTTCTGGATTCCTTGCCCCACCTGACTATTTTTTTCGAGGAGCAAGCCAACACCCTTTCTTGAACACCACGCTCCAGACACAACCGTCTTGTTCCCCAAACAATTTCCTTACACCGTCTCAATGCATCGAAGCCTACCAATATATCAACGTCACTTCCATATGCCACGAACCGATTCCCCGCCCCTCGTTTCCCTCGTAATGCATATTCTACGGGGAAATTGAAAGTCTAAAAACACAGAGGAGCCTTGTTCTGAAGCAATCGGATCTTGAAATACACCTGACGCCTGTTTACCTGAGCGCCACTCAGCGGAGCTCTGAGAACTTCTCTCTAAGTGCCAGAGATGCATTAAGAACTTTCTCTGGCTTTTCTTGCGATCAGAGGCGTCTATAATTGTCCGGGGAACAGTGGCGTCCCCAAAGAACTTCGTTCGGAACTCTGCTTCATTGGCGGTACCAATGATTAGGAGGCAGATAGGGGACAATTTCTGGTGTGGCAACCACGTTTAATTTCCATAAATACCATATCAAATGTGTCTTTGAACTAAAATAGCATTTATTTATCAACTTTTTCTTGCTTACCGGGTGGGGCGTCTGCCCCCAAAATCCCCCCTCTCTGGCGCCGATACTGTTCTGTTCCGGTGTTCATAACTGCTAAGATTCTTCTCTTAATTTTAGTTATTACTATATTTTTATCTCTCTCTTTCTTCATCTTTTCTGCCTTTCTTTCTCTTTCCCTTTCATCCTCCGATTCTCTCTTATTTCCTCTTTACTCTCTCTGTTCCCCTTTCTCCTTTTTCTCTTTTTCCCACTTCCTTTCTATCTTTCCCTTTCTTCCTCCGATTCTGCCTTATTTCCTCTTTACTCTCTTTGTTCCCCTTTCTCTTTTTTCTTCTCTTTTTCGCACTTCCGTTCTATCTTTCAACTTCTTCCTCAGATTCTGTTTTATATCCTCTTTGATCTCTCTCTGTCCCCCTTTCTCCTTTTTCTTCTCTATTTTGCACTTTCTTTCTATCTTTCCCATTCCCTTTCGTCCTCCGATTCTGTCTTATTTCCTCTTTACTCTCTTTGTTCACCTTTCTCCTTTTTCTTATCTTTTTCGCACTTCCTTTCTAACTTTCCCTTTCTTCCTCCGATTCTGTCTTATATCCTCTTTACTCTCTCTCTCTCTCTGTCCCCCTTTCTCCATTTTCTTCTCTTTTTCGCACATCCTTTCTATCTTTCCCTTTCGTCCTCCGATTCTGTATTATTTCCTCTTTACTCTTTTTGTTCCCCTTTCTCCTTTTTCTTCTCTTTTTCGCTCTTCCTTTCTATCTTTCCCTTTCATCCTCCGATTCTGTCTTATATCCTCTTTACCCTGTCTATTCCCCTTTCCCCTTTTTCTTCTCTTTTTCGCACTTCTTTTCTGTCTTTCCCTTTCTTCCACCGATTCTGTCTTATTTCCTCTTTACTCTCTTTGTTCCCCGTTCTCCTTTTTCTTATCTTTTTCACACTTCAATTCTTTCTTTCCCTCTCTTCTTATTTTCTGTTTCTTTCCCTTTCCTTCTCCGTCTACACCTTTCAATTTCTACCTTTCTCTTCACCTCTCTTTCTTTATTCTATCCTTCATTTGCTATCTCTTTCTCATCCTTTTGGTTCCATACTTTTTATTTCTATCCGAGTGTCTAATTCTGTTTTTTCCCCTCTCTATGTACGTATGTGCCACTACTTGAGAAAGTGATGGGTTTCGTTATTTTGTCAGTTTCACCTCACTGTACGCCGCTTTTCAGCTATCTTTGATTAATCGCGACGACTATGACGACGAATAGATGAATGCATACTTGCAAAGTAACACGCACTGAGGACGAGAATATTCTTTCTATGCTAATAGTTGCAAAAGTTTTGTTAAGAATTTTTTTTTTACGGAAACGCAACATGACAATTAGATCTAAATTAGATTAGTGTTGGGGCCACTTAAATTTTAGGACAAGACAACAGCGCTAACCTTCGCTAGACGGACCTTGTTCGTTTCGTCACCTGTTTCATCCATTCTTCCTCATCGTTACGATTGACCTACGGAGGTAGCAATTTAACAAAATAATATAGAAAATAGAAATCCCGTGAAAACGGGTTCGATTAATCCACCATAGTCTACAATCATTTTTTTTAGTAATTTGAGGATATGCAGAAATGGAAATACAAAAGCATGGTTATAAATGCAATCCTCCTACAAGAAAATGTTAAAATCCGACAAACAGGAGTATTTTTGTGCCTCAAAATTTCGGTTTTCTCCGCCCACAAGACAGGGGCGTAAGGATCTTTTGAGATGGCATGCAAATCTCAGCCTCTCTTTCACTTAGTACAGCCGACAGCAAAGCATATTTGTCCATCCCAAGTTAATCCATTCTGTTTTTCTTCAATGCAAAACTCCGGAAACTGCATTTGTGCAGGGCAACGATGATCTGGCGCCTGTACTCACAGCCAGTATAATTATCTGTGGGGCTTTGTGTTGTCCTTTATATGTGTTGAGTGTTCCTTGTAAAAGTTATAGAGATTTTAGTTCTCAGGCAGATGCATTGTTTAGCCGTGCTCTGTTGCGGAGTGGTTAGCACAGCGCGCCATGGCGCCTGAGGTTCCGGGTCCGAATCCCGGCTTTGTGAGTGTTCCTTCATCAATTTCATCATATAGGCTAACTCATCCTCAACTTCCACGATTAGCCAAAAGTGACAGAAAAGTGAAGTGTATATATAATATGCCAAATCAATCAATCAATCAAGATGTATTGATTAGTTTTGGTAAAGGGTTCGGTCACTTTTACTGTGACGTGTGCAAATAGCCTAAGTGCTAAGACACCCACAATTTTAATGTCAATCAATCTAGCCACATAACGTTCTCAGATATTCATAAGTGAACACTGACGGAGGACAAAGACCCATGAAATATCCTTGAATATATGCTGAACTGTGCCTTAGAACAGACCTTATCAAATCGTTCTATTAAGGAAATTAATTGTTCATATCTATTTTCATGAATACAGTCATTCTTCATGCACCACAGTATGGAAACTGATATTCTAACCACGTTTACAAAGCACGTCACTTCCCCCTCATGTCACCCCCCTTCGGACGGAATACCGAAAATGCCGCCCCTTCAATGATTCAGGAGCTTATAATTAGGTCATTGTTATTCGGTCGTCGATGATTCATTTCCCACTTCTGATGACGGGCGATCAATCAGCCTGGCGGAAGCGAAGATGATGCGTCGCTGCGCCGTCGAAAAACGCCGGGCATATGTATCGGGTCATGTATGCCATTAATCAACGTGATGTTACGTGTGGGGACGGATCAGCGCCATTTGGGCTGTTGTAATTACGTGCGAGCGCGCTCGGCCAAGTATGATATTGAGGAGATGGATGCCAGGTGATTTAGGACATGAGGCCTAATTGCGTGAAAGGAGAGCCTTTTTTTTTACGACTTTCAAATTACGGGGGACTTAATGGCGAAACAAATAGTTTGTAAGTGTACGCTGAGCGGCAAAAGTCGTCGCAGTTCAGCGAAAGGAGCATGCAATATATGGGGCATTTCATGTCAAAGTGACACTGAATCTCAGTTTTTAAAATTAAATACAACGCTGTAACTTTATCTAATCTTCTTAGTGAACAATCTAGAATTGTAATTTGGATAAATATTCAAGTGTTATACACATTTCAGTTAGAAGGTAGAAGGTATTATTGTTCGTTTAACTTTCACATTTACTTTTGTTTTGTATTGTGTCCCACCCATGACACCAATAAACAATCAATTTCTCCTTGAACTGTTACTTTTCCACCTGAACTCTGCTAGAATATTCAAAAGTCAATTACCTTCTCTTAATGTCTTAAATAATTTAGTTTTCATCATTTGAAAATCCACAGAAATTAAAATAAATTTCTCATTAAGTAAAGAGGCAGTGTTTTTATCTGTTCCACCTGAAAGAAGCCTTTTACTTGAACTTCAACGAAGCATCCTAGTATTCACTTTATGAAATAGCAATTAGGATTATAACTTCAATGAAACTCGGACGTCACTATTTTAAATGTCCATATATTTTTTCACTTATTGATCTACTGTGTTTTGTTTCTTTTTCGTTGCTATGGTCAAAAATGTATATAGAAATGTATACATCGTAATTTTACATTATCAAGAATGTGATAATAATTAATTATACATCATATTAATGCAAGAACGTTTTCCAAAATATATCAAAACAGAAATTGATAACATAGATATATCATCAAGTTACGGGTAATCAAATGGGAGTTTCGACTTTTCTGCTGGGCAATCACTTCTTCAAACTGCCCTCTTCCCGTTGATATCATTTTCAATTCCATCGAAAGTTTGATATTCCCAAGATAACAAATCAAAAAATACTCCCATACGCCCAATTCATTTCTCCTTGCCTCCTGGCAGTGTTGCCAAACCTGGTGAGCATAAAAGAGCTAAATTTCACCTTAAATGGAGTTAAAACTGACTTTCAAGAAGTTAGATTTACGAAGTGCTTCCAAGATTGATTGATTGATATGTTGTTTCAAGTCCACTTTATGCATAGTAAGACTAATCGGGACTGGAACTACAGTTTAAAGTTGGATCCGAACCACTTGTGCCTGCACCGAGTATCGAAACCGGGACCCCTTATTTACAAGGCGACGACGCTACCACTGCGCCATCAGAGAGGCCCTGAAGTGCTTCCTAGAGTAATGTTAAATGTCAAAGGGGTGGGCGCTGCTATTACCATTAACTCTAAATTGATGACAATTTATTCTTATTTTTCACCATCTAGATCCGGCGGCATCACCCATCTCATAGTCGTACGAAATCGAAAATAAAGGATTCCCTGATAACAATATTATGCCAATTTCACGTCATCAGGGGGCTATATAAAAAAAAAGTATATATAAAAAAACAATATCACGTCACGTGCAAAATGTATAATCATGGCAAAAGTTGGTCTATGTGGGCCGGAACCAGTGACGGTATCATAGTGAGGCACGGCGTCTGGCGCCCCAGTTCACAGGCAAACGAGTGCACGAAAGAGCCAGATCTGGGTCCAATAGAGCTAAGTTGGCAACACTGACTCGGAGAGAAAAGCCGGGCGGAGGCTGTCTCGCATGCTCTTAAGGATTAATCAGTATGTACCCTTGAAATTAAATATTAATATATAAATTATGGCATAAGCATAACGAGTAATAGTTCGATTACGTCTATATTTCCTGATAGATATAAACTTCGATATAAGTTGTGAACCGCTGGATCTAATGAAACTTTTGACAAGTTCCTATTTCCAGTGGTATCTTGCATTTTAAACACTGAAAAATTCCGATTAATCCGAATATTTCCAGTAGGAAAATGTTAAGAAATGTTAATGAATATTACAATGCACAATAAAATGGCAAAATTCAAGAGTATTTATTACGGACTGGTATACGTGATTCCAGACACAAAAATACAACTTGTTAGAATTGACACAAGTTTCGTTAAGGTTTCTTGGAAACACAATCAAAATGTTTGGTAACCTACACCAAATTTTCTAATTTTTACTACGTTTTTTAGTAACTCTAAGCAAATATGCATAAATACTAAAATAATTTGTTCCTAGTAAACATTCATTTGTTTGTTGACTATTTAAACAAATATTTGTTTTTTATTCCATACAGACTATTTTCTCTATACAGGGATAGGTGGATGTTGAGAAACACTGTACTAATAACATTTGTCCAAAGCAAGAATATGGGAGGAGGTTCAGAGTGAGCCCCTATTCGATATATGGGTCCAGAGCCGACCCTAGGGAGGGACAACTCGGGCACTCGCTCAAGGCCCCCCTGGCAGAAAAAAGATAATAATTGATTGTGTACGGTTTATTACGAGTTTATTGGATGCTGGTGCTCCAATTAAGTAATTAATCTGACTTTCCTGACATTTGTATTGTTTTGACACACTTTAAAATATCTAAATTACTGTACTGCCTACACAAAAATTGTGTTCGTCCAAATTCAAAATAAAATAAACAAAATAAGTTGGATGTGGTTGATAACTGCCACTTTGATAGGTAAAATCATACTTTGATATTGATTGTGTGATTAAAAATAATGAATTTCGCAGCAGTAGTACATCGGAATTAGAAAGAAACAATAATTTAGCAACTGTTATTACCTTCCTATTACTCTCTGTTTTTAACCTTCAACATGTTTTGTTTATTGCTCTTATATGATAATACGAAATACAGTAAAACCTCGTTAATCCGGACTAATGGAGGGGATAAGTTGACCGGTTTAAGGAAAGTTCGGATTAACTGAAATAACCTAAGAGAACAGTAGAAAGTGCATTAAAACTCCGTTTATAGCAACAAAACACGTTTATTATTGTGTATTTAAAGTGCATAGGCCTAAATACACTATAGAGTACAATAAAATGTAAAGCAATACGACAATGCAGTACTTCTAGCCACATTTAAAACCTTGCATTCTGCTTTTTAATTTTTTAAAAATTCCTTTTTTGTCCTTTTGCCTGTCCGGATTAAGCGAAGTCCGGCTTATCGCGGTTCGGATTAGCGAGGTTTTACGGTATATAAATTAAATGTAACAATGTCTAACCAGCATACGAGAGACCCGGGTTCTATCCCAGGCGGCGGAGAACAGTTTTTTCTCACATGTTCAAGCAGCTCCGGCGCCCACCCAGCCTCTTATAACGTGGGTACTTGGAGGAAACTCTGGGGAGGGGGTTAAAGGCGGCCAGGGGCGTGGTGCTGATCATATCACCTCCACCTCCATGATCTAGAAAGTGAGCGGCCATAACTCTACACCCTCTATACGCCTTCATGGCGTGGTGCAAAGCACAGGGGAGCACTTACTTTTTAAATATAGTTTAAATTATGATTATGTAGCACACAAAAGAACGAAAATATGATTACTTCAGACTTCTGAAAAAAATGGTTTTAGGGCCATTGCATAGGCGCCGACTCCATGGGGCTTGTGGGGCTCGAACCCCCCCCCCCCCGAATGTTAACGATGTAGGGGCAGAGCTCCCCAAATAATTTTGCTTAAGAGAATCTAATGTATTATTTTGCTTCTCTTGTAAAGTTTACTCTGAATTGTGTCACATGAACTTAACTTTAAATACACATTTGAAATGTTCTAGACTAGACCATCACCTTTGGGGGGCTGAGACCGCTAAACCATCAACTTTGGGGGGGGGGGGGGGGCTGTGACCAGAGACAGCAAAACACATGACTTAACACTATATACTAAGTATGTAATTATGAGTATTGTTAACATTTTTACTAAAAAGAGTTTCAAAATAAGATGTGCATGAACTAGGAGAGTGGATGGGACGTTCGGGCTACAAATGGCTCTCACATGACATTCAGAACGAGATCATTGATGATATTAGGGAGATCTGTTTTGCGCTCCGAGGTAGCAGATATTAAAAGTCGGGAATATTTTGCTATTATGGTTGACGAAACTGGTGACATCCATTCGTTGACAATTAATATTCTGCATTCGAACTGTGAATAAAAATTTTGATATATTTGAGGAATTCATGGCCTTCTATGAGATTCCGAACACTGAGGCCAAAACTTAGAAAAAGGGAGAGAGTGAGTCATTCATTAATTTATTTCAGTGATCAGAGCCCCCCCAATAATTTTGACAAGTCGGCGCCCCTGCACCTTGAATAATGTATGTCCGAGGCCCCATACCCACCTAGTGCCGGCCCTATACGGGGCGCCAAATTCTACTCTTACGTCATACCGAGTGAAGGCAAGCTCTCCACATTGTTGTTTCAAGCTCTTGATTGGTAAACTGCCATGTTTTGTCACGTTGCTTGAAACGCAACAATCATAAACACTAAGGCTATTTATACTTGAGAGAAGGAAACATCCCAGTGGTGCTTTCATACAAAACACTCCAGTTTTGCACTAACGGATGGCTCGCGGTAATGCCTCGTTTATGCTAACTAATTATACTAATTCAGGAAAACAAATGAAGCCTTTTTTTTACCCGCACCATCCTCCCGCTACGCGCCAGCATTACACCAACTCTGCAACAGTTTCGGGGACTTCCCCATTTTCATATTTCACGTCAGGAGTACCAACAAAAGCGCCCCCCTCTTCTGCAGCTAGTCTCCAGTGTAATATTAACCTAATGAGGGATACCGAACGTTGAAGGTGGAAAGCATTATATTTCATAGGGACAATATGCTGTTCGGAAACGCGAGGTAAATTTTAAACTAAATAAACACGGGAAACATTAGAGGGATGGTGGCGGGCAACAATGTTCTGCATGTGGGCAGCGTCCTACTTTTTCTCTCTCTCTCACACACACACCTTCTCTCTCTCCCATTTTTTTCGCTTGTTTCGCCTGCCGCCGGAAACATGTCTGTGTAAACGTGCGCCCATGTTGTATGTGATTAACCCGCGCGCTAAACAAGCACTGTTAATTTCAACAATGGTCGGTACTGGCGTAGACAAATGTTCCATTTCTCTAGTGATTTCACTGACACCGAGTTATTAGTGAAGAAACTTTCTTCATCTTTTCATCACCTCTTAGAGAGAAAAAAAGGGTCCAGCATCTACAGTTCATGTATATATGTGCATATCTTTATTTATCCTTTTTTTTCACTCTTGCAGTATAAATTTGCTGCTGACCTATGCATAATGCATAAACCAATTTATACGCTCATTTTTCATCTGTGTGTCTTCCCGTTGCACGAAAGGGTAAAAATTACAATGTCGGGATGGAAAAAATGAACTAGCATATTGCAGGTCAGATACTAACAATGGCGCGCTTCACACCCATCCCATAATCCCTTGCGGACTACTTGTTGACCGTGGGAAGGATTGTGGAATTCGCCTTGCTCCTAATTAAAATATTTTGTAATTTTTTTTTCAAGAATTTCCGATATATATATATATATATATATATATATATATATATACAATACTTATATTCGTTAACTGTCTTTTGCGGGCCAACGAGGTTCTAGCGCCTGGACACTCAGCCAGGAGATTCTTATCCTACTTTTAAGTAATGAATGAATGAGTTTTGTAAATTGAGTAAGGAGGTTTTTAACATATTTTTTTTAAGTTTATTGTTAAGGGCCGGTCCTCAATTTTGTTTGTTAACGAGCTTATCCCTGTATTGTATGATGGGAAAAATAGCCTGTGTGCTGAAGTGGCCATAATCGGGGTGGATTTGCCACTAGGCTATCCTAGGCTATAACTAGAGCTCGGATTTGTATTTAATTACATATTCTGTTCCTTTCTAGATACACACCTTGAACAGGAAAATGTCAACGAATTATATAACTGACATGATTTTGCATAAGTTTTATGTTACATATTTTTAAATATTTGCCAGGATATTACATCTTTTACATATTTGCTAATTTACTTTACATAAAACAACATAGTTTAGCTTTCTTTCTATCTTGATCCTTTTTCCTGCATTTTCGATATCTGAAGGAAATTTGTGATGGCATATTTTCTAACTAATGAGATGCATAGTGCTTGAAAGCCAAAAATAAAAAAAAAGTACAGGAACGGTTATTTATCGAAAGATGCTGGGGTTCCCCCTTCCCCATATTTTGGTTATATATTTTCGTTTCGCTTTTAGACTTAGGTAAAGCAACTAGAAACTTAGCCTTGGTGGACAAGAAAGCTACTTTCCTGTACGTAGCGAGTTACACAATATGTTTCCTTGCACAGAAAGTACAAAAGTAGCTATGTATTTTTATTCGATTGTTCTTTCTGAAGATGCTTTTTTTACAATTTGTTTCGAAAGTTACAAAGAGCTCTCTTACATATTTACATATTAGGCTACACAATAATTTGCGATGAGAAAAGTAATTAATAGTTGACAAAATTGGTTTCTCAAATGTGTACACGTTGTTGTGCTTCATTGAGTTTATAAATTTGATACAAATTTTAATTAGAAGAACTCATGTTCTTAAAATTATATTGAATGTGTTCTAATAAAATAAATATCTCGTAGAATTCTTGTAATTCTTTGGATACTCAATTATTAGTAGTATCACATATTCTTTGATATTACATATTTAGCTACATATTCTTTTGATAATACATATTTAGGTACTTATTTTATCAATTATTGTTACATATTTATGTACATATTTTGTACTTTGATATTACATAGAAATCCGACCTCTAGCTATAATCTAAGTCCAGGGGGCACATAAAAATGAGACGCTGAAGGGGCAGAAATGGCAAAGATCATGGACTATTAAAATTACTTAATACAGTAAAACTAATGGGGTGTTGATTGGATTAACGAAAGTCCGGATTAACTGAAATAACCTAAAAGAACAGTAGAAAGTGCATTCAAAATCCGTTTATAGCAACAAAAGACGTTTATTATGAGTATTTAAAGAGCATAGCCCTAATTACACTATACAGTACAGTACAAAGTGTGCGGGAAACAGTTCTTTCTTTCTTTCTTTTCTTTTTTTGTCTTTCGCCTTTTGCCTGTCCGGATTAAGCGAGGTCCGGAGTCCGGATTAACGAGGTTTTACTGTATTGTGATAATAACTAAATAAAGCAACATGAATTGACTTTGAGTTTCTCATTCATCAATTTGCCTACCATGAAAGCCAGAAGGAAACAGTTTTAGGCGAGCGCTGTCTTCTTAAATCTTTGTTTTATCTAAGTTTAATAAATAGATTTTAATCAGATATGTCTATATTTCAAAGTTTACAAGTGTTATTAGTACAGAGAATGGAATTGGTGGAAGTGAAGTACCATGATAACAAAACTGTTAAGAATGACAATTATATTGATGTCCAAATTTTATAAATATCCGCTTCCCACATATCAAAATCAGTCAATCAATTTACTGATACTTAGGCAACAGCGAAAGGAAATTACACGCTAACTACTTGAATTATTTGTGCCTCGCCGATGGCGTAGTGGTAACGTCGTCGCCTTGTAATCAAGGGGTCCCGGAGCCGGTGGAGGCACATAGTGGTTCGGATCCCACTTCAAACTGTTGGTCCAGTTCCGATTAGCCTTACTGTGCATAAAGTGTACTTAAAACAACAAATCAATCAAACATCAAAATTAGCATATGCAAGTGTACAAGACACATGGATTGTTTGATTGATTTGATGTTTTAAGTCCACTTTATGCACAGTAAGGCTAATCGGGACTGGACCTACAGTTTAAAGTGGGATCCACAAGACACACGGAAAAATGAACGTCGACCTCCTTGGCGGAGTGGTAAGCATAGCGCGCTACGAAGCTAGGGGTCCTGAGTTCAAATCCCGGATAGGACTTGGATGTTTGTGTTGTCCGTAAAATGAGAAAAAACGAGAATAAAGAGAAAAACTGATATGTAAGAATGTTGAGAAAAAGTGTGAATGACGGGAGATACCAGAAAATAGGGGTATTCTTTTTAAAACAAACTGTAGGTCCAGTCCTGATTAACCTTACTGTGCATAAAGTGAGCTTCAAACACCAAATGAATCAATTAATCAACTTGAATCATTTAAAAGAAATTCTGATTAATGTAATTTTTCATGTCTTGGATGTAACAGAGCAAAGGTTTAGAAAGAGCTTCATTTTAGCTAGAGACAAGCAAAGAAAAGGACCTCCTGATAGCGTAGTGGTAACGCCGTCGCTTTGTAATCAAGAGGCCCAACTATGAAAACATTCCACCAAAAATTATTTCATAAACTTTAGCAACGTATAAGTGCATTGTGATGATTAAATCTCACGGTTTCCAAGTTGACGAATTTATCACCAAATGTTACAAGAGCAAGGTGGTGAAACTAATTATAAATTTCATCCCGAGGGGAGAAGTGGCCCACTTGAGCACGCTGGAAGGGAAAAAAGTGCCTTAAAAAAAACTATCCCTACAGCGCCGGCTAAAGAACAACGAGTGCACCAGCTTATTTGTATTCTGGGGCGAGATGCACCGCTTTCGCCTACATGGATTAACGCGGGATTTCCCCGGAGGTTTATTAACAGCGGTCGGACAAGGAAGAATGACTCTTAATTATTCAATACATGTTTCTTGTTTCCAGAGAGAAAATGTGGGAACGTGACGGAAAGGGGAGAAAGAAAATAACGCGAAGATGTTGAGGCGTAATACACGGCCACGGCCTTCCAGCTTTTCTTTCAGGCTGTTCGAAATTGTTTCTCGTAGTTGGTTTTTTCCCAAAACTTGAAAAAGAGAGACGAAATTAAATTGTTCCGTTTTGAATCTCAAGTCATTGCAGGATTTCAAAGCTTTTTGTAAGTTCCGGGGATCTTACCAGAGATCCCTTGATTACAAGGAGGAACGTGCTTACGGTTGTTGACCGATGTCCTTGAACTTCAGTTAATGGAATTTGGAGGCACATAGTGGTTCGGATCTCACTTTAAACCGTAGGTCCAGTCCCGATTAGCCATACTGTGCATAAAGTGGACTTAAACCCCAACTCAATTAGTAATGGAATTGTCTGCTGACCTTAAACGAAATCAATACAATTTAATTCAGTTTTTGTTTTAAGTCCATTTTATGCACAAATAGTCTAATCGCAATTTGATCTATAGTTTAGAGTGTGAACCGAGCCACTATACATTTACACCAGGTATCAAACAAATTACATCCCGGTTAGCACAGCGCGCTATGACACAAGGGGTTCCAGGTTCGGATCATGGCTTGTGTGTGAGTGTTCTTTGTCAGTGTCCCCTCATCAATTTCATCATATCATCATCATCCTCATCGTCATAATTATCCAAAAGTGGCAGAAAAGCGACGCTAAATAACAAAAATTCAAATAAAATGAAACAAACCATGGACCCTTTGATTACAAGACACTGTGCCATTTGGAAGGCCCATAAAACACAAGATCAGCCTTGTTGATCAGATTCTCTTTCGAGCTATCGACCACGTGAGTTCTGAAAAAGGTTTCCAAGCTTTCGAGAACTAACATCACTTTCATCTCTTACTTCTACCCTGAAGATGAGAGTGATGTTAGCTATGAAAAGCTTGAAATCTTTTCCACAACTCACCTGGTCGATAGCCAGAGATAATCTTTTCATCGCCAGGAAAACCTCAAGACTTACTTCAAGATCGGTCTGGTCTTGGGTATCGATATAATATAGTAAATAGCAAATGTAACCCACATACTGTATAAACACATCCTACATTAGAGCAATTTTTATTTAGGTGAAATTTTCCCTCATTCTTATTTATTTAAGTCTCAAAGGAAGTGATTTTCGGATAGTAAATCTGAGTCTCGTGTGGATTTTAATAACGTCTATCTTGTTCTCGACCTCGCTTTGGTTCTCTGTAATTTTTTGTTACATTTTCCTGAGCAATTTTGCCTTTCCTTAATACATAACACACTTTATTTAGTAGTTCTTATCTACGATAAGGACGGTCGGTGTTTAGTATTTAGAATTCATTTGCATGTATTTAGAATAAATTTGCATGTATTTAGAATAAATTTACATATAATTAGAATAATTTACATTTATGTATTTGCATATTTATAACGTTTATGAATTTTTAATTACTCCCTCTGTCCCATAATTATTGTCCGGTACATTTTTGTTTGTTGTGTCATAATAATTGTCCGATATTCAAACTGTGACATTTGTGTATACATTAGAAGAACATGAAATACGGGAATGAATCATACAACTTTATTACTCAAGGATCAGTACAAATTGTGTTTTCCGTGTGCCTCTTCGTCTGTCATTCCTGTACTACCATTTTGGCATAACGGACTATAATTATGGGACAGAGGGAGTATTTATTTTATGAAAAATATGCAAATAGAAGGTAATTAGTGTTATTAAATGTTATGCATATGGTTTTATGATAATTTCTGCGAGGTATGTAATGTATACAACGATAATAATTAATGTTTATAGTATTGAAAATAAGACTTTAGGGTTTATTAAACTCTAAGAATGGCGGCATTGAGTGATGGTAAAGGCCCAATTACGATTTAGAATGGTCCCGGTACTCGAACCCACGATATGTAATGGTAATAATTATAGTGTACTATGTAATAATGTTATATGGTATAAAGAACTTGTTCCCAGGCGCTAGACAGGAGACGTGACATAACATTTAGTACCGCTAATTACCTTCTATTTACATATTTTTAACAAAAATTAATAATCCATGCAGATACATAAATGTAATTTATTCTCATTATATGAAAATTTATTCAAAATGAAAATTAATTCTTAATTATATGCAAATTAATTCTAAATACATGCAAAAAATTCTAAATACTAAACACCGACCGTCCTTATCGTAGATAACAACTACTCTCTTTGACTGACACCATCATTACGAATCAATTCACCATACAGCGCATGCGCCAACCTAACCTCACTCGTAATTAACAAACATACCTCGTATATTTACAGAACTATTCTATCTACAAGCGCACCTTTTGTTACTATGCATCCTTTCCGTACTTACAGCTAGAAACTGTCTCATCGATTTCCTACTTCTATGGCGTCCTCTCCACGAAAACACCCGTCGGCGAACACTGCTTAGAAATGGAGTAATTTTTTCCTGTCTCCAGTTTGTTTAATTATTCAAAACTTCCTCCACGTTCCCTGAACTGGGGATGTGGTTTTGGATTATCTAGGGCAGCAGGTTTTGTGTTTTTTCGGGCGAAGTTATTTCATCCCAGAGTTTCCGCGTGAGGCTCTTTGTGCGGTTTTCGTATTTTCCCGCGTTAACTTCTGGTTTTTTCTCCCGTACTCTGAAATGGGAATTGTACAATGAAAATATCACCTTATTCCATCATCAGGATCTCCATATGCAGATGACACACAGAGATGAAATGTTTTCTGATGAATTTCTATAGGTTGTACACTCACCTCACTTAGTACTCCGGCAGTTTGTTTCTTTATACAGAACATTTGCAAAAGACACAATTCAACCTACACGTGTATCAATATACGCTGTATGAAACACATCTGACTACTAACTTCGTTGACTCTGTACAGTGGGCGTAAAAAGTGGCAAGAGAATGCGACAGGAATCAGTTTCCTGATAGGTAGGGACACAAATTTATGGTAAATAAAAACTGAGGAGAGCGGTAAATAAAATGTTAGATCAGCGGTATATACCAGCGGTGAAAAAAAAATTGCACACACTTTTTCATTATGAGAGGAAACAACATACAAAAGAGCTATAAATTGATAAACTACTTCATTTTTATATACTGTACACATACACAAGTACTTAGCTGTCCAACCAAAAAGAAAACATCAACACAAAATCCCTTCATTTCTAAATTGCATATCTCAAGTAATTTATTCATTGTATGTATTTAAAGGATATCCTTGATGTCCAACAAATAAAATAATCACTACTGCACAAACACATGTTGAAAATCACATGATGATAAAAAAAATCATTCATGACTGAACACAAATGACACCATTGTTTCCCTTGATGTGCGGGAACAGACTAATCTTATCGCTGCTACAGCTAGCAAGTTCAATGAAACTGGAAGTTGAGTAGACATTCGGGGGAAGAAAGGAATGCAGCCTGACAGGGAGACAAGTTTTCGAACTGAGATTACGTGCATGGGAAATCCCAATTTGCATCGTCTTCCTGATGTGATCGAAGATAAAACGTTCTTCAGCTGCAAGTGGTAGGAAACTTGAGGCAAACGTTTCGTAACAAATCGACAGTTTGCGCGCACAGCCTCGATTGCCGGTTTTTGCGTGTTTTCTACTTAATTTGATGATATTTCACGGTTATTTCGCGAAAAAGCGTTCATTTCGTGGAAAAGCACACATTTCGCATTACTTCGCGAATAAACCTCAGGCATATTTCATCATTGGGCGTGTAGTTACGTGCAGAATGTTCAAAATTGCATCTTTTTTTCACATTTCGCGATTTCGCGCATCGCGAAAATTCAATGTCCCTACTGATAGGCATTAAACCACTAATTATTACAAGAAAGCCGGATTGCATACGATTTAAGGATGAAGCTTCATAGCTGAGATTGGGAGTTTCAATTCTTGCCGTTTAATCGAGTGTACAATCAGCGTCAAACATGGGTGTAACTTGGGACCTAACTTTGAGGGGGCAGAATTACATTGGGCCTAATTTTGAGGGGGTAGAATTATTCCGGGCCTAATTTTGAGGGTGCAGAATTAAATGGAGTCTAATTTTGAGGGTGTAGAATTACATTGGGCCTAATTTTATGGGCACAGAATTAAACTGGGCCTAATTTTGAGGGCGCAGAATCAAACTCGGTCCAATTTTGAGAGGGCAGAATTAAACTGGGCTTAATTTTGAGGGGCAGAATTAAACTGACCCTAATTTTGAGGGTGCAGAATTAGACTGGGCCTAATTTTGAGGGTGCAGAATTAAACTGACCCTAATTTTGAGATTGCAGAATTAAACTGGGCCTAATTTTGAGGGTGCAGAAATTAAACTGGGCCTAATTTTGAGGGTGCAGAATTAAACTGACCCTAATTTTGAGATTTCAGAATTAAACTGGGCCTAATTTTGAGGGTGCAGAATTAAACTGACCCTAATTTTGAGATTTCAGAATTAAACTGGGCCTAATTTTGAGGGTGCAGGATTAGACTGGACCTAATTTTTAGGGGGCAGAATTAAAAGGCCTAATTTTGAGGGTCCGAATTAAACGGAGCCTAATTTTTAGGGTGCAGCATTAAACTGGCCCTAATTTTGAGGGCGCAGAATTAAACTCAGCCTAATTTTGGGAGTGCAGAATTAAACTGGGCCTAATTTTTAGGGGGCAGAATTAAACTTGGGCCTAATTTTGAGGGGACAGAATCAAACCTGGAGCTTAATTTTGGAGGAAGAGACTGGAAAAGTTTTCCATTCCATAAAAACAGCGTCTAGGAATATTTGCTAAATAACCGTGACATTTGCGTAATTACAAATATTACTTTTTATTACTTTGCTCCTGAGGTGCCCTAACTTGGAAAATTTAACAAACCCGAAAACTTTGGGCGGGCACCATTGCCCCCGCTAAGTTAAGCCTATGGCGTCAAAACTTGTTGCAATTTCACTACTCAACGAAATAGGGCACCATAATATGGTTCTCCAAAATGTCGTCTCGCCCTGTAACTAAGCGCTCTCGGGCCTGATACTGACTTGCCAACTTTGAAGCATAAAATCCATGGATATTTCTTTACAGCCTTCGAACCCTTTAGATTAAAATGTTCTAGACCACTAATTTCTTGAATATCAGCTGTTACCTGTTTGTTGTCTTGCTAGTGTGAATAAAAAGTTGAATCAACTTGATCAAAGCAGCGTATTTGTAAGTAAATAAAACAACATTAATACACTGATCCAGACTCTTTTGAAGCCGTAGTACTATAACAAATATCAACATGAAAGATATTATGAAATACGGATATGAAATACCATAAATGTATTTATGCGAAAACTAAACTTAAAAACTAAATTTGAAACGCTTTTAACATAATACGAACTAAATTTATATAATGAAGCAAAATTGGTGGAAAGGAAATTTAGAAGTCTCGAGGCTTTGACGCAACAATCGTTTTCTGCAGCTCTCGTGTAGACGCTTTGGCGCAACAATGCGTTCAAACTTCCTATATCCCCCATCCCATTTACTTAACAATGGGTCATTTTTGAGGAGTTTTGTAATAATACAGGGTGATTATAAAGTCACTATGCATGAACAGGATTTATTGAACAAAATAAAATATGTACTGCAACATACATCACGGTAGGACACCCAATCAGTATAACTTGTTATGACCAACCCTCATGTCTAGGCACAGATGCCAACAATCCACCACAGCCCGAAACACCTTCTCCAACATAGCTGGTGTAATCTCATCAACGCCGGCCGTAATGCGTTGTTTGAACTGGTCAACGCTGTGAATCTTCACCTCGTACACATTAGACTTGATAAACCCCCAAATAAGAAAGTAGAAGGGGATCAGGTAGGGGAGGGTGATTCCCCTTTGCGAGGCACAACCAATCCATCTACCGGAGAAAACTTCGTTCAGGTGATCACGAACGATGATGGCAAAATTGGGTGGTGCCCCATCCTGTTGGTCCATAGTAAGAAGAGCTTGGTGTGCCCCAATCCACCGTGCTATAAGCCACAGTTGGTAGCTGATGGTATTATGGATGCTTAGTCTCCTGGTCGATGTGGTGAGGCTACGTGTGATCGCGCCCTGTAGACATTGCACAATTTGTGGTGTTATGGTTGGCCTACCAGGACGTTCGTCATCCACAACACTACCTGTTTGCTTGAATTTGTTGGCCAGGTTCTTTATAGCCAGCCTGGTGAGACCTGGTTTTCTGAATTTCCGGACGAAGTCCGTCCGCACCTGTTCACACGTCATTCCTCGCAGTCGAGCACAAACAATGGCTGTTCTTTCTTCTACGGTTAGCACTGCTTCACATAAGATGCAAGAGAAATGTATTTTGTCCCGATATCACTAAAATGTATAGAGACTTTATAATTACCCTGTATTATGAAGTTTAATTGTTTGTGTTGCACTAACACATATAATAATACTAAATCTAGTCATTCCGGGAGATATCAAAGTTTGTCCGGGAGATTTCCAGAAGGGTTGGCAAGCTAGATACTTGCTGGAGGCACATTGCACAATGGTTCGGATCCGACAAATTGACTTAGAGACAAACTTCGAATCTTCAAAGCCACTATAATATCTGCGCTCTAGGAAAATATTCAAACTAATGTGTGCCACTTGTTAAGGGCCAAGGCAATAGTTTTGACTTCATTATCGACAGTGTTGCTAATTGTACTACTGCAGTGTTGTTGTGTTAGAAAGGTTCGAGTCTGGTTGGTGACAGAGTGCGTCAACTGGTCGAGTTTCGGCCTCGCCATCGAAGTTCCCAGGTTCGAGCTCCGGCCTGGGCAAGGGTGTCAATTTGTGAGTGTCCATCATCAATTTCATCCGATCATCACTCATCCCCTTCGTCGCGATTAGCCAATACGTTCCACAAAAGCGACAGATAAAGGCCTCCATAAGCGTAGTGATAACCCCTTGTTATCATGAGGTCTCGGTTTCTATATCTAGTGGAGGCACACTGGACGTCCAGTCCCGATTAGCCTATCTGTTCATAAAGTGATCTAACAGCAAAATAGCATTTAAAAAGCCATCAAACTTATTGTGGATAAGTACAATCGTGTATGTATTCTTCAAAACACTGATTTCTAGGAACTCCAAACAATGTAGTTGTGATTTTCATGTTGAATTGATTTAATTTAATTTAATTCCCTTTCATGCCACTTTTGGCTAATCGCGACGAAGGGAATGATCACAAATGTGGACGACACTGCACAAGCCTCACAGAAGATGCGGCTGTGTGCCCAGGCGCCATAGCCTCATCAACCTGCAGCGCAAGGTGAACTATGTGTAAGAGATATTGACATTTCGTGCCTTCAGAACCAGAATTTTCATGTTGAATAAATATTCATTCATGAAAATTAACCACAGCTGATTTATCCTACTAAGCTTCACGCCTCTGCAGTGTCGAACTAAACTAATCATTGTGTGGCAGGGCATTATCGTGCTGAAAGTTTTTTGTTGAGTGAGCTCAGGTGGAAAAAGAGAAATCGAGTAATTCCGCTTTGGCCATTGGCTTAAGAGCTGTCATTATGTTTTGTACAAGTATCAATAGGGTATCATATGGAACACCGTGCCCCATTGTGGATCTCACGGGGGGAGGGGGGCAGTTGCCGCCGCACACGTGGAAATCCGTCACCTGAACCCAGTCACAGTGACACTTGTTTTCAATCAAGCTCGCCATTATTATCCTTTTCCCCTCCATTTTTTTTGTAAACAGGGTCGAATGCCATTACAGAGGTCGTTAGTCCTTAGTGCTTCGCTCGGGACGTAGCCATCTGGAGTTAATGTTGCCATCCTACGATTTAAAAATGTTACTAGCTGGGGAGAAATTACTCCAGGGACTGGTCGTTTAACTTCTATCATTCTCTCCACAGTTCACAGTTCTGTTTCAATTATTTTTCCTTCTACATTTCCGTGTACGAGGTTTCATTCGTTACCTTTAATGACGCTGTTATTGAAGTGGTAACTGTTAGTTTGACTGCAGATAAAATTGCCGATGTAAAGGATGCCAATAGCACACAATGCACGCTGGAACACGCGCTTGCTTACTTATTTACGTAGTCCGTGTAATTCTCTCATAACAGGAATATGTGTGCTTTTGTAGCTTCACAATTGCTGTACCAAAACGCGAATTGTGAGCAGAAATGTGAAAGTGCATGGAGTGGTCAGAAAGTAACAGGAACTATTTTTTTCACAAACAACAGCCTACTCAATGGCGGTGGTAACGTCGTCGCTCTGTAATCAAAAAGTCGTGGGTTCGATACCCGCTGGAGGCACGTAGGAGTTCGGATCCAAATTTAAACTGTAGGTCCTGTTCCGATTTGCATCCGTGGCGGAGTGATTCATATCATCAGTCATCCCCATCTTGGAGATTAGCAGAAAAAGTGGCAGAAACGCTAAGTACTAAGTAAAATAAACCAAATCAATCAATCAATCAATCAAGCGATTAGTCTATCTGTGTACAAAGTGAACTTAAAGCAAAAATTGAACATTGAATATAAACACACCCATGGCCGAAAGAATTGGAATGTCACCTCACTATCTCGCTAACTAAAGCTCCATGTTCAAGTCTCAGTTTGGACCAGGGCGTGCTATTGAGAGACTTAATCAGGACACTTACACTTGTGGTCGATAAAGTAACGCAAGAAAAACCAAACACATTATTGAAGTAACAATAAGAACCCTGCTTCTAAGAATATTCAATTACACTTAATGAAGTTTAGTAAATAAAATTATAAATTAACTTTAAATGTAAACTTTATAGAATTTTTGAAACTGGCAAATGCTTTGCCTGTTCAACTCATCAGGCAAAGCCTTTTCTTCCTGTTAGAAGTTGTAGACGCCTTACGTTAAAAATTTGTAGAAGATAACTATCTGATCCTAATCGGTATCAAATTTCATTGAATTTAACAAAATATCTTGACCGTATGGATGCTGAGAAATTCTTGGATCTCCACAAAATACTGTACAAATACCACAAGGTAGGTGTTACATAAGAAAAGAGTTACGGACTGTTTCTAAGACAGTTATTTTCCCACAACTTCCATACAGCGGCTGTGCTCACATGCGCGTAAGATTTCTGCGCAGCTGCCATTGGAATAACCAACAGGATTTCTCAGAACCCACGTGTATTTGATATTTGTTTACATTGACTTCATTCTTACAGCGGATAAAGAATAATTTGTTCGTTTCAGGGTGGTTCTCTTCAAGAGTGAATGGGTTGTAAATTTCTATTCAGGGGTGTATTGTAAATATGTAACCGAAATGACTATAAATTGGGCTTTTGTGAAAAATATGGGGGGGCATTAGGGGGGTGTTATGGGTGTATGGATAATCACAGGTTGCCTGGAGACCCAAACGGGGGGCGTTAACCTTACCCGTATCGGAAGGCACCCTCTATCCTGAAGGGTAGATTCCGACGGGTGGCGAGTCGGAGATAAAGCAAATTACAACGACAAGGGTTTTGAATGCGAACATGTGTAATACCACAGATAAAGATATATATATATATATATCTGTGTAATACTGTTATTGATATAGAAGTAGGTCCTCCACTATGGCGCAGTGGTAGCGTCATCGCTTTGTAATTAACGGGTCCCGGATTCGATACCCGGTGGAGGCACATAGTGGTTCGGATCCCACTTTAAACTGTAGGTCCAGTCCCGATTGGCCTTACTGTGCAATCAATGATAGAGAAGTGTTCCATGTTAAACTCTCACCTAATTCAGTAATGCGAAGTTTTAAATGTTAAATTTAAAAGCAATCATTTTCTTATATTATTGCGTCAATTCTGCTATGACGCAATTCCTTAACTCTGTCGAATGGTTACTGACTAATCTACAAGATTCTTCCCAGTTGCTAGGAGATGCTAGTTGTTAATTGAGACGATGATGAAAGCTGATTCTGTAGTGTAATTGAAGAAATGTTTTCGATATTTATATTGTTATTCCCGATTCCGTGTAGAAGTGTTATTTAGTTTTGACTAACAGGAAACGTATAAGGTAAGGTGGATACTTCCTCAAATGTTCTAAAGTGGCCTCAGAGTGAGCTGGAATCGTCTTGTTCTACGCGAAAGGAGTGATGGTAAATTATTAAAGTTAATATAACCGGGAAACGTAACATCTACTTAATGATGGAAGTTAGAGGTGAAGTTAGTAATGAACCAACGGAAACTTATCGAACCGGGGGCGCCTTGGTTACTACTGTCGAATTAAAAAAAAATATAGATACTCAAGTTTAGACTCCAATTAAAAATTTACCAGTAGAACTACAAAAAACAAAACAAAGGTTACATTTATTTTTAGCTTATTGAATTCCGCGTTAATCTATGCTAACCATTTTTTTTTAGTTTGCTTTATAATTTTTTAACGTCCTGAGAACAGGAAAGGGCGTTTATTTGGAGTTTTCCAAACGATCCCTCTTTCTGAAATTCTATAAAAAAAAGAAATGAGTTGTCTGATAGTGATGAAATTTTAGTATGGTGCAGGCAGAAAGCATTTAAAACAAATCTTTAATTGCAGATTTATAGAATTTGTAAAGAAAAAGTTATCATAAATTTTGCGAAATCAACTTTTCTTAGTATTGGCTATTACTACAAATACAATATTGGTCTTGTTTTGAAGCTCATTTCATCTGTTTTCAAATTGTCAATTCACATTGCGAAACGTGGCAACATGGCACACAGCGATGTCCGTTGAACCGTGGAAAATGCAAGCTGTCACTGCGAGTCAATGCAAGCTGCAGTATTAGCAGTACGCCATTACGGGCATATAATGCATACTGGGTTTTCAATTGAGTATCACTTCATCAATTTAATATAATCATCACTTATCCTCATCGTCGCGATTAGAGCCGATCTCCGTCTCGAAGCACAGCGCGCTACGACGCCAGGAGTCTCGGATTCAATCCCTGGAAAGGTTTTTTTTGCGTGTGTCCCTTCATCATCAATAGACCTCGGATTTTATGTTATCAACCTATTGTTTTCCTTTACAGCTATGTAAGAAATAATAAGTTATGTAAGCGTTTCGTTAAAAAAACGCAACAACTGATGAAGTATATGGTGCCTAAGAAACCTGTTTTGCTTCTTAGAACCTATTTTAGGTTTCTGCGCCTAAATCAACCCTTTTTTTTAAGTTTTTATATATTTTTGAAGGTTTTACAGGATTTTTATGTCACACAGAGGCATTTGCTTTGTATGGCACGAAAAAATCAATGACGAACGTGTTTGGGACGTACTCTCTACCTATTTCCCTTCCTCCAAGTCCATGGTGATTTTTCAAAGCTCTAAACAAAGCAAAATGTCTGGTGCCACTGTTACCTGTACAGTCCAAAGTGGTCTGATCTGTGTGGTCTTGCTCACTTTAGCGTCACTTCGGTGCTTTGTGCCATTCACGCCTTGCAAACTAACATTTCAGCATTGAAGTTTGCACAACTGACTATGTTTTTGGTGAAAGATTATTTTCAGCATATAAGATGATCCTCGCAGACAAAATTGTGGAGTTTGACTGTGGATAACATGATAAAAGATTTTTGCCTAACTATACGGCGAAGAGTGGATTTTAATAGCAAATTTGCAATGGTAAGTTCTGCCACATACATAACGTTATGCAAGATAGTGCGTATTTCAGGATAAAGGTGTCCCATTTTCATTGTCGGTGACTAAACCTAATCATCATTTTTCAGGAATTTTGAACAATTTTAAGTTTTTTTGAACCTACTTCAGGAATTTTCGAGCCTGACTTAAGATTTTTAAGACCTATTTTAAGATTTTCAGAACCTATTTTAGGATTTTTAGAACCTATTTTAGGATTTTCAGAACCTATTTTAGGATTTTTAGAACCTATTTTAGGATTTTTAGAACCTATTTTAGGATTTTTAGAACCTATTTTAGGATTTTCAGAACCTATTTTAGGGTTTTTAGAACCTATTTTAGGGTTTTTCGAACCTATTTTAAGATTTTAGAGCCTATTTTAGGAACCTAAAAGCACACATTTTAGAATCTAAAAGTCCGATGTCTAATCATCACTCATCTTCATCGTCGTGATTAGCCAAAAGGGGCGGAAAAGCAATGCTAACTAACAAAAGTTCAAATCAAATCGTCGCGATTAGCCCAAAGTGGATGAATTGAAAGAGAAAAACAATACAACAACAGCAACTAATACAGGTTGTCAGCTTCTGTGTGCTAGAAATAGTATTTGCAATTTAAACAATACAGTTTCCTTGAATCGAATCAGTTTGGTCTCCTTTGTTCTTGTAGGAGCTTATAGTAGGGGTTGGCAACCCTGTTAATCATCACGCTCCAACTCACACCTAAAGCGGACGGGAAGTGAGCCACTCGATTAAGTCGAATCGAGGAAGAAATTCGAGACCACACTCTCGCACATGCCCGATGCCCTCGTGGCCAGAATTAGCGTGTCGATTCTTCGCTCCCGTTTGCCTCCCCCTTCACGAGAGGGAAAATGGCGTTTCGCTGATAAACACATCTGTTTGGCACATTCGCTTGATGCCCCGCGTGGATCGGAAGCTGCAGTTCCTTATGTGTTCAATGGGCGTGCACTGCGACAAAGGCGGTCTTCCGGTTTGACGCCCCGGGCTGCGGCGGCGGATGACTCAAAAGTGGAAGTCCCCCTAATGGAATCAATCTCCTTGTCTCCTAGCTACAGTATCCTTCATTAGATTACACAGCCTCTTAAATTAGTTCGGTTCTTAAATGATCTTCTAGCACACAAGCACAGCGGTGTGCCCAGGGCTTCAGATTTGACTCCTTTGTTTCCAGTACACTGTGCTATATGATACAATATTTCAAGTGTCCTAAGGTCTTTGTTTCGGTCAGGCAAACCAGTGAATTATCCACACACCCAACACCTCCAAAAATTACCTCAACACCGTCCTAAAATTTTTTGACAAAAGCCCAAATTTATGGTAATTTTTGCTCTAAATTTACACTTACAACCTGTAAGTACGAACCCCCACGATGCAAATTTCTGAATAAATCGCTGAGACAAATCTGGCCAAAAAGTGTTAGTCACTCTGAACTCACCACTGTCTACACTCGTAGGCAGACAGTGGTGTGCCTAGGATTTTAGGAAGGGAGGGGAGGGTACATATAATTTTTAAATAGCCAGCCCTAATTTTGCCCTTTTTTCCTGCCTTCGGCATCCTTTTTTCTTTTTTAAGAATACTCGGGGAAAGGGGGGGTTCACAACCTACACCATCTCCCCCTTGGGCACGCTACTGTGGGCAGATACATACTGATCAGAAACAGGGTGATGACTTCACATAATTTGTTACAGACAAAATCGACAACACGCGCCAACGTGCCATTTGTGGATGTAGAGGTAACAGCCCCAAACATTCACATTCTTTCTGAGCTGCGACACAAGCGGTTTCGGGTTCAAATCCCGGCCTGGGCATGGGTGTTCTTTGTGAGTATCTACACGCCCTACCCTATGGTGTAGTGGTAACGTCGTCGCCTTGTAATCAAGGGATGCCGGGTTCCATTAGCCGGTGGAGAGGTCCACAGTGATTCGGATTCCACTTTAAATTGTAGATCCAGTCCCAATTAGCCTATTTGTGCATAAAGTGGACTAAAAATAACACGATGTCACCTTGTGAGAGTCCCTTCATCAATTTCATCGTGTCATCACTCACCCATTTTGCCAAAAGTGGCAGAAAGCGAATTAAAATAAACGATATCAAACAATCATTCACATTCTCTGCAATTTGTAGAAGCGATGTGATCAAAACCATTCTCCGGCCAGCTTTAGCTCCCCCCCCCCCCCCCCGGGGTTTTCTCCAGGTACAGAATTATTAGAGACGGGGTGAACCGCAGGGACGCTCCATGCAGGGACATTGCTAGAAAAAATCCACCTGAAGTGTTCGTGCTGTAGGAAACCTCTTGTCATCAGATTCGTGAGTGACAGTGACATTGTAATCAAGGCAACAAATATTTGAAAGAGGTTCCGTGGAAAGAAGGGCATTTTAATCAAGGCAACAGAAATATAAAGCGGTTCTGTGGATGGAAAGAAGGGTATTGTAATCAAGGCAACGGAAATAGAAAGATGTTCCGTGGAAAGAAGGGCATTGCAATCAAGGCAACAGAAGTAGAAAGAGGTTCCGTGGAAAGAAGGGCATTGCAATCAAGGCAACAGAAGTAGAAAGAGGTTCCGTGGAAAGAAGGGCATTGCAATCAAGGCAACAGAAGTAGAAAAAGGTTCCGTGGAAAGAAGGTACATTGTAATCATGGCTACAAAATAGAAAGAACTTCCGTGGAAAGAGGGGCATTAGAATGAAGGCAACAGAAGTAGAAAGAGGTTCCGTGGAAAGAAGGGCATTGCAATCAAGGCAACAGAAGTAGAAAAAGGTTCCGTGGAAAGAAGGGCATTGTAATCATGGCTACAAAATAGAAAGAACTTCCGTGGAAAGAAGGGCATTGGAATCAAGGCAACAGAAGTAGAAAGAGTTTCCGTGGAAAGAAGGGCAATATAATCAAGGCAACAGAAATAGAAAGAATGGCACTCCCTCATGGCTACAAAATAGAACTTCCGTGGAAAGAGGGGCATTGGAATGAAGGCAACAGAAGTAGAAAGAGGTTCCGTGGAAAGAAGGGCATTGCAATCAAGGCAACAGAAGTAGAAAAGGTTCCGTGGAAAGAAGGGCATTCTAATGAAGGCAACAGAAATAGAAAGAGGTTCCGTGGAAAGAAGGGTATTGCTATCAAGGCAACAGAAGTAGAAAGAGGTTCCGTGGAAAGAAGGGCAATATAATCAAGGCAACAGAAATAGAAAGAATGGCACTCCCTCCCCCTTAGTAATTTTTACCTCTAGACGCAAGCGGCTTACCAAGATATTCTCTACTGCTTACTGTCTTTTAGTTGCAGGTGGGAGGATAGAATTTTTTATCCCCCTGAAAGAAAATGTAATTGAAAGCATGTACTAGTATAGAAATTTTTAACTGTGTAAAACACACAACTGAAAAGTGATGTCTCTAAAGAATTCCATGCCGAAAAGAATCCAGCCTTGTGGATTAAAGGAGGACACCAATCTCCAAATGACCAACCTGTCAATAGAAGTTTGGTCAAGTTTTCGATGTTTCTAGCGCGATAGCTCTTTTTGTTTACAAGTTTTCTCACAATGTAAATATACTGACCTGGAATATCAAAACATTAAATGGTAAAGAAGTAGAAGTAATCAAGGAAATGGAAAGATACAAAATAAAAATACTTGGAATAAGCAAAGTAAAGAAGAAAGGAAATGGGGGAAAATGCTTGAAGGAAGAATGTATTGAGACATTCAGGAGTACCAGTTGGAAACAGAGCAAAAGAGAGAGTAGGAATTATAGTAACGGAAGAAATAGGCAGAAGAGTAATCAGTTGGGATCCAGTAAATTCAAGAATAATAACTCTAGACGTAGACTTAGAAGAAAAGATTACACTGATTCAAGTATATGCACCAACCGAAGATGCTAATGTGAGAGACAAGGAAGAATTCTACACAGAATTACAATCAAAAGTGGAAACAGCAGAAAGAGGAGGAAGAAAAGTTATAATTATGGGTGACTTAAATGGAAGAGTGGGAAATGATCATTTGAGTGGGTTCAGAACACTAGGAAAGTATGGAGGAGAAATTATTAAAAACTGAAATGGACAGAGAATCATAGACTTATGCATAGAGAACTCAATGCTGATAGGAAACTCCTTCTACACACATAAAACAATACATCAAGTAACGTTTGAAGGCGAAGGAAGAAATGTCAAAAGCATCATAGATAATATAATATACCCACAACAAATAAGACAACATATCCGAGACATAAAAGTAATAAGAGGAGCAGAACTTGGAACCGACCACAGGCTGCTCGTAGCAGAAAAACGGGTTTACACAGGGATGAAGAAGGAAAATAAAAAGACCTATTACAAAATAAAAGCAGAAGAGTTGAAGAAAAAAGAGAAAATACAAGAATATCAGAATAAAGTAGAAGAACGACTAAACCAAGAAACATTTGAAGATGAAGATAAGGGGGATATGTGGCAAAAGATCAAAGATATAATACTCAAGTCAGCAGAAGAGGTATGTGGGAAGAAAGGAGTAAATATAGGAAGGAAAAGAACCAGATGGTGGAATGAAGAGGTGAAAAAGGCAGTACAGGAGAAGAAAAAAGCATTGAAACATATATAAATACAAGAAGAGATGAAAACCAATTAGATTATTTAGAGAAAAGAAACACAGGTAAAAGAATAGTGAGAGAAGCAAAGAGGAAAACATGGGAAGAATTTGGAGAAAAAGTGGAATCACAATACAAAGAGAATAACAAAGGATTTTGGTGCATAATAATAAGAAATAAGAGGAAAAGGTGGAAGAAGAGTAAGAAGTGTAAGAAACAAAGCAAATATCCTGGAAACGTGAAATTGAAAATGTGTTGAAAACATGGAAAGAATACTTCGAAAGGAAATATGAAAAAGGAACAGCAGACGAGAGGATTGGTAAACATAATAGACAAAAAACAGGAAGGAGTAGAAGAATACAGGAGCAGGTTAAGAAGAGGATGAGGATGAGATAGGAGAATTAGTAAAGGAAATTGAAATAGGAGAGGTATATGAAGCAATGAATAGAGTAAGAAACGGAAAGGCAGCAGGAATAGATGAAATAGCTGCAGAATATATAAAATATGGAGGAAATACACTCTTGGAGGCAATGACTAACCTGTATCAGAAGATCTGGCGAGAAGAAAAATTACCATTAGAATGGGGGGAAAAAACATTATTATATCACTGTATAAGAAAGGGGACTCAACCAATTGAGAGAATTATCGTGTAATATATGAAGTAAGGCTAAGAGAAGAGTTAGAAAAGGATATGGAAGAAGAACAGGCTGCTTTTCTCTCTGGGAGACAAACACAAGATCACATATATCCATCCGAACAATATGTGATAAATTCTTAGAAAAAGGAAAAAAAGATGAACATAGCATTTTTAGATCTAAAGCCTTCTTTTGACTATGTACGCGTATATAGAGAAGAAATATGGGCAGGGTCATCGAGAATGATTGCCGGGATTTTAAACTGTTATTATAAAATAGCTATTTAATGGATATACAAGTGTGGCATCTTAAAATGTTCAGAAAAGTTTAAAGTTTCGTGTGACCTTGTGTGACCTTGTGTGACCGTGAGGCTTAAAACGGCGCATGCGCGAGAGCACCTTAAAGAGAGGGTCGCTGCAGCAATTGCAACTGTAACTCTGGACACGATTCAGAAGACGTGGCAGGGGATTGAATACCGTCTAGACATCACCAGAGCTACAAATGGCGAACGTATCGAAGTGTACTAAGGTAAGTCTAAAACTTTAAACTTTGCTGAACATTTTAAGACGCCACACGTGTATCCATTAAGTACTTATTTTATAATAACAGTTTAAAATCCGGGCAATCATTCTCTATGACCCTGTATTAGAGAAAAGAAAAATTCCAGGAAAACTCATTCCAATAATAAAATCTACATATAAAAGAGTAGAAGAAATAGTAAGATTGGATGGAAAGATGTCAGACACATTTAAGTTGGAGAAAGGAGTGAAACAGGGAGATAGTTTGAGCCCGCTACTCTTTATAGTATTTATGGATGAAGTTCTAAAGATATGCAAAAGAAGAACAAAAGTGGGTAATTGGAAAATGAGACCTATACATTGCCAAGCATTAGTATATGCAGATGGCATAATACTATTAGCAGATACAGAGAACAAGCTACAAGAGGCGGTTACAGAATGGGCTGAAGTGCTAAAGGCTAAAAGAATGACTGTAAATGCAAATAAGAGCAAAGTGAAGAACGGAAGAGGTAATAAAAAGGGTACATATAGTATGCGATGGAATAGAACTGGAGCAGACAGAAAGATACGAGTACCTGGGAACATAAACCAGACAGGAAGAATAGAAGAGGAAGTGATGAATAGAGTAAGGAAATCTAATAATGCATACTACCAACTAAGCCAGACCATTTTTGGAAAAAGGGAAATAAACACCAAAACTAAACTACAAGTGTATAAGTCAGTAGTGGAACCAATTCTACTATACGGAAGTGAAAGCTGGCCAGTAAGAGGAAAAGAAGTAAGACAAATAACGACAGTTCAAGTGAAATACTTCCGTAGAATAGTTGGTAAGACGAGAAGAGATAGAGTACGTAATGAAAGAATCAGAGAAGAATTAAATCAGAAGGCAATAGAAGAAAAACTGACACAAAGACAATTAAAATGGTTCGGACATGTGGTAAGAATGGATGAAGATAGAAAAGCAAAACAATTTATGTAAGCTAGAACAGAGGGAAGGAGAACAAAAGGTAGACCCCTCAAGACATTCGAAAAAGGAATAGGAGAATTAGGACAAAAGAAAGGAAATGGAATAAGAGAATTGAAGAGGATGGCAAAGGAACGGGAGAGATGGAAGGAGTTGATAGAGGCAACCCCGACGCTATGAGGCAAAAGGGGAAAGAGGAAGAAGAAGAAGAAGAAGTAAATATACTGTTTCTAAATTAGGTGTAATTGTAATCATAAGATTTAATGAATTAAATTACAACCGCAAGGCAATAGTTTAGTTTAGCCAGCCTCCGTGGTAGACTGGTTAGCACAACGCGCTAAGACGCCAGGGGTCCCAGGTTCGAATCCCGGCCTGGGCATGGGTGTTCTATATCTGTGTCCCTTCATCAATTTCATCATATCATAATTCATCCTCACCTTCGCGATTAGCCAAAAGTGGCAGAAAAGCGAAATATAATAAACCAAATCAATCAATCAATCAATCAATCAAATAGTTTAGTTTGACTGGTGACGTACATACACGTGTATGAATTTGCATATCCAAAAAAAACTACTTCCCCAAATGAGATCACAAAAACTGCAATCAGTGGGCAGCCCTCCTTTTGTGTGCAAAATGATTAGATTAATTCGCACAGTGATCAGGAGCATATTGCCGAGTATGTTAACAGTGCCGTAAACATGCTCCAACTCGTTATTTTCGTCTGTGAGCCTTGAGAGACACAGAGAAGGCAATATATTCCTCGAAAATAAAATGTAGAAGGTAAGAAACAGGGTATTAAAGAGGCGTAGACAAAGGTAGACATTCTCCTAATTGGTAATTACTGCGATGGGATTCCTAAGGAACAAACATTTCGTTAATGGTGAACTTTCGAACAAAGAGTGAAAAATCTGTAAATAATCTACTAGGCCAGCCCTAATTGATTTTCGATATCTTCCCGCCCTTTCTTCTGCTACCGACGAGAGGCGGAAAGAGCGAGAGGGAGGGGGGACATTCTTTGAAATTGAAATAAGTTTCGGGGGTGGAGGGAGCTCCGTAACTGTAAACTATCAGGGGAGAATTTTCATCCGAAAAATTAAGCACTTAACCACCACCTGCAGGAAACAAAACAAAAGCGTGATGCGTAAAATGCGTGGCTGGGAAATTTCAACACTATTTTTCTCCTTTCTCTCCCCTCCCCCCTTTCTTTCCCCACGTGATGAATGGGTCTGAAGCACGCCTTGGATAAATGACGCTAACTTCTTTCTCCTTTTCCTTCTTCCTTTTGGTTGACCGAGTTAATTAATAATATTAATTATCGGAACGGTTCCAAGTTCCGTGTTTACACGGATACGCAGGACCCGGTTTCTCTTGATCAAATGCACCTCCTCGACGCTGTAAACATCGTCGTCAATATTCCCTAGTCAGGCGGTCGGATTCCAGCCACGGGAACTGATATCGCCACGGGAAGGGGTGAAGAACCCTTAGACCCATTCTGGCACCGTTGTAGACGTCGCTCCACAATAAATATTATTTATAAATATCGCTTAAACGGCCGTGCTAGCTTTTCCAAGTTGCTGCTTTCTGTGATCTCTTCCATCAACACGCTTACGGATGAATGTTTATTTAAAGAAGATGCATTTTAGTGTTTTAGCGTCAGTACACATTAAACATAGACGAAAGTTATCCCCGAGAACCTACGTATATGTTCTCATGAATTGACGGTTGCATTGTGTTTGTTTGTCTCATACCGAAACAAATAGTGTATTGTGAGAAATGCTATTGCCTATGTGAGTGACAGCTGTGTAGAAATCTCACGCGTAAAAATATAGTCCATGTGATAAATGCACATTAATATATGTAGCTGCTTTGTTTAAGTTGTGGGACCTTATATTATGAGACGTGCAGCTGCTTCCAATATATTCATGGCCAAAATCACACCAGATCTAACACACTGGAAAGGAAATACATTCTCAGAAGTCACGTGGTTTTGTTTACATCAACTTTTCTATATTAGATTAATACTCATTACCGCAAATGGGAAAAAGATTATCTTTTATATGTATTTTTCCAACATTAGCAACAATTTTGGCAAACAGAACTGTTATGGCTGAAAGGTTTTTAGGCGCCTGCGAGTTGTGTTCATTTATAATTAAAAATGCACACACTTGTTTAGACATTGGTACATTTTGTAGCACACTTTTAATAAAGAAAATTAGTGTTGAAAGGAGATAAAGAGAATGACATAATTCGTGAAGCTTTTCTGTCGGCGAGTGATGAAGAGCTTTTCATGAGATATCAGCCAGGTGATTTCCTGATAGGTTTTCATTAGCTCTCGAAAGCCTATCCGAAAATCACCAGGCTGATATTTCAAGAAAAGCTCTTTTAAAGAGATTGATTGATTTGCTTTATTTTACTTCGCTTTTGTGCCATTTTTGGCTAATTTGTGAAGATGGGGATGAGTGATGATATGATGAATGGACACTCACAAATATCCATGCCCCTGGCTTCGTAGCGTGATGTGCTAACCACTCCGCCACGGGGACCGGCTCTTCATCAAAGAGAATAATAGTTGTTTGTAAATTGGCACGTATTGTTACAAATAGAATCATTGTTAATAACAGATAAAGAGAATCAAATAGAATTGTTTAAATAAAATCAGTGTTAAAGCAGAGGATGGGAATAAATAATTTGTTAGAATCATTACTCAGAATGTCTTACCTTACTTTACCACCTTAATACATGCACAATGTACAGATATAAGCTGTTGCGCTATTTTAACATTCATTTCCATACTTCTCCTTCCATGCTTTTCCGTACATAGCTTAGTCTTGAAGGAACAAGCAAAGAATGTGGGAAAAAAAGTGTTCCATATCTGCTTCATTTTTCTTAAACAAATGCTTCAGCCAAACTGATTCGCATCACATACATATATGTAGAGAATTCGGTTGCTTCCTACAGCAATGATATATTTGATTCACCTGTCTCGATGAATGTGGAAAATGCGTGAGGAATTTTCTTTATTGAAATGGTTCTTGCAGAAACTGGTGGGGTTGCAGTCAGGGAGGAGAGAGTTTCCAGGACAAAATTGTCCCCGAGTCCCTTTCAGAAGGGGAATTTTTAAAGCCACCGAGAAGAAACATGAAGACAGTGTTCAGGTTAGTACCGTAATTTTACAAACAAGAAGTTTGAAAATAACTGCATGTATGTTTATGTTTACACATACCGTCAAAATGTTATTTTTTTAAAAAAACATTAATTTATTTTATTTATTTATTGAGAAAATTCCAGATACAGCTCCTGTGGCCATTTTACACTGAAATTGTCAACAATGAAAATGCAATGATGATAATAATAATAATAATAAGCAAAAAATTATAAAAACATAATAAAAATAACAAAATAACACAAAAATGAATAGCAAATTAACAAAAAATAAGTAAAAGATGGCACTATTTGATATTATTTACAAACATTTCTTCTAATAGAAGACCGAAAGGCAAACTCGGAGGAAAATATATCGATTCTTGATGTTAGTCCATATTTCTCTCTTTATGGTCATGCATCTGATTTTATGTAAGGTTTTGGTGTTTGCTTGACAAGACAGTTAATTAATGTCTAATTCTCAAAACATTACATTGTACGTAAGAAACAAATTCATACAGTTTCTCGTACGTTCGGCATACTCTAATTTCACAATGGTTCATCGCTTAACAGTCAAATAATTTTCCAAAGAAACACAACAGACCCCCCCATGAGACGTTGAAAATTTATAATGATTATTCAATTTTCGTAGGGCTAAGTGTTGTACGTTCAATTCTAATAAAAATAGCAATATATCATGCACACATATAAGCCACATTCAAGAGTATGCTGTAAATTCTAGTGTAAAATAAATGACTTGAGACAGTATTTTTTTTCCAAACATTTCATTCATAGCACATACTTAAAATATAATATTTCGTTAATGAAAGTAGAAGATATTCGTAACTTGGAATAACTCACCAGTCGTTTGTCAGCCGCCATGAATGAAAAGTATTTGTGATGTTGGAAATTGCTTATGGACATTGAACATTCTTACAGGTATTCTAGTGCAAGTACGGTAATTCATTATCTAAATATATAAAATAAACAGTGCTACGTGCAGACTAAATTCCCTGAAATGTGCAAAACTGAGTGAACTATATACAAAGTGTTTTGTGCTACCACTTGAAGGCATCTTGTAAACAGTGATACCGTATGAACGAGAAAGTGTTGTGCAAATATTAATTTTACAGAAATAATTTGTACTAAAGTTTATGGCCCAAGTTCCGATTGTTTCATTACGAATTAATCATGGTATAAGAGCAATTTTTACATGGTTCGATTTGTATGTATGCCTGTTAACACATATTTCAGTGTTACTTACTGCGTCTTGTCTGGAGAACGATTTTTTCCCTTCCATACACTCCTGAATCTTTGATTACGAAAAACCATTAATAAAACACCCCCTAAATTCTTTCGTTGTTAGTTTAGGTGGGTTTGGTTTAGGGCTCTAAACATTAGAATAACGTCGTAAATGCTTCTAACACCAGATCAGATATGATCTCAACCACGAAACTACCTTCGAGCCTAGCATAAAAGTCAGTACTAATTTACTATAGTTCAAACTGATTTCTTCATTTTTACAGAAGAAACTACCTACCGTAATAAGTTCCTGTAGCATTGTCTAACATCGGGAAGGTGTTTTGTGTGATGTGGGAATGTATGATAGGGGAAATTCATTTTCTTTGTTGAAAATTAATTCTCCGACGGACAATAGCCTTTGGCGCGTACGCCTTCGTACATCATCACGCGTCGTGATTGTGTTTTGTTCATGTTCATTGGGTATCCAGTGTTTCGAACCGTCTGTGTTTGCAACGAAAGTTAGAAACATGACGTGTCGTGGATGCGTGGTGAAATTCAGGTAAATTTTCCGTTTCCTGGAAACGGATTTCTTCAAATTTACAAGTTTGGGGCTCATTTGGGGGCAGATGACCCCGGCCAATTTCTAACATGTCTTTAACAGGGACGCTATAGAGAAAGCCGGGTAGTCGGAGCGGAGCGGAGGCGGGGCCGCCGTAGCGGTAGGAGGCGGTAGGTCAATTACCCCAGGGGCGGAGCCCTGGAATCGGTGGGAATTGGACTCAAAAATTTCAATCGAAAATAATTTTTTACTTTAAATTTCCCACCGATTCCGGGACGGATAGCCTCAAAAACCATTCACGGATAGCCCCACGAACCATTACAATTTTCTTCGTAAAACAATGCGAAAAAGTTTTTAAAAAAGAATTAGATCACATGAGCTTTGTTCACGAGCATTTCTTGGGTTCCGAAGGTTGAAACACTGCATAACGAATGAAAATCGACAAAACACAAGCACGACGCGCGATTATGTAGGAAGGTGTACGCGTCATATTGTGTCTCAGGCAAGCGAAAAGACTACGAGAAACAAGTACTCGTAAAGCGAAAAATTGCAATTACTTTGATCAAAAAAACGTCAAAACACCTTAAGGAATGTTCCGCGAAGCAGATAGGTAAGTACGAATGTCTAAAATTGACGAAACGAAGAAGTTATAGGTGTCCGACGAATAGTAAATTTTTACCATTTACAACATAGTAAAGCATGTCCTAATACTCCTATAAAATCATTAAACATTTGGAACCGTTACCCTGTCCCAACGTAAACAAAAATAACCTATTGTTACTACGTTGGCACCACAACCAAAATCACTGTTGCCCAATGGCATTCATGCTCTTACATTTGGCCAACCACTTTTAATACGTTTGGCCAACAAAATGTTAGTTACTTTCGCAACGATTAACTGTTGGTGTTTCAGAATGTACAATGAAAGTATTTTATGAGCTACTCTACTATGATGCCTTAAAATACATCAATTGAGGAAATAAGACAGGAGTGTTTCAACCAAACCTTGATTTAATACATTTCTAATTGTTTGTGTGCATATGTGTGGTGGCGGGTAATATGTTAGGCAATTAACCACAATTTTGGTTATCCATAATAATAGTTGGCTGGGAGAAAAATATGCCTGGGAAAAGTTTCAATCAACCTCTATATCATCTAACTAGGTTCATTGATATGTTAGTTAGCAAACTAATACGATATAATTTAAGGTGCTGATACATTTAAGTTATTACATATGTATGCACACCTAAAAGTAAATACATCTGTTGAAAAGGAATATTGGATAAAGCTAGTAGCACAGATCAAATATTGTAAGTACATCATGGGTAAAGGTGTAGGAAAGTGCTTCAAGAAAATGCATCATTTGATGTATTGGAATATTAAAATAGCAATTATGTATATGAACTTTCAGTCTGGGCTAAACAACCTTTATGCAGCCAAAATCAGCAAGTGAAATATTTAGTTGCATTAAGAGAAGCATTTTTTTAAAAAAGAAACTATGATTCCATAGGGCATCCATAGGAGCTGTGAGAGTGGACTTAGGTCAAGGGATATCATATCACACAAAATAAATAGATGTAGAATTTTTTTACCCTTGCAGTATTTCTCTCTTCAATTCCGTTGTGCGTTATTGTAAATGTGCAGTTTGAAAAAGAAGAACTCCAAGTTTTCAAGTATTTAATCTGCATTTTAAAATATTCAACCTTCCATAGTGCAAAGTAGAACCTCCAGGTTGGGGAGGAGACAAGCATTTGAATGAGATATCTGTTTGATTCTCCTTCTTGCTTTCCATTCCAGATCACAACCTTCTGATACAGAAACATGACTGCTCAGAGGATTCCATAGAACCTCTCAGGCCTAAGTGAGTTCACACTATTATTTTAATATCTCAGTGTTTTAGAATTCCAATTTACATTTCTCTCTATTGAGTCTGCTCTGAAAACCAAAGTTTTTGGAGTAGTAAGAAATCACGTCAGACACTAAACTCACAGATCCCGCATATCTTAATTAAATTTGATATCTGCAGTATTTGTATGTGCTCTTCAGGATGGGTAGTTGCGACAAACTTTCAAGTTTTCTTTCGATTCAAATAATATTATTAAAATAAAATTCATATATTTTCCATCAATAATTCATTTATAATGATCAGATTAATGATCAGAAGTTAAATGAGACATACGCTTATTGCCACTTCTGTCTTTCCATTCCACGTCAGACGTTTGTGATCCTTAAGCATGACGGCTAAGAGGATTGGGGACAGATCCGACTTTCAGGAAGACATTCCAAGTGAGTAGACACTGCATAATTTATTTCGATATTTCAATTTTCAGCCTTTCCATTTTACATAACCCCTTCTTCAATCTTCTCTGAAAACCAAAGCTTTTTAAACTGTAAGATATCACTTCGAACAATAGACTTATATCCAGCATTTTCAAAATTCAAGTTTAGTGACATTCAAGTTAGAGTTAAGTTCAAGTTAAAGACACTAGTATTATTATCATGATATATGGCTTTCAAGAGATTTGTAAGTTTGAAAACATACAATTATATCGAATTTTGGTTCATATATTGTCCAGTAATATTTAATTTGAGATCTTCAGATCAATGTTCAGAACTTGAATGAGGACGTTGCTTAATGCCCATTCTTGCTTTTCATATAAGGACACAATAAAGGATGATATACCGTTCATCCTGTTCCTGCACTACTTTCTACAACTCTTCCTGTCCAGCTTCATGACTACTGACAAATTGTAAATCAGATCCAGCTTCAGGTTGACAATCCAAGTGAGTACGACACATTTACTTCAATGTCTCAGTGTTGAAACATTTAATTTTACATTTCGCTTCCTTCCTTCTGCTCTGAAAGCCAAAGCTTTATAAGCAGTAAAAAATCACACCAAAAACTTAACTTCCATCCAACATTTGCATTCTTGGAAGTGATATGTGAAGTATTTCTTCCTTAATATCAGTTGTGTGTTATCGTAAATGTGCAATTTCCAAGAGAGTTCCAAGCTAGCACATTAAAGATATTTATCTTCAGTGTGTGTAAGAATGGAACGTCCAGGTGGGGAGGAGAGAAACACTTAAATGAGATCTCAGTTAAATGCTCCTTCTTGTTTTCCATTCCAGGTCACAACTTTCTCACACAGAATCATGACTGGTCAGACGAATAAGAACAGATAGGCGTACACCTCTCAGGCTATAATCCAAACGAGTTCACTTTTCTTTTAATATCTCTGTGATGGAGCATTCCATCTTACATTTCTCTTCTTCAATCTGCTCTGATAGCCCAAATTTAGCACGCAGTAAAGTATCACCCAAGACACTAGACATCCATGCAGCATTTTCATGACTGAAGTTCAGATCTGTTTTATTTTCTCTTAAATACAGTAGTGTGTACTTCAGGATGTGTAGCTGCAAGATACTTTCAAGTTTCTCTCCATTCACATAATCTTATAGAAATAAGATTCATATATTTTCCATCAATATTTCATTTAGTATTTCCAGAATCATGACTGGTCAGACGATTGAGGGCAGCTATTCAAAGTGAGTAGACACTGCAGAATTTTGTTTCAATGTATCAATGTTGAAACATTCCAGTTTATATTTTCATTCCTTCAATTTGCTCTAAATGACAAAGCCTTGCAAGCAGTAAAATATCACTTCCAACACTTGACTTAGATTATAGTTTTCACAGTTCAAGTCGAGTGACATTCAAGTTAAAGTTAAGGTGAAGTTGAAGATACTAATGTCTTCCTGAAGATGTGTAACTTGTAAGACACTTCCAAGTTTCAAAATATACAATTTTATACAAAGAAATTATGCATCAATTTCATTTGAGGTCATTAGATTAATATTCTGTGCTTGAAAGATATCCCTGTATAATGCCTTTTTTTGCTTTCCATTCCAGGACACAACTTTCTAGTCCAGAAGCATTACTGCTCAGATGATTCGGTACAGACCCACCTTTAAATCTGACAATCCAAGTAAGTTTAAATTGTAGCATTTTGTTTGAATATATCAAAATTGAAGCATTCCATTTTATATTTTCCTTGCTGCAATTTGCTCTGAAAGACAAAGTTTTGCAAGCAGCAAGACATCACTTCAAACACTAGACTTATATTATCATTTTCATAGTTCAAGTTTAAATGACATTCAAGTTAAAGTGAAGGTTATGAGGATGTGTAACATCTAAGACATTTTCAACTGTAAGGTATCACTTCGAACACTAGACGTATGTCCAGCATTTTAAGAATTCAAGTTGAGTGACATTCGAGTTAAAGTTTGGTTCAAGTTAAAGACACCAGTATGTTCATCATAATGTGTGGCTTTCAAGACATTTCCAAGTTTGAAAATATCTAAGTGTTTAGAAATCTTGTTCATATACAGTATTATCCATTGATATTTGAATTGAGATCTTCAGATTAATGTTCCGAACTTGAATGAGGCTCTTGCTTAATGCCCATTCTTGATTTCCATTTAATGATACAAATTTCTGATACAGCTTCATATCTACTACTGACAAGTTGTAAGACAGATCCAGCTTCAGGTTGACAATCCAAGTGAGTAGACACTGCAGCATTTTATTTCGATATCTCAGTTTTCAGCCTTTCCATTTTACATAATCTCTTCTTCAATCTTCTCTGAAAACCAAAGCTTTTTAAAATGTAAATTTAATGTATCATTTCGAACACTAGAATTATATCCAGCATTTTAGGAATTCAAGTTGAGTGACATTCAAATTAAAATTAAGTTCAAATTAAAGACACTAATATGTTCATCATGATGTGTGGCTTTCAAGACACTTCCAACTTTGAAAACATACAACTGTATACAAATATGCTTCATATATTGTCCATTAATATTTCATTTGAGATCTTCAGATCAATGTTCAGAACTTGAATGAATGCCCATTCTTCATTTCCATTTAAGGGCACGATAAGGAAGGATATAACGTTCATGCTGTTCCTGCACCACTTTCTACAACTCTTCCTGTCCATTTTCATGACTACTAACAGGTTGTAAAACAGATCCAGTTTCAGGTTGACAATCCAAGTGAATACGATACATTTACTTCAATGTCTCAGTGTTGAAACATTTCATTTTACATTTCCCTTCCTTCCTTCTGCTCTGAAAGCCACAGCTTTACAAGCAGCAAGAAATCACATCAAATATTTAGCTCGGATCCAACAACATTTGGATCATTGGAAGTGACATGTGATGTATTGCTTCTATACTACCAGATGTGCTTTATTATGAATGTGCAATTTGCAAGAAAGTTCCAAGCTAACATTTAAAGGTATTTATCTACATTTTTAAATGTTCAACCTTTAAATGTGTGCAAAAATGAAACGTCCAGGCGGGGGAAGAGAGAAACACTAGAGTGAGATCTCACTTAAATGCTCCTTCTTTCTTTCCATTCAAGGTCACAAGTTTCTCATGCAGAATCATGACTGGTCAACGGATTCCGAACAGATAGGCAGACATCTCTCAGGCTGTAATCCAAAAGAGTTTATACTTTTCTTTTAATATCTCTGTGTTGAAGCATTACATTTTACATTTCCCTTCCTTCAATCTGCTCTGAAAGCCCAAACTTTGCATGCAGTAAAGTATCACCCAATACATTAGACTTATATCCAGCATTTTCATGACTTAAGTCCAGACCTGTAGTATTTTCCCTTAAATACAGTAGTGTGTACTTCAGGATATGTACCTGCAAGATACTCTCAAGTTTTCAATCATACTTGTCAATAGAAATATATTCCTATATTTTCATTTAAGATGGTCATGTGAATGTTCAGATTTTTGTGAGGTTCCTGTTTAAGGCTTATTCTTGTTTTCCATTACTGGTCACAAATTTCTGATCCAGAATCATGACTGGTCAGACGATTGAGGACAGATCCAACTTACAGGTTGACATTCCAAGTGAGTTAACACATTTATTTCAATATATTAATGTCCAGCCATTGCATGTTACATTTCCGTCCTTTGAAACTACTCTAAAAACCAAAGCTTTAGAAGCAGTAAGGAATCACTTAAACAGTAGACTTATATCCAGCATTTTCTTTATTAAATTTGATATCTGCAGTATTTTCCCTTCTATACAGTAATATTTTCTTCAAGATGGGTAGCTGCAAAATAGTTTCAAGTTTTTATTCACTCAATTTTATAGAAATATGTTTTATATATTTTTTGTCAATGTTTCATTTAGTATGTTCATATTAGTGTTGAGATCTTGAATGAGACCTTTGTTTAATGTCCCTTCTGGCTTTTCTTTCCAGGTTAGAAACTTATGGTACAGAAGCATGATTGTTCAATAGATCCAAATTTCAGGCTTACAATCCAAGTGAGTTCACATTTTTATTTCAAGATCTCTATATTGAACATTCCATTACAGAATCCCTTCTCTTCAATCTCCCTTGAAACTCATTACATTGCAATGAGTAAGAAAGTCACATCAATCACCAGTGGCGTAGCGTTATAGTACGCTCGTACGCCCGGCGTTCCCAGATTTAAAATTTCAAAAATGCTTAAATGCTGTGATTATAAAGTAAAACGTGACTAATTTCATATATGTTTGACCTTCATGGCATTATAATGGCTATTTTTCGCGATCCGCTGGCAACGCTCTACTCTCAACACTCGTTCTAGCATCTCTTTTCAATGCCTTTCCCGGTCGGACGCCGAGCAGGTTGCTGCCTTTCTGGAGGGAAAGCTTCGATTTCTACAGCACGTGGTCTCTCTTACGCCAGCGTACGAGAGGTCTACCGTGATTGGTTCATGTGACCCTTCCTGCCTTCTGAAGCAGACGACAGCGGCAGAATTCCTACCCGGTTCTTCGCTCTTCGCGCTCATGCAACTCGTGCTATGTGATGCTACAATACGCAATATTGACTGACGTAACTTTACCAATCTCAAATATACTGCTTCTTAATGGCCACTGCATTGTATAATTTATCGCACGAACAGCGATGTGTATTAGAAACTAAAAGATCAACACAGTTTTTGTCAAATAAGTTGGTGAAGTCCTCGTGATAGAAATTCAGCCTGTGCCTGCTCTACCACTTAACCCGCAAAACTATTATTTTTTTATTGTATTTTTTCGTTATTATCTAACTACTTAATATTGTGTGAATGGAAATGTTTAGCATTCACTTGAAAACTCTTAACATCGAATGGTTTCTGGAGAAAATTATTTTAAAATGTTTATCAGCATTCTCAAGATGTAATAAACAGTGGTCTGAATTACTAATCGGCACTGTTACGTCAGTAGAGTGTACGATATTTGGATCATCCACTTTGCTTTTCACAGTGCGCCAAGACGACAGAGGTCCCTGGTTCGAATCCCGGCGTGAGCACGGGTGTTCTTTGTCAGTGTCCCTTCATCAATATCATCACTCATATTCATATTCGCAATTAACCAAAAGTGGTAGAAAAGCGAAATAAAATAAACCAAATCAATCAGTAATTGGATCGCCCACAACAATGACGTCTACTGTTGTGCAGAGGCGCTTGTGATTCAGGTAGGTTTTTAATGACTTGCGTCATGCAGAAAGATGTAAAAAAAGGTATAGAACACCAGAGTTCAAAACATCTGTGGCATAGTGAGGCATCTAATTTTCTAGCTAAAACATGCAATGATGATGTTTTATTGAAAACCCAGCTTACTTCAGGCAAATAATACCTGTGGCGACTAATACCATAAGTAAATTATTAAGCAAGAAAGGGCCGACTCTTCCTTCGGACTTGGAGTTCCCACCCGAAATGTCCATGCTACGCCACTGTCAATCACTGATTTTAACAGTAGTATTGCTGTATTTTCTTAAATGTGGAAGTCGTCTGGCGAGTGTGTTTATGCACTAAATATATTCAAACAGTACACTGCTACAAATACTCTTTAGAAATTTTGCTCATACATACTATGAGCTTAGGATGTGACAAATGTATGATCTTATTTGGGAGTGACCCTTTCTTTAAATGTTCGTCTCGTAGCGTATTTACATGATTTGCATACACCACAAAATTTGTGCCTAACGATTCTGACATGAGATGCAAAATGTACGTTCATTGCAGTTACAAATAGGAAACTAAATTTAAGGGATGCCCAGTGCTTGTCAACATTTTTCAATGGTAAGAGCATAGGACGGGAGAGTGGGGGGGGGGGCGGTGGACACAATTGGTAATAGTAAGATGAAAGATATAGATTAGGAATTCCTCTCACATTAAAGCTAATAATAAGTAAAATTAACCTTAACGTGTATAATATTTTCTTGTGATTAGTTTTCCTCTACTTTCCTTCACTTCAGGTAAATAATTATTATTACTCAATTTTTTTTTGTAGAAGTGCTATATTGGTCATACATATCATGCTAATTGTACATGCTGCAAGAAACTGTTAGACATATGCAATTCAACTACTGTAACTAATGTACGAAAACTAATTATACACCAGGTACAAGAAGGTTTCTGACACTCTAGACAACAATTCAAAATCTGACATTTCTTACACAACACCACTTAAAGATGCAGGGGTTTTGTCAAGAAGTTCAAGAGCAGGGAATAATTCCTCCATAGCAGCAAATCAAAGGAACTTTTTTGCTAGTGTATTTTATGTGGTAAAATAAATAGCTTGACAAGATAAGGAGTAGAATGATTATTATTCAGCCATTGAGACAAACATCCCAATTTATTTTAATAAAGTTAATTTATACTTCAACAAGTTACATCTGACACCGTTGTGTAACCTGCAGAAAAGGAAATATGGTTTGAAATAAGTATTGATAATGTACTGTAACAGTGATTCTATATTAGAACACCATAATAGTTTAATTTGTTTTGGGAGTGCACCAATGTAGCATTACTTTGAAAACATTTGAATTACGTGGAGGTCCATGATGATCCTGTTGGTTGTTGTGTCCGATTACCACACAGGAGACCCAGCTTCGATTCCTGGTGTCTGGGATGAAGTCAAGTGGGAAATTATCTGAGCGCATCCTTGAGCAAAGTGGATTTAAGGATCACCCAGGCTTTATTCAGCTGCTACCAGAGGACAACTTTGGGGGATGGAGTGGAGAGAGATTAAAGGTGACCAGAGCATGTTGCTGATCATCTCATCTCCATTACAGCCGAGATTGTGTTTCACTCTACACCCCCACCCCCTCCCCATGTGCATACATGGCACAGTGCAAGCACAGGTGACAGATTTTCAGATTTCTTTTATTTTTGGTAATGCTTACAACATTTCTGTTTTTGGAGCATGTCCAGCGGTTGGCTTCTCATTATAGAAAGTCCACCACTCCAGGGATACATGAATTTCTGTCAAGTGTGAAAAATATATTGGACTATTACATCCATTTTGAATGCTAGCACTAGGAGTAATATGAGTAATACCTATGAGGGAAGTAAGCAGCTGCTATTATACACTAGATACTTTCATTTTATTTATTTATTTATTTCTACAGGTATGCATACTTACACACATAAAAGGGAAGTGCCAAACAGAGTGAAAGGGCAGCGTAAACAATGGATACTTCTAACCATTACTGAAGCAGAACAACTGAAGATGTTGATATAAGTAAGTACATTATGTTACATTTATAGTAGATGTGATTGTAATCATTAAACTAAAAGATAAATTTGAGCGAGTCGATAAGATGAACTTATATTCGGGAGATTGAAGGTTTTTACCCCATCACTTCACCCAATGTTGAGGTGTCGCCTTAGCGAAGTCTGCGGACCCTTTCTTCTACTTCTTCCTTGTTACTTTCCTTCATCGTATGCTCTCTCGTCTCCCCTGAATAGCCTAAATCACAATTCAAGCCCCTCATTGTTCTCACATCCTGTATCATACCTTCCTTTGTTTCAATTACTGAAACGTAGTCCTGTTTTTTGTTAACCTTTCCATCTGAGGACATCAAGTACCTTTATATATCTTTTCACTTTGGAATTGTGAGCTCATTATAATCATATTGTTTGCAATAGCATAGTTGTATGCTAATTCTCCATTGTTATTAGATGTTTCGTCTAATGAATTTGCTTTTGATCTCCCTACAGTCCTCTCAGATCACATTTGGAATTCTGTTTTGCCGTCTTTGCAATTGTAGAAGCATATACATGCATAGCAGCTCTTCTTTCGCTCCAATTTTGGATATTCTGTCGCTATAATACATGCTTTACAAATTTCAATCTTTGTTAAAAATCATATTCCATATAGCCCTGTAGTTGTTCGTTTATAACTGGAATATACAGCGTATTGGTCAACTTTTGACAATGTATTATTTCAGGAAGATATTACCCTTACTACAAAGGTTATGAAAATCTAAACCCTAATTGTATAAACCTTCAGGATAGCAACATTCGACAATTAGCAGACGGATAGTGTTTCTTTTCTATAAATTTCTTTGTAATGAAGTTATGTTTTACAGTATGTACTGAGAACTCTTAAAGAAATGGCTTGATTCTCGTACCTAGATTCAAATCAGTTTATACCCGAAAAGTTCGCCGCGGCTCTTAGGCTTAACAAACAAACGAGCAACTTTGATGAAGACATGGTACAGAGCACAAAAAAGCGCCATCTACCCACTCCCCTTACTCAGAAAGCGAAAATTATTGCTGTTCCGGACTGGCAGTGTGGAGGACGTACAAGGGAAAAGCAGCCCTCCGTAAAATAACAGACTGAAAAAAAATGATACAATGTGGGGACTGAAATTTTTATGTTCGTGTCGTAATTCATGATCAGTAGCTGCGTTGGATGTTTGCTGTCGTCGTTGGTCAGCGCGACAGGAGATTTTAATAGGCGCCGTATAAGCCGGTTACACCTATACACGGATTGCTACTTTGCCTACTGAAGTGTAAAAAAAATGTACATTTTATCATCATTGGTCGAGATGGACGTCAGGAAGGAAAATGAAACAAATTATAATTTGGAGCTTATAATTTCCCTCTTGGTAGCTCATTCCTGGGATCTTTCTACTTTTCTTATGCACGTATGTATTTTATGCATACGACTGGAACTTAATCAGTGATCACCAAACTACGTATCTAGACAGAAGTGCATTGGTGCCACTATGAGAAAGACAATGGCATTTTTGTTGCCAATTGCCAGTCATCAGATATAATTTTAACTTAGTCCTCTTCTACTGGAGATTTAGACTGTGGGGCTCTTGTACGAGATCTTTTGTTCTGGTCTTGATTAAACCACATTCTCATAAAAATATTTTAAAAACCATCAGTAAATTTGATCTAATACATTATGCTCTCTCTCTCTCTCTCTCTCTCTCTCACACACACACACACACACACACACACACATACATAATTGAGCCACCCTGGTCCAATCAGTAGGTCGTCTGACTCCACTTGAGAGATCATTATTGGATTCCCTCCGTAGATAATATTTCCGACAATATCCATGCATAAAACGGCTCTGGGGCTCACCCTGTCTCTAATCAGGGTACCTGAAAGCAACCATAAGAGTTAAGAGCGACCGGAGCCTCATGCTGATCACACAACTTTAAAGTTGTGTAACTCCTATGTGCCTTGATAGCACACAAGGGATGGCTTTGCCTTTATGTGTGTGTGGCGTCCTCGACTGCGTAGTGGTAACGTCGCCGCCTTGTAATCAAGGTGTCCCGGGTTCGATACACGGTGGATGCACATGGCACAGTGGTTGGGATTCCACTTTAAACAGCAGGTCCAGTCCCGATTAGCATATCTGTACATAAAGTGTACTTAAAACACTCAAACTCGTTAAGGGAGCGGCATTACCAGAGTATGTGCCACACAGTCATTGAGTTATACGGCGCTTTTCTACTTGTAAGACTTCATCGCGACGATGAGGATGAATTAAATGGATGATACTAGACAAATACAAATGTACATATGCTGTGACCAGGATTCGACCCGAAGACCAGGGCTGTGTGCGCGTGCACGAAATTAATTACGGGAAAATTTTTCGAATGGGGCTCCAGCGAGAAAAGGATGTTTGCCGACAGACTACTGCTACGTGTTCTTTTTTGGCCCTGCTGGAAGTCTGGAAGAACTGGAGACTTACGTATCACCGACTGTTTGAGAGTTACCTGACCCCCTCCTGGTCCCCCACCCCAACCCGGCAGAGAAAAATTACTCCACGTGATTAAAAGGATGTTTGTATGAGGAATGGCTGAGCTCTAATTACGAGGCTCAAAGTTTATTCGAAAATTCGGCCTTATTCTGGCGTCATAAAGGAGGGCTGGATACGGCCGACGTAATGCCTCGGCATCGTCGTATATTCAATAGTGTTCCGCCCCTCCCCCTTACCCCCTTGGGCCCCCGGAGCTTTCTCCAGACCCCAGGCCAGGATCCCGAACCCTGTTTCAAGGTAATTAGAGCTTTGGAGACGACCTCGTGGCGCATTAAGTTAGCTTCGAGGGTGGGATTCTGCATGTCTGAGGCAATATCACGGGGGTTTAACGGTGATGCCTTCGAGCTTTGCGATTTCAAAGCCGAGATTGCGGAAGGCGCATCAGGAAGTCACGACCCCGAAAACAGTGTAAATAATGAAAAACTGATGAAATATGTATTATTTTTTTCAACCTTGTCGCTCATAACGTGCCTTAAATCTCGCTGCTCGTAAAGTACTGCTCTATCTCAATAACATGTTTGGCCTCGGGACGAAACTTGGCGGTTGTAGGAAGATAGGCATCTGCGGAAACAACCAGGAATGCTTCAAAGAGGCAGGCTGCGAAATGAAGGAGGGGTTTACTCCCCAGTAGACTCAAGGATTACTGTAAAAAAACAGTGATCCTTCATTACAAAGTAGTTTCGATAACCATTTCGCTAATAAACTTTTGACGCAGAGCTCGTTTAGTGGCAGACTTTCAAAGTTCTCGGGTTCGAATCTTGTCGTGGACTCTGCGAGTGTCCCTTCATCAATTTCATCATGTCGGTCCCCGTGGCGGATTGGTTAGCACAGCACGCTACGATGCCAGGAGTCCCGGGTTAGAATTTCAGGATGGGTGTTATGACCAGCTTCGTATTGCACGTCCTTTAAAATTATTCACTAAGAAATATTGTCCTTCATTAGGACACAAGGCTTGCAACTGAAGTCGGTACATTAACCTAGCAGAAATATAAATATGGCAGTGGAAGGCTTAAGCCGTAAAATTGTAGGTTTAGAGGAATTATACATAAAAGGCTTGATAGTAAAGAGGTTTATTTAACATAATGCGTGAAGGGCTTGAGACTACATAAATGATGATAATAAGTATATAAACCCACAATCTAAATACAATAAATAATAAAGAAACAATTAAATTATACAATTTACATAACTAAGACTTCCTTACACTTTATTTAACCAAAAGGAGATTACAGTAATTTCATTTTAATATTCATTCCCCCCCCCCCCCAAAGACCTATCTCAGAATAGAACAAAGAGTGCTGTGCTTTAACTAAAAATCCCAACTAAATACACTACATAAAAACTTTAAACACTAAACCACTACAAAACAACCACTCCCTGTACTTTGTTCCATTCAGCGCCTTTCAGCACTCAAAGAGAACTTAACGTGCTTTAACCTCAGCTAATCAGTGGGAAGTGAAGTTCCCACACGAGGCTTGCTTTCCTCCGATCTCCGGTATTTCTTAGCCACGCCCCTTTTTCCAAATCAAAGCCATCTGGTGGCAAACTAACTAAACATTTCTCTTTTTTACACTCATACACCTTGCGTATGGTTATAGTGTTTTTTGTGGGCGTTTCTTCATGATTTTTATCATATCATCACGCATCCTCATCTTCGCGATTAGCCAGAAGTGACAGAAACGCGAAGTAAATTAAACCAAATCAATTCCATCATATCAACACTCTCCTCAACCTGACTTCCACATATTGTATTACTGTTACTGTAATGTTGCAGACGAACGAGGCTCTGGCATAATCTTCTATACGGCTCTGCGTTATCCTGTGTTTTCTTCTTGTTTGTTCTGATCGCTTCCTTAAAGACAGCTTAACTTACGTAACAATATTTGAGACCTCAGAGGCGTGTGTTGATTATAATTATGGTAAGGAGCTCGACGGGTGCAAATAGCCGAAGTGCTGACACCCAAACCAATAAAAATTGTAAAAGCGATGCTAAATTACAAAAGTACACATACCTCATCAAGTAGATGAAAGGTAGAAAATAATGTACAGTCATGGACACTTCTGGGTTGTAGTGAATGCATTGACTTTCAATGGAATTGTTACAACCCAGCAGTGTCCGTGACTGTACAATGCAAGATCCAAGCATTTTGCGTCCGTCAAAGTACCGGGTGATCCATTTGAGATGTCAGAAAAGTAATCCGCTGTGTACAATAGGTTAATGTACGTATCTCTGAGCAGTTTGTTGTAATATATGCAGAATGGATGTAAGACTTGGGTGAGTGCAGGTTTACAGACTTAAGCCATGTGGCTGTACTAGTGTGCATATAACACTCCAAAGTTTCACATCCCAAACGATACATTGTGTGCTGTTGTGGCGTGACCACTATCTTTATCTACTATGAACGCTAGCGCCACGCGGCTGAAGTTTGTAAACCTCCACTCACTTGAAACTTACATCCTTTCTGCATATATTACAACAAACTGCTCAGAGATACGTACATTAACCTATTGTACACAGCGGTTTACTTTTCTGACATCTCAAACGGATCACCCGATATTATTTGAGGGGAGGGGATACAATTCGGATCAAATAATTTAGGGGATAAAAGGTATTCCTGTAAAGAGTGATTTCCACTGTCTAATCGGGACTGGATCTACAGTTTACAGCGGGATCCGAACCACTATGTCTCCAGCATGCAACGTACTCCATCATGAAGATGGAGGAACTATTTTAACACGTGTCGATGCTACTGCCTTTGGTTAAATATTATTTTCAAAAACTGTTCGAGCAGTCAGTTCAGATTTAACAGTGAATTGGCACATGGACGAACCTGGTAGAGCTTGTCAGATGACGTCAGAAATAAATCCCTGCATTTTGTAACTCTTTTTCCCCAGGGCATGCTGGGTAATAAGTCATGCTCTGTAGCCACATTTCACAAAATATAAGCCGATTAAGGCAATGATGGCGAGCTTCCACGCGAGGTACATTGAAGGCTGAAACCTTACAAGCTCTGCAGCTACAAAGTACAAGAAAGACCTCAAAGAGAGCATCATTGGTGAATGCGGAGCTGAATTCAAATTCGGTTCTCTCTTTAATAGGATGATTTAAAGCTTAGTGGATTCTATTCCAGTTTATGCTCATTTTCTAAAAATTGCGACCTATGAAAGATACTCTACTGCAGCGCCTTTTAACCTTTGTGAGCCCGCGCACTGGTAAATTTGTTCTTTAAAAGTCGATGAGAGACAATCCTAGTAACTTTACTCATACATAGCTTACTATTTTTTTAAAAAAACTGTATATGTCAATTGAATGGGTGAGAGAAAGAAGGTTAAGATTCCACATTTTGAGCTGAGATAGTCATTTTATTGCTTAAGCTAAGCTGCATCAACTGACAGAGAAAGCAAACATTCTCCCTCTGAGCTCATAGTAGTAGTCAGTAGGAAATATCATTGAAGGTAAGAACATGGGGGTATATATAGTTCACGTATGGGGTGGGGGTCAACTTTTGGTATGATTAGAGTTACTATATTTCATAAACTTATAGAGGGAGACTGGCAGTCGGGAGATAGGCCAAGGCCCTTCAAGGGCTGTCGAGTCACGAAGTATTATTATTTTTACTAGTAAATTGTAAAGTCTGTGAAGTTATAGTGCGGTAGGAAAGCAAGAAAAAATGGCAGAATATTTCACTTCCGGCGGAGAATGTGCCCTTTGGGGGGATACTACATTAATTCCCGAACCCAAAACGCCCAAGACACCCAAGTTTTTAAGCCCTCATTTGTCTGTTATGGCGTCATCAAAATGGCGGCCATGACCAAGATTCTATTCCTGTTCATTGCAGTTATTTATCATTCATGACATCTTATTTCCACCTAATTTGCAGTTCATAACAGTATTATGATGATAAGAAATTGAAGAGACCCACTTTATTAAATATTATTAGATATGGCGGCCAATATGGCCGCGAAAAGTCTAAAAATAACTTTTTCAGCTATGTGATCATGTTCGTGATCAAACCTTGTGTTTTGGAGGTTCCAGAACTCAACGGTGGCAGACTAAACCCACGAAATAATATTAGTTCCATTTTTTGTAATCTGTATATATCCAGCACTGGCGGTTTCAGGATTCGTGAACAAGGGGCACGATAAGCAAGACAGCGCCCCTTGCACTCATACAGAATGAAAATCGATTACACAGTTTCACACCGTCTTTTATCAATTGACATGACTAATGTACAATTTATTGCAGAAGCGAAGCAAGTGCAAAAGCAAACCTATTTTTGCGTAAGTGCGTAACCTATTTTTGTTCACATTGAATTTCAATAAATTTAAAATTTCCTGCTTTTCCGTTAATCCATTGATAATTTTGTACAATAAATTTTGCTCATGGATTTTTTTTCTAGTAGAATGTATTATACTAATTTTTTCTAGCAATTTTATATGTAGTATCTGTATGTCGATTTGTTATAAGTTTAATAATACAATATAATTAACGTAAGAACTTTTTTGAAAATACAGCACTAGTAAAATGGATCCCATATTTTACAGGCATATTTCTATATGCTTCTGACGAAACTATTAACATTTAATTATTAATATTTAATAATTAAATAATATAATTAATGCCTCTATATTGTTAATGTCTTGTATTTGTTATATAAAACCTAATACATGATACGAGCTATTACATACGATATTTTTTTCAATATGCAATATGTGTTCCGAAAGACGAAATCTAACTTATGATCGATCATTGACTCTCTCCTCCTTTACAAAATATTACCATCCACCTTACACTCCAAGCAGACGAAATACCTTTCTCTCGTGGCGCCTGTGCCATAAGGTTTATTAAATTTTCCGTTATTTGTACTGACATGTTTGTGCATGTTACAAATACCAAGGTTAACAGCTGAGTTTACAAAAGAAGCCGAGGGCCGTGCGATCTGAATCTATCAATGCAATGCGAAACATTAACGTTTCTGCACAAGTTTTGTTCAACAAACATCATCAATAGTTCATCTAGTCGATCTTGTGTCATGTTGGTTCTTATTTTTATTTCACCAAAGTCAGCTTCGAGAAACTTCTCTCTACGCTGGCTGTCGAAATTGGTATGCACAAAAATGATCTCATGATTGACTTTACTGTTAGGTGAAGAACAGCTGTCACTGCAGATCTGAAACACTACAGAAATAAGGGAATGGTCCTAGCTTCAGAAAACTGCGCAGGGTTTCTCAACAAGGCAATTTTACCTTCCAGAAGAGAATAGTCTACATCGCAAAACTCAGCCACCTCTCTGATCTTCTCCTCAGACGGCGATTCCTGCCTCAACACATCTTGGAAGGCCTGTAGGCGAGAACGGCATCTTTGGGAGAAGGGATTCTTCATACCAACAAGGACTCGATCCAGCACAGCAAAGTATGCTCCTCATGATTCCTCTTCCCTTGTACTGATATTTTCTGTTGAGGGGTTGTCATCGTAGAGTACATTGACCTGGCGTTTGCGCTTTGAAGAAAGAAGAATTCCATGTTTTTCGCATTCAGCCATGCAACCTTCATATATTGTTTTGAAGTGATCAACTGATCTAAGGTTTTGTATGGTGTTTTCCAGAGCTTCAACACCTCCTAGAGCACTGTCCATATTCGTGTCAAGTCGTTGAATGGGAAATTAAGTGTTTTGATGACGTTCAGGATGGGTCTCAAAACACAAATCCAGAGGATGAAGTCCAATGACTGGATGGTGAAGAGCAGGCCTTTACCCTGAGCAGAAACCTTGGCATCTTCTTAATTGTCCTGAATCACCAGAGGAAAATTTTCTTTTATGATGTTCTCCGCTTCTGACCGACAGGAGAAGTTTCTTTTTAGAGTCCTCAACTTCAAGTCGACTGAATTCTGAATGTCTTCGAGTCGAGCATTCAATGAAGACATATAAAGCCTCCAGGGTACCAAACAGTGAAAAGGCCTCCTGCACGCATTTCATGGTATCTACTAATACAAGATGTAGACAGTGCGCGAAGAAATGAAAGGTGAGAACATCTCTTCCACAGAAATCACTCACTTTCGCATGTAACCCGTTCCAACGGCCCTGCATATTTGCTGCTCCATCGTAACACTGCGCTAAGAGTTTGGTTTGAGTTGCTGTTTTAAGTCCACTTTATGCACAGTAAGGCTAATCGGGACTGGACCTACATTTTAAAGTGGGATCCGAACCACTTGTGCCACCACCGGGTATCGAACCCGGGACCCTTCGATTACAAGGCAATGACGCTACCACTGCGCCATGGGGGAGGCCCTCACTGCGCTAAGACTTTTCCATTTGACAACTTCATCACTTCCAATGACATCCGCAAGACATCCAATAAGTACTCCGCTTTTGTCGACTTCGCTCTTTTTAGCGCAATCGGGGTTTCATGAACTTGTAAGTCCTCCTGACACCAGCGTATGAATATTGCCACCTGTTCATGTTTCGAACGGTCAATTGTTTCGTCCTGCCTTCATGTCGCCCAGGCGTAAGTGAAACAACAGGGGGTACGGCCGTACCACCGTACCTCCCCTGGAGCCACCAGTGCTATGCAGGGTGTTTCAAAAGTCTGACACGAAATGACAAACTGCGTTATTAGTGCAGATGGCGAAAAATGGAAAGAAGGGAAAGTTGCTGGAAATATGGGGTTTTAAATATAATGTGCTTGAATTTTCGACGTAACATGCACCGTTGAGGCTGTTCGCTGGTACGAGCCTCAATGAGAACTGATATTGCCTTGTTGCCACATGCTTCGTCCTTAAAGGGAGCATTTACGTTATCGCAACACCGTAATGTACTCGGTAAATTGAGAATGATGGCGCAAAATTAAAGGCAAAGTAAGAAGTGCATGCGTGTGTGTGTGTGTACAGAAACACAGACACACACGCACACACACACACAAGCACACAACTACAAAACGTGTAATTGTGGCTAACGTTTTCTCGAATAGAGGTTGTTCATTAAAGTTCATTATATGAACAAAGGATAAAATTTCGAAACGAAAATGCTCTTAATTTTTTCCCTTCTAATCACGGTAGATCACCACTTAAATATATTTGAGCTCAGACATCTTCTGTTGGCACATACCGGAAATGCCAACAATAAATTACGATTAAGAAGGTAAGGGTTCACGCAGACATCGTCTTCGGTGCCCTAGGTTCGCCGTATCGAGTAAGTTGTTTGTCTTAATGAATAAGGAAAGACATCTGGTACCGTTTATCGTAAGGAAGGAAGCAGTGGACCGAAACCAGATGAAGATAAATATTAAAAGATATAATGATTCGTGTGTTATGGGTTGCTATCTTCCGTCATCAGGCTGCTTCTCCTCCAGACGCCTCTGCCACACAACCAAAGAGCTACTATCAAGCATGGACAGCGTCGATATCCAATCTTTAGTCCCATTTTGGCGAATGGCGATAATCAGGACAACTGGGGACCTTAACCTCTTTATGTACCTACTTCGTCCATAATTTCGATGGCACCACATCAAGTCGATGAATTGCTTGCTGGCAGTTGATTGCATAATCTGTTTGGTTATTGATAGCACAAAAGTGAAGTTTGTGGATTTACTTTCGTGTTATATTTTGTGCAAGTATCTCAGAGTCATGATACCGGAAAATATATAGAAGAGCCGATGTACACACCTCCCTGATGGCATTCTGGTAACGTCGTCACCTTGTAATTACGAAATCCCATTTTTTGGTGCGCGGTAGAAGCACATAGTGGTTCGCATGCATGCCATAGCTGTGCATAAAACGGACTTTAAAATAAAATAAAATGTCATCACCATTAACAAGCTCTCATCTTCCGAGGGAAGCAGAGGTGATGAGGCGTTACCTTCAGCACAGACAAGATGTAGTCGTCGGAGGGCGGGAACCGCCGTTTACTGACGTGACAGAGCTTGTTCTAGAAGATAACAAGAAATTGTGTGCGAGAATATCCATTTCCACAGCCAGCAATGGAACAATCCGCCAGCTTCCGAAGAAAATGCATGACAAACTGAGAGAAGTTTGGGGAAGTTAAGCTACGAGAATTGGGGCTCCAGAGGATGACACAGTTTCGGGAGAAGTGAAGTCATTTTAAACGGCTACAGAGAGGAAGAGGACTATACTAAGTGCCAGTGTGCCGTGAAAATTCTGAAAACAGAGTGTGACTTCTTACAAGATCAGAGAAAAAGAGACTGCTACACATGATAGGAACAAAGGCTAAGACCTTTCAGATGAACTTGATGGCACTGCAAGGCATCGTGAGAGAGAGACAAGGACTCAAAAGTACGTGTCAGCAGGTTGCTCGTATATATCAACCGCAAGTACCTCCTTAGGACGTCCAAGAAGTCACTGCCACTTTGGACGATTAAGGTGTAGATGATCCAGACTACGTTCCTTCTACGCGGAGAAGAAGAAATAAAAACATAATTGTTGCTGCGGCGAGGGAGATCCAAATTACTGTATCATCAAAATAGCCACAGTAACCGTCGTGACAGCAGCCCAATAGAGCCACCGGACAGTGACCGTGGAGGATGCCTCGAAGGTAGTTCAGAGAAGCAACGTGTGGAGACAAAGTAAGACAGCGTAACCAGCAGAGGTTAAGGTATCTTTCAAAAATGGGACTAAGATTGGATGTGGATATCGACGCCTTCCATGCATGCCACTGGCCCTTTGGCTGTGTGCCAGAGGCGTCTGGAGGAGAAGCAGCCTGATGACGGAAGATAGCAACCCGTAGCACACGAATCATTATATATTTTAATATTTATCTTCTGCTGGTTTCGGTCCACTGCTTCCTTCTTTTTGATGAACGGTAACAGATGTCTTTCCTTATTCATTAAGACAAACAACTTACTCGATACGGCGAACCTAGGGCACCGAAGACGATGTCTGCGTGAACCCTTACCTTCTTAATCGTAATTTATTGTTGGCATTTCCGGTATGTGCCAACAGAAGATGTCTGAGAGCAAATATATTTTAGTGGTGATCTACCCTGATTAGAAGGGAAAAAATTAAGACCCTTTTCGTTTCGAAATTTTATCCTTTGTTCATATAATGAACCTTAATGAACAACCTCTATTTCAGAAAACGTTAGCCACAATTACACGTTTTGTAGTTGTGTGCTTGTGCGTATGTGTGCGTGTGTGTCTGTGTTTCTGTACACACACACACACATGCACTTCTTACTTTGCCTTTAATTTTGCGCCTTCATTCTCAATTTACCGAGTACATTACGGTGTTGCGATAACGTAAATGCTCCCTTTAAGGACGAAGCATGTGGCAACAAGGCAATGTCAGTTCTCATTGAGGCTCGTACCAGCGAACAGCCTCAACGGTGCATGCTACGTTGAAAATTCAAGCACATTATATTTAAAACCTCATATTTCCAACAACTTCCCCTCCTCCCATTTTTCGCCATCTGCACTAATAACGCAGTTTGTCCTTTCGTGTCAGACTTTTGAAACACCCTGTATATATACATATTTACAAAAAATTGAACTAATATTATTTCGTGGGATTAGTCTGACACTACTTTTGATGCCACCGTTGAGTTCTGGAACCTCCAAAACACAAAGGTTTGATCTCAAACATGATCAAATAACTGAAAAGGTTATTTTTAGACTTTTCGCGGCCATATTGTCCGCCATATCTAATAATATTTGATAAAGTGGGTCTTTTCAATTTCTTATTATCATAATACAGTTATAAGCTGCAAATTAGGTGGAAATAAGATGTCATGAATGGTAAATAACTGCAATGAACAGGAATAGAATCTTGGTCATGGCCGCCATTTTGAAGACGCCATTACAAACAAACGAGGCCTTAAAAACTTAGGGGTCTTGTGCGTTTTAGGTTCGGGAATTAATGTAGTATCCGCCTCCCAAAGGGCATGTTCTCCGCCGGAAGTAAAGTATTTTCCGATGTTCCGACCCCACTATTAGGGTAGCCCGGGGCTATATCGATCACGGGGCTATATCGATCGACGAAAGAATATTCGATCCTAGGGCATTGTTAATGCTCGGGTTTACAAATTTCGTGGCATCAGCGGAGAAGGAGAACCTACACGGTTTAGATGCGCACGACATTGCTGCTGTTGGTAAATTAATGTGCCTGTAAAAAAATTGGTTTTGGAAGCAAGGTATGTACTCTGAATGTGCATTTTCGCATAGTAAACAGATAACCTTCAGAACGTACACGTTCGTGGTGCCAAAGTTGTATAGCGCAGTGTAGCCAACCAATGAAAGAAATATCGGCTTTTGGGACTTTTACGATCATTACGATCCTCTTCTACTTCAACATTCTCTGAAATAATCCCATCTCTCACCAAACAGCCAGAAAAGACAAAACGGTGTAGAAGAAAAGTGGGAGCATGCCATCTGACGAGCATACGCCTGTAGGGAAGAAAATGAAAAAACGACAGCAAATTAAGAATGTCGGTAACGATGAAGACAATATCCCTTGCGGTTTTTGCGGTCAGTTGTACTACTCCAACCAAAGTGCTGTTAAAGGTGGCTGGATACGATGTCAACGATGGAACATTTGGTTTCATGAAATACATATGTGACGGGGCTTTCGTAAGATACAATTCATTTGTGGAAAATGTATCTAGACATGTGATTTTGCAAGTGATCAGAATAGCCCCGTCAATGATCAGAATTACCCTGTAGTTTAGGAAAATCTTGCAATGTGTAGTGTTTCAGTTTTTCCATTTTTACAACTATCAGAAATATAAACATATAATTTTATATTGTGCGCTTTTGTAGCCAAAAGAATGGTGTTTCAGAATAAATTAACAGTTTTGGGAGGAAAAGTTTTTTTCAATTTTTGATGTACTGTTCAATGTGAAATGATCGATATAGGCCCGGTCTACCCTATTACCATTAGTGAATACAATTCCGTCTCGCTGCTTAGTATCGATACTTTTCTGTCCATCTTCTGTCAAACAACTTAAGAATGTTACGGTGTTTCTCTGGTTTTCTTGCACTGCGTTTTTAGAAACCAAATTCCTTTAAGAATACTCAAGGGAAAGAAATAATAACTGATTTGGTAGTCCCAATGCAGTTTCTTATTGCAGGAATTCCGAAACTATCAGTAAATTGCAAACATTTGGTCTGCCGTCCCATCTGGTGTGTGGAATTACGTAATTTCATACCCATGCGTATCTCATCCTATACGTCTCCAATTTAAGATAATAAAAAGTCCGAAGTGAACAAGTGGATAAAACAGGAAATCTGGTAATTTTACTGAACCAGAAGTTGGCGGGGGGGGGGGGGGGGTGGACACGTTGAACCTCCTTAAATACGCCCATGGAAAGAAGGAAACATTCCTGGAATGTTCGCCTTCTAGCTCTCAGCACCGAAAAGAAGCAGCAAACATTTGAAGTAATGTGTGTTGAAAATCGACAAATAACAAAGTTAAGCAATGATGGGCTACGCTAACTGACCTCTAAGTCGCTTTCCGTCCCAAGAATGCTGACCATTTTCACTACCTTTTAAAAAATCATATCCCTAAAACTAAAAATGTAAAATATATGTATCATACACTGTTGAAAAGTTTGATTCTTCCTCTTTATTTTGATATATGATATGTTATATTATAACCACATGGCTACCTTGGACGTTTCATCATAAATGATATGAAATGTACTAAAATTAAGTAGTTGACAAGATATATGACATGCAGTGGCGGCAATTGGGTCCCAAAACTAGGGGAGCAAAGACAGTATATTTCCCTTTGTAGATAAGATTTAGCATAGTGCGGGGGCAAAAGTGGCGAAAATTGGGGGGACAACTGCCCCCTCGCCCCTAATCGCCAGCACTGTAGAAGAGGGAAGCAAGCATATCACTATCAGACAACGACGCGAACAGAACCGTTATGAGCATTTGCCCACCATCTAGTGGCAGTATGAGGAAGTACGATGTCCAAACATTACTCAGGATTGCTAACTCCGTAAATGTACGGCAAATGAACGTTGAAATACATTTTGAATTCAACTCCGTATATATACGTGATCCGCACACTAGAAAAGTTCGGGTACTTCGTATATATACGTGATTATCACTCTAAGTGTTAAAAAGGGCACTTAAAGCTTGCAAAGCAGAGAAGTGTTTGAAATTAGCAAGTTCAGGCATCTTATATAAAAAGAAGAAGTAAAAAATGTGACAGCTCACGAGTTTATAGACTGCACTAGCAGAAGTATGCAAGCCGCCCCCCGTGGCGGAGTGGTTATCTCATCGCGCTACGACGCTAGGGGTCCCGGGTTCGAATCCTGGCTTGGGCATGGATGTTTGCGAGTGTCCATTCATCAATTTCATCATATCATCACTCATCCCCATCTTCGCAAATTAGCCAAAAGTGGCACAAAAAGCGAAGTAAAAATAAAGCAAATCAAGCTCTACAAAGACGGTGAGGTTGTGCTTGCTGCTACTAATGCTTATGGCGGAAAAGTTCAAATAAACAACAACAATTTTAAAAAATAAAAAAATGTGGACGTGGCTAGAATTGTGCATTAAGTACCAGACGACTGCAAGAGCTGCACGACATCTTTTTATCATAGCAGTCTGCATGTGATGAACATTCTGGTAGTGAGTAGCAGTGCTGTACAGAGAATTCTGTTCAAAGTAATGTTGCAGGTTCACCCGTATTTGAAGAATATGCTGTGTTACTTAAAGTTTATTATGAAGAATTGTTAATGTTATTTGGTCAGCATATTCATCTTGCATTCTTAGTAATATTATATCCACTAATATCTGACCTGTAATATTGTTGCTGCGTTCAAGTAAGAACTAAAAGGAAAACATTCCACGATGTTTTTATGACTGTCTATTTACGTATCAACAATTTACAAAAAGTATTGCTTTAGAATTATTGTCAGAGCTTTGTATTTGGTACGGTCAATAAATAAACGGATTTATGCCGTGAAAAAGCGAAATAAAGTGACAGAGCGATGAAACTTACGGGATATATAGGCCAGGCTGGGGTACGCCATATGTCTGCCAGACGAGTTCTAAACCGCGTCGCGAACATTCTGGACATGCACTCACCACCATACACAGCCGTCATACAGTCGTAAATGTTCCCTGGTTTGTTACCCTCTGCCGTCAAGAACTGTATTACGGATCGCAGAGCCTCCTTTGTGGCACTTGCCACTGTGAACGCCATGACTCACCTTACTGAATGACTGACTGGCGCCTTGGAGGCATATTGCACATACACAACCTCTCTTTCCTGCCAGTGCTGCCAGCTATCCTTCTTTTGAAGACATGTACACATGGCGTCAACATATGCCACAAAAGCAACAACTTTTTATTTTCTTCCCTTTTCGAAAATTCTCTGCGGGAGCCCATTGCATTCAGCATCAAATGCCAAACACATCGCGTTGTTTTACATCATCATATTGCCGTCAGTTATTCGTGTACAGCAATAAAAAATCATCCCCTAGCTTCTCTGCATTAGGCTATGTGACTACAGTGAATGAACGAATTCCAATAGCAGCTTCAAAAGCAACTCTGGGCGTTGTCCTAGAATCAGGGAACGCATAGAGCACCATGCGGGGTATTTCAGGATCTAGGTGTTAAATTTTTATTGCGAGCAACTGTACATAACTTCGTTGCCTTTGTAGCCGTGTTAAAATCCAACACAAACTATCCCATTTCGTCAAGTTGTCAGGTAATAAAAAAATCTATGAATTTAGAGAAAAACATTACAAGCAATGTTGCAGTGTTCGATACTGGTTCACGGAGGGTTTCTAAAATAAACGACTCAATTGATTCGAGTCCCATGAGATGCCATTTATAGTAAACTAGTGAAATGGGTTTCTATCCCCGATGTCTGATTAGAAGAATGAAAGCTACGGTGCTCGGATTTCACTTGAATGCTTGCTTTTCTCCAAATTCTGGAATACGTCTTTCACTTAAAGTGTCGACGTTAACGGCTTGAATCTCTTGACGTATATGGTCTTTGAGTTCTTCGATTGTACGGGGTTTAATTTTGTACACTATGCCCTTCAATAGGCCCCAAAGAAAGAAGTCGGCAGGCGTTAGATCGGGAGATCTGGGTGGCCAAAACCAGATTTTTGTGAGAGAGAAAGCAGTACTTACAAATGCGTTTGAATTTTGAAAAAGAAAACCGCAAGAGGAGGAGAATACAGTGCAAGAGATGTGGCAATCTCTAGCTACGGCTCTGTCGTCTTAATCACTGTTATCTCAAAATGGAAAATTATGCGTTTGTGTTCGTTAGTGACACACCTGCACCAGAGGCGCCAACTTAAAATTTGGGGGGGGGGGGGCGGCTATGGATTTTTTTGGGAGGTAACATCGGCATAAACAATATGTATGTGAATATACATAAAATGTGTCCTTCTACGAGAACTGGGGGGGGGGGGGGCAGAAAGTGTCTTGCCCCCCAAAGTCGGCGCCTGTAACATGCATACTGGCTTCAAAAAGTGCAGGGAACCAAACTGGGCTATGGACTAAACGTATATTATCCGCGCTTGTACATTGGCTAATTTGCGAAGATGGGTGATGATATGATGAAATTGACGAATGGACACTCACAAACATCCATGCTCAGGCCAGGACTCGAACCCGGGAGCAATGGCGTCGTAGCGCGACGTGCTAACCACTCCCCCACGGGGACCGGATAGGAGAAAATGAACAATAAATAATAAATATTCAACATTCGGAGATATTCTCGTTTCCGAAACAGTAAGATAAAATATTTCTCGACAAGGATATTTCTTTGCCACATAAGGTATTCTACTTGCGGAAAATTTGCCGCGCAAATATGGATGGAAGTGTTCAAGACGTAAAATGTGCAGATTTACGGCTTAGCCAGATTTATTTATAACACCTCGTGATTAATGGTCTACGGTGTAGGGGTTCCTGGGAGAGACAGCTTTTCGTTATCCCTCGAAATTAGTTTGTCGAGCTATAAAGCGGAAGTGTTGCGAAGGAAAGGGGGGAGAGGCGACATGACAAAGTCCATATTAAGGATTAAGTTTTCAACAGGGGGCCCGTGATATGTCGGAATGGAGGCAGTAAAACGGGCCTAAGTTCTGATATTTAAATGAAACTTGAGGAATGAAGGTGAGCTGGGTTGGTTCCTGCGCAGGTTGGAGGAATTTTCAATGATGGGGTTACGCTTTCTTCGTTCGTGGAACGTAAACAGAAGATTTCTCATCTTCTCACCATTCTCTGTCTTGTTTATTGCATTTCTGTTCTTATTTTATTGCCATTTCTTCCTAATTTATGAGTTTCGACATTTTCTCTTGCTTTAACTTTACTCCTCCGTAATATTCTATGGTGCCATTATTTTTTCACTTAGGTTTTTTTTGATGACTTAGTGGCAACATCGTCACTATGTGATTAACCCTCCGGTGGTATGCGCGTGTGCACGGCGCTCATACTGGGATATAATTGTATGTTTTTCAGGCCCAGATAATGATATCACTTTCTGGTCTTGTGTAACTGTATTTTGGATTATAATACCAGCCTTGTTTCCATGATATGAAAAACTTAATATGCTGATCAAGGCAGAAATTAATTTTATTATAAAACATAAACTAAACGTAACGTTTCGACCTTCTAGCAAGGTCTTCTTCAGACTCTGTACCAAGTACAAATGTAACAAGGTACAAAAACCGGACGATATATATATATATATATATATAAACAAAAATACTCCCCTCCAGACTATTAGAAAGTAGTTCTGGAACAATCTAGGAGGTGGCTTTCCCTTGTCAACTGTACTTTCACCTGAAAGAGAATGTTGTTGGATTCTTTTATCTCACGCTCTTTTTCCTTCATTCTTCTTCGTTCTTCTCTTCTCTTTCTCTCTTGTCCATTCCACTCTTTCTAACACCTTCCTCCATTCTTTGTTTAACTTCAGTCCTCCATTCCAGTTCATTGTGTCTTCTTCACCTTTCTTCTCTATTTCCTTGGACTCCTTCCATTTTCTCACTAGTATTCTCTTCTCCCTTCTTATCTGCTTAGCCTTATCCCTCTCTATGTCATGTCCTGTTTCTCTCGTGTGTTTAAATATCGCATTTCTCTTTCTCTTGAGTCGTACATCATCCCTATGTTCTTTCAACCTGTCTTTCAGCCTCTTTTTCGTTTCTCCTATGTACACACTCTGACATTCCTTACATTTCACTTGGTAGATAATCCCTTCCTCTTCCTCTTCTCTGTTTTCCTTTTTCTTGTTTGCATGCTTCGCTATTCCTAAGATGCTTCTCCCTTCCTTCCTGTAAGTTGTAATGCCCGCTTTCCTAAGCACTTTGCATATCTTTTCTGTGGGCTTCCCCATACTCCTTATGCCAAACCTCCTCTATTTTTCTTTCTCCCCTGCCACTTTTCTTTCTTCTTCCCTTTATGTCCAGTCTATCCTCCTTCTCATAGTCCTCACACGTATACCAACCGCGTAACCATTTACTTCAGGCATATTCTATTTCTGTTCCGTTATGAATTCGTGTTGTAACACTGTCTTCTCTTATGATTCTTCGGTAATTATTTTATTTGACTTTATTCACTTATTACTGTCATTATTTCTGGCTAAATGAATTTCGAAAACTGATTTTCGTTACGAATGAACAACGGCAATTCCGAGCGTTGCTTTCTAAACCCAGTGATGACAAAAATAGGATACTTGGGCAGGATGTTTGATTCTCAGGGCACAGATTATAATGTTGTTGAGTAGTTATTGAAAAGCGAAAATGATAGCAACACAGATCAAACTCCTTGTTAAGTTTACGTGTTCTTCTCCTCGTCAACACGCAATAAATTATTGAATTTGTTACTAATGTTGTGCAAATTAGTTAACATCAAAAGTATATTCCAAATAAAATTATAAAACTTTTGATTTCCGTGATAAATTGTCTCTCACATTACGTAATCAGTATGCAATAAAAGATTATCATTCTGTTACTATGTAATAAATAAGATAAATTTTAACATGTAAGTGATACATGTTAGGCAATATATATTTTTAAACTATGTTTAATGTCATGAATGTAAAACGATATTCGAAAAAATGCAAAAAAAAAAAAAATCATATGTGAGCGCCACGCTCACACGTATACCGAGCGCTTTACTCTGAAACACGTATACCAACGGTTCGATACAAGATGGAGGTACAGCCATCTGCAATAAAAATGAGACGACACGATCCTGAAATAATCGCTTCACTGTAAAGCGCGTGTTGCCTAGCTCTAAGGCGATATGTGGATTTTAATAGCAAATGTTCGATCTCAACGTGTACCACCGCCGCAGTTACGCAACACACATAAGCCTATTTGTGCATAAGTTGAACTTAAATCAAAACTAAATTTTTACTTAATTCCACACTTGAAAGTTATTATTTATGTTAAAAATTCTTACGTTTCATTGCTAAAACTTGAATAATAGGAATAAGAACAGTAATAATAATAATAATAATTGTTGTAATCAGGATTATGGTTATTTATATACAGTTATGACCATTAGAAACTAATAAACCATTCTTATTCCAACCTTTATTATTACTATTATATTTTCGATAGAACACTGTTTCTAGATCCACGAGCTGAGTGTATATCCAATCGAACTTTTTAAATTTTTTTCTTTATATTACATGCAGTTAATGCACTGAAATGCATAGTTATTGTATACTATTGTATTTATTATTAACTTTTACACTTCGGTCAAGATATTTTAGTCATAACATTTATTGTATCTACTCACATAATACTCTAATTTTTGGAATTTTGCAAACCGTGCAATCATTCTTTCTTTGAATTAAATGGTAGAATATGATTAAAAAAAACATATTTTTTTTTTTACTTTCAAGATTTTCGAGCTAATGCAGTTTTTACTTTGGCTATTCTGTTGAAGCGAAGCAACTAAACTTTATTTCTGTTCTTAACAATAAAACAACTGCTTTTTTTGCAACTATGCAAATTTCCACGAATTTTGACAAGAAAACACTAGTGTGGAAAGGTTATACGTTTCCTCTTCTTGGAAGTTATTAAGATTAGGTTTCGTTCATTCCATATTTTATTGTTTAGAATTATCATTTTCTTTTCCTTTCATCCTGCCATTTTTTCTCGAGTCGTAACGCTACGTTCTACTTCCAGGAGTGGCGAGTTCTTGCACAACACAAAGTGACGTCTGCGAAATTGCTTATAAATAATTAAAGTTAATTTATTTCACTTCAATCATTCAGAGCTAGAAGGAAGTGTCCTGCATTCGCGGGAAGGGTTTTGAAAAATAAAATGTTCGGAAGTGATATATCCTCACTTGACCTCACTTAGGGAGAACACACATGCAGCACACGCATGCACCCCCCCCCACCCCCCACACACACATTGTTCCGGAACATTAGTCTGTTCCTTGCAGCGTTCCTAATTGAACTTTGAATTATGCATTTGAAAATTACGAAATGGCGAGTTCAGACAAGGACGCTCAAGCAGAGACTTGCAAGAGGAGATTCACCCCCGCACCCCCATCCCACCCCTTCTCCCTCCCCTTGGTCGTAAAATGCTGTTAGTTATAACAGGACTCTGTTCCTTTAATTATTCCATTTCCCACATATCCATAATTAACCATCTTCAGTCTCCCGAGGTGTTCTGGCGAGGATACGACCCCCCCCCCCTTCCTCCCTACACTCACTATAGCCTTGTTCAAAGAATAATTCCTACAGTGGTACCAGCACTGGTCGAACAATTCATCCCGAGTTTCGTGTATTTGCCTCTTGGCTTCCTCGGGGACTTTGCCCAGACTGGAAGGTTGGCCTTGGTTTACAGAAGTTTCCTTCACTTTTTCTATTTTCACCCCTATACTCTGTCTCAACTATCTCTGGAACAAAGTCGTGCATAACGGCGTAGAAGGGGCGGGATCAAGTGGGCAATACAAAGCAGAACACACTGCTGCGAAAGCTGGTAACTGCATTCGCTCCCTCCTCCATGCAATCCCATTCCCTCTCACGTGTTCATTGGTTGACCTGTCTCGCCTCACTACTTGCGTAGAGACTTGTTTTCGTTGGGAAAGAAAAGAAAATGCTTCAAAATTAATTAATGCATATCAATTGGGTGCAACTCTGCCTGCAATTATTTGGCTTGTCATTGATAGAAATGCATTAGATTAGACTACAATTTACACTACACTTAGAAAAACATTTTTTTTGACGATCGAAAGGTTATGATTTTTTCTTGATACTACGAGTAGATGTGTAATATTTTGATGATATATAGGAAGCAGAATTGGATTTCAAGTAATTATGTTTTATTTAGTTATTGAAAATTTCACCCTCCACACTAATGACATTCTTTTAATGCTAATGACATAGCAGTCATCTTTGATTTTTCTCTTTAGGACGTTGATTTCCAGCTTCTGATTTCTAAGCATTCAACGTATAAATTCTAATTTTATTACACTTTAATTATTAAGCTGCTAATTATACTTAATCCATGCTGTCAACAAATTAATATACTGACCTTGTTTCAAACGAAAAATGTTTGTAATCCAACCGATGAAACAAGATTGCTCCAAGGCACACGGTCATTCCTGTAGCTTGAAATAGTGTTGCTACAGTACTACTACTCTAAAGAAAAATAGGCCTCCCGATGGCGCAGTGGTAGCGTCGCCGCCTTGTAATCAAGGGGTCCTGGGTTCGATACCTGATGGAGGCACACAGTAGTTCGGATCGCACTTTAAACTGTAGGTCCAGTCTCAATTAGCCTTACTGTGCATAAAGTGGACTTAAAACACCAAATCAATCTAAAGAAAAATATTATCTCTGCCTTCCAAAAATCAAATTAAAATTTGGCCATGCTGATGACGTAGGATCTAAGGAAAAAGCTTTATAGCGCCTAAAAAGCCTATTTTGTTTGTTAGAACCTATTTTAGGTTTATGCGCCTAAATCAAGCTTTGTCTTAGGTTTTTATATATTTTTAAAGGTTTTACAGGATTTTTATATCACACTGAGGCATTTGCATTCAATGACGAACTTGTTTGAAACGTACTCTCTGTCGATCTTCCTCCCTCCAAGTTCATGGTGATTTTACAAAGCTCTAAAGAAAAGATAATGTCTGGTGCCACTGTTAGCTGTACAATCGAAAGTGGTCTGATCTGTGTGGTCTTGCCCACTTTCGCGTTACTTCGGTGCTTTGTGGCATTCACGCCTTGGAAACTAACATTTCAGCATTGAAGTTTGCACAACTGACTATGTTTTTGTTGAAATTTTTTTTTCGTCATAGAAGATGATCCTCACAGACAAAATTGCGGAATTTGACTGTTGATAACATGAAAAAAGCTTGTTGCCTAACTATGCGGAGAAGAGTGGATTTTAATAATTTCCAATGGTAAGTTCTGCCATTGCCATAGGATTAGGCAACACACATAACGTTATGCAAGATAGTGTATATTTCAGGATATAGGTGTCCCATTTCCATTGCCGGTGACTATACCTAATCAGCATTTTTCAGGAATTCTGAACAGTTTTAAGTTTTTTTTTAACCTAATTCAGAATTTTTCGAGCCGAACTTAACATTTTTAGGACCTATTTTAGGATTTTTAGAACCTATTTTAAGATTTTTAGAACCTATTTTAGGATTTTTAGAACCTATTTTAGGATTTTTAGAACCTATTTTAGGATTTTTAGAACCTATTTTAAGATTTTTATAACCTATTTTAGGGATTTTTGAACCTATTTTAAGATTTTTAGAGCTTATTTTAGGGTTTTTAGAACCTATTTTAGGATTTTTAGAACCTATTTTAAGATTTTAGAGCCTATGTTAGGGTTTTTAGAACCTATTTTAGGGTTTTTGAACCTATTTTAAGATTTTTAGAGGCTATTTTAGGATTTTTAGAACCTATTTTAAGATTTTTAGAGCCTATTTCAGGAACCTAAAAGCACTCCTTTTAGAACCTAATAATCCGAGGTCTAACCATGAGGGACGTCTAAATTCAAGCGATCACCCCTGAAACACGTCTAAAAGCAATAGCTAGCTTGTCAAATGTGTCTAAAAGTAAGTAATTACCCCTCAAAGATGCATAACACCAGGTAATCACCCTCAGATACCTCTAATACAAGATGATCACCCTCAGGGAAGTCTGAAATCAAGAGATCAAGACATCTGACAACAAACCTTGAAGGAAGAGGTAAAAAACTGCGCTTTCATGAGAGGGGGTTGTAAATCCTTCTCTGTTATATTCTCCCTACAATTACAATTTGGACGTGCTTCTCAGTTACTGCAGATTTTTTAAAACCTTAATTTTTAAAACTTTTATGTGTTTATGTTGAGAGTTTTTCAGTGGTTCGAATGAGAGTAAATGTGTACGTAAGGATTACTTCACAAAATATTTTTTTCCCCCCACATGGTCATTACTGGACACCATAAGCAAAATTAAAAAAAGCCTCAGCTGGTAAAGTTAGTAGCTTATTATTTCAACTCTCTCCTCGTATAGTGTCAAGCCAAACCGAGAACTGAAAGGTCAACCCACATGTGGACATTTGGGTCTGTCATTTCCACTTTTAGACAACCAGTGCCCGATTATGAAATTCGCGATTGTAGGAAGGGAGCTGAACTTGTGCACCAACCCTTTGCTGTCAAAATTGGGTTCAAGTTGCTGGGGGAAAGAGCACAAAGTCAACAGCATGTCTGTTAACTGTGTTGCAAATTGTTTGCCTGTAGCAACTCCATATCTCCAACCTCTGTTCCATTTCGTATATTGCTGTCGGAGATCGAGGGAGATTTTTAAATTGACTTTCCAAGGTTGCTTTATGATAAAAGCACATGGCCTCCTTTTTTTCCTGTCTTTTATCAAGTACAAGAAGGATTAAACAAAGTATTAATGACTTATTTTGGCAAATCAATTAAATTAAAAGTTGAAATGTTGCTGTAGTCTCTGTTGAACTGTTAAAAAACAGTTCTTATTATTTACAGCCTACTCGGGGGTTGACTTTCGATCTGCCATCGAAGTTTCCGGTTCTGCATCCCAGGAGTGGGCATGGGTGTTCTTTGCGTGTCCACCAATCAGTTTTATCATATTATCACTTATCCACATCGTCGCGATTGGTGTGTAAGGAGTGATCCTTAATGAAAAAGGCCAAGTGATATCCTCTCTTCCACCAAGCACACCCTGGACTCCTGGAGTGCATTTTGCAAACTAACGTTGTTCTGGAATCCTCTCTGACGCCCAGGTTGTGTTTTGTCCATGTGTGTGCATCCATTCTGGTCTCCCCGATGGCGTAGTGGTAACGTCATTACCTTGCAATCAAGGGATCCTGGGTTCGATACAAGTGGTTCGGATACAACTTTAAACTGTAAGTCCAGTCCCAATTAACCTTACTGTGCATAAAGTGGACTTATAACTCAAACTCATCCATTCAAGTATTTCTGCCCATCTTCGCGATTAGCCAAAAGTAGCAGAAAAGCGAAGTAAATCAATCGATCGATCGTAGTAAAAAGTGACAGAAAAAACGTTAAATACCAGTACAAATACAAAATATACATTACAATTACCCAGTTTATTAGCTGACAATTTCAATTACACAATTTCAAAACCATTACGCATTTAATACATTTACAAATAATATATTATATGATATTGTTTTTTATCTTCTTCATTTGGTCATTGCAAGGTGGTACTGGAAGGGGGAATATGGGGGAACTACCTTTCTCGTTCCTAACTTAAGACATTTGGGTGTGGAAACAATAATAATACTAGCTAATTAGCGGCGTTGCCCGGATATTTATGTATCCCAATCTTGTATTAGAGAGGAAAATAATGGATTCTAACTATAGTGTAAAATCTAAGTAATTTTATTTTCCACCCCCTCTCACCCCCCGCGCCGATAGGTGACGAACTTGGAGTTGAACGGCATTGGAAGTGTCACTATTCATCTTAACGACCCCGAAAACTATGTATTCCACACTAATATAGGTCTTTTTCGATTATTTTTACATGTGATCCCTTCCCACCCCCACCCTAGGGGTGCCAGGGGTGTCTTACCCACACAGTATTTCTTTCTAGGTTGCAAGTGATACGTGTACCAAGTTTGGTTGAAATCGCTCCAGGCGTTCGAGAGTTATGTCGGAACAAATATACATACACCCCCCTCCCCGCACACACAACATCCATTTTTATATATTAGAAGATATATAGATAAGCAATGATTCAAGAGAGGTTACTGGAAACTTTTCAAATGCCATATAGGACGTCCGCATTGCCTTTTTTATTTCCTACGCCTTATTACAGTAGACACGAATGAGAAAATTGCTTCGCAACCTCACTTTCTCAATTGTTCATTCCAAGCTCTAAGGATAAACTTGCATTTCTGTAGTTTTCCGCTCAGTGCAATTTGTGAGGAAGGTCTTTCAAGGAGCCGAGAGAGTCGGCGGTGCCAGCAGAATGACTCTCAGGAACATCTCTGTGGTTGATTAATTAAGGAAGAATGACGTGTCAGTCGGCGACCGCAGCGCCACAAAGAGAGTGTGGGCGATAACGATGACAGTGACGAGATGGGACGTGAACAAATTGAAGAGCTTCTGTGATCACTGGATAAAACGGTGTTTCTAATTTTCGCCCCTTGTCGTTTTGTATTTTTTGCCCCATACTCTTCTGTCGATTTTTTTAACTTTTTTGTTGCGGCAGACATAGAAGATACAGTGTAGCAAATTTTCATAATAACTCTAGTTGTAGAGTCAGTTATGTAAGTTATGTGCAGACAATTCTGGTCCCTAATACTCGACAACTGAAAAGTGGTCGGAAAGAATCAGACAATTTAAGGCATTCATGGTTCAAATCACGTTGGGGTCACTGAACTAACATTTTCAACAGTCATCTGTTTTCCCTGACTCGAAATCCCTCTACTACCTGCCTAAAATTATGAGAATTCAAACAAAATTATTTTACAATACAATCTGGTTTTCTGGTAAAACATTAGACCTATCCATTACCATTGAAATAGCCATGACAATATACGATATCGTCGAAATATAAATTCAACTACTTTTCTCCATCATTTATTTGTTTTCGTTTTGAGGTCACTTAATGAACTCATAACCCAATCGGGACTGGATCTACAGTTTATGGTGGGATTCGAACTAGTTTATGCTACCCCGTTGGGTATCGAACTACACAGTGCGGCAATTTGAAATCGAGACTGGTGCTGTAAAAAAAAAAAAAGACAAGTGTTCATAGAAAGTTACTTACCTGGGATCATACAAAGTAGGACCCTTCTGCATCCACATATCATTGCGCCCTGCCTACCAGTGCATGGAAGGATTGCTGGAATTCGTTTTGTGTAATGCTGTTTAAAGTCCTTGTCGTAGTCCTTTTGATGGTCGGCACGTCATCAAAGTATGAACCTTTGAGTGCTGATTTTAGTTTAGGAAATAGAAAATAATCACACGGGGCCAGATCTGGCGAATAGGGAGGATGCGACAATATACGGATTCCCTTCTGGGTCAAAAAGTCCTTCTCAATCACAGCCAAGTGACTTGGGACATTGTCATGAAGCAGGCATCAGCTGCCATCATCCCGATACTCGGGCATCACATGTGTTATTCTTTGTATCAAACGTTTCACAACCTCAAGATAAAATACAGCAGTAAGAGTCTGTCTGTAATTGCGATCTTTAGGAATGATTGTCCTCATTTTCTCAACCAATGTACCTCTTGATTACAAGGCAATGACGTTACCACTACGCCATCAGGAAGACACACATTATCTTGAGATTGTCTTGCATCTTAATTAGTTAGATTTCCATGGTTCTCCCTCAGCAATAATATATTTCGAAAAAAAATATATTTGGTTTCAATCGCGATATTTTTGAAACAGCCGTTTGCTGTGAGTGTCAATGTCCGGAGAAAGTTTAAGAATAGGTCCAAGGTTCATTGTTCATATTTCCAGTTTCTAATGACAAAAATAACAAACTAGTTATTTACTCTTAATGTGATAAATTATGAAAACCGAACTAATTTGTTGTGTGTAAAGTGCCACTTAGTTTAGATGAGTAATTTCTTCAGAATTTCAATGATTCAAATGATCTTGTATTACACAGCCATAGCTATGAGTTATAGAAAGAAAGATGGGATTACGTCTTAAGTAGCTTTCAGATCAAAGCGACAGGAGATTTCACACCAAAGTGGCAAGCGACAAGAGCAGTTCCAGTTTGAGGAAAAACATCCATTGCGCATGCGCGACCATCAAACCAAGGTGAAACCATGCACGCACGCTATTGAGAAAATGTCTCCGTCCTAGCGACACGCTTGTCATGTCACTTCTATACTCAATTATATTTGAAGGTTCGTTTCCAAGCCGCCTGTCGCGTGTCACTTCGGTCAGAAAGATTCCTTAGAGAATCTTGCTCGTTCAGGGGGCACTGACTTGTTTTGTACATTTGTGTTGTTTTCTATGATCACATTTGATGCGAGTCTAGCACGTGACGCAGCAGTGAAACTCTTCCAGTCAGTGCTTTCCGTTCTTATGTACAATGGTCAGTGGCGGAGCGAGACTTTCTGGTGTTGGTGGTATCAATGTTTACTTGCATTTTATTTTTATCATAAAATATGACCATTGAATATTAACAGGGTAGGCCAATAGGTGGGACATTACCTACTCTCGTGTCCCTTGGTACCGCTTTAGGTAAAGGTAGTGGTGACGTCATCACACTGTATTTGTAATGACCCCGAGTTTGCCATTACTTCGTGGTTTTATAATATTATTATTATTAGTATTATACAGTTAATAATTCATATATATATTCATAAATATATTAATGCCTTCAGTCAATTTTCTAATATGGCCGCCTTTATAATCAAAATTATACACATATCTACAAGTATGAATAGCGGCAAATTTAAGCAATTTACATAGTTTCAACATTAATCGTTTCATCTGATTTTAAATATTCTAAAGATTGTTGTAAGTTTCATTTTAATCAAGTTAGTGAAGCCTAAGTTAATAATTTCTGAGTTAAATTCCTTATATCTATTTGTTGTTTCATGTTTCTGGCAAACGCCGTTCGTTTCTCTTATATTTTGAAAGCCATTGTTGATTTATTTAAACTCTTGTGGTGTGAGAAGATCACGCGCTTTTCATTGCATTGTTGCCACGATATACCTAAATTCACTGTGCCAGATTACTGTACATTTCTAATATATTACTGTTGACTTTTATCAAACTTCCTAGTAATAAAAGGTTATTGTGTCTGGTAACACTGTGTAACTGAGGAGGTGTTTTCGCCTTCCAGAAAAACGGTTAGGAGTTGCGCGGAGAGATTTGAAGTAGCAAGAGGTGCTTCGCTTTACGGGAAAGATAGGCTTACGCATCTCGTGCTGTACCTTTCGAAAGTATTTGAATTGTAATTTTAGTCTTACATGATATACGTGCGTGTCTATAATAAACGTAAAGTTGAACATATTCCGGTTTTTCTTTATTTCGAAAGCGTATTTCGTACTTGTGGATACCTGCATCAGGAGGACAACCTCGTGGGTTGTCATTAGACTTCACCTGTGGATCCAAGGGGAAGGAACGCAGTAACTTAGCCCGAACCCTGGGATTATCCAGCATGCTCTGCTGAGCTTATAAGGTAAGTGTACTTGTGAAGTGCACCGCTACGCGGGACGTAGCATATTCAAGAGGTTGAGGTTCGATACGCGGTAGAGGCATATGGTGATTCGGTTCCCACTTAAAACTGTAGGTCCAGTCTTGATTAGCCTGTTTGTGCATAAAGTAGACTTGAAACAAAATCACTAACAACAATTACAAAGATTTGAGGAGTTGCTGACTGTCTTAGACCCATAAGGTATTTTGCATGTAGAAGCCGGGGCCTCCCCGATGGCGTAGTCGCTTTGTAATCATGGGTACTCGTTGGAGATAGTAGTTCGGATCCCACATTAAATAGTAGATACAGTCCCGTTTAGCCTATCTGTGCATAAAGTGAACTTAAAGCCAAAATTAAAACTCAAACATGAAGTTTACAGTAATAAGATTACCAATTTTCTTATTAGACTGTACTTAATCAACACGTTTGTATTGACATTGTCCTGTTGCTCTCCCTATGCCCACCCTCCACCCCACAGGAAGCAGCACTTGACCAACTCCAACATCCCTTGACCTCCAAGAAGAGGGAGAACGCTTGAAACAAAAGAGTGCAGTTGATCCATTAAAGTCGTGTTGTCACCAATGCGTTTCCCAACCCCTCTCGCATGGCAGAGGGATGAATGGGGCCGATGAAAGCCTCCACGGGGTGTTGATAAAGAGTAGGAGGCAAAGAGGGGTTGGAAAATAGGGTTACATTTGCCGCTTTCTCGCACAACAGTCAGGCGGTGATTGCATCAGGGGGTTGATTTTTATGCATACCGGTGTTTGAGCGTCCCCTCGATTCCTGGGATCGGCTGACGAAGCTTTTTCCGACCGACGGGTTTTAATTGATTGAACTAATTTGATCGGAAGGCGGGAGATGATCTAGAAGCTCTTTTCTCAGAACAAACGTTGAGGAAGAGGGATGAAGGACCAAGAGACGAAGGGAATAGGAGGAGATGGGGGAAGACCGAAGGAAAAAAAACGAAGTTTTGTTTAGTGCGAGTTCACCGATGCGGAGTAACTTTGGCTCAGGGGCAGGGGATAAAAATGCCAATAATTGCCTTAGAGGTTCCACCCCTAGCCCCTTTTAGTATAATACGGTCTTAAACGTGAAACAATAAAGACGGGAGCGAGCGAGTAAGGGGGGTGCGTCATGCAATATACCCATAATACACTTTTGATGAATTCTTGGAACCTGAATTGAAATGGAGCTTCCGTAGAGAGACAACAATGGGCTTGCATTATTGGAAAAAGCAATATTGGCGTCTGCGAAGGTAATCATTGGTTGTGTATGCAGAGGCCTAAACACCACAAGGTGAAGGGCCGGAGAACTGAAGAAAGGCATACCAACCCTTCCATAAAGATTGTTGCTTCGAAGTAGATGGTATTACTAAACTTTTAGCATGAAAATTCTTGTCGTTATTTCAATTAGCAATAATGTTTTTTTGTGTCCTAAGCTCCCGGCATTTTTAATATATACAAAAAAATGTATCATTGCCAATCAGAGCCGGCCTTGAGGTGTGATATACAATAGGCTGGCTATACGCAGGACCTATAAGTAAATATTTTCAGTTGTCTGAAAAATTCAGATTTTTGTTCCTTAGTCTGAAGTACGGAGGTCATACATGAACACAACATAAACATTATTACTAAAAAAAAAAGACTTAATTCAAGAAATGCGTGTTGCTTTTCTCTTCATAAACTTTTATCTTCTTGCATAACATATAAGAAACTAAAATTTAAAATAAACAAAAACGGTAACTTTGCCTGTAGTATTATATGGATGTGAAACTTGGTCCCTTATATTAAAAGAGGAACATAAATCAATAGTATTTCAACATACAATCCTTAGGAAAATATTTGGAGCTAAAAGGGATGAGGGAACAGGTGAATGGAGAAGGTTACATAGTTTAAAACTGCACAATTTGTATTCACGTCCAGATATTATTAGAATGATTAAATCAAGAATACTTAGGTGGGCAGGCCATGTGGCTGGAATGGTAAAGGAAATAAGAGTTTACAGGATTCTTGTTGGGAAACCTGATGGTAAGAGACCAGTAGGAAGGCCAAGACGAAGATGAAGGGATAACGTTGAGATGGACCCAAAATAAATCGATAAGGATGGAAAAGATTGGATTGATCTTGCTCAGGATAAGGACAGATGAAAGGCTTGCGTTGCTGCAGCCAGAAAAATATCAAAGTGGCAATTTTTAAGCATATCCAAGTCTCTATCATAATTCACTTTGTTTACTTTTCATTGAATTTTGACACTGCAGTGAATTTACATTGTTTTACGTAAAGCGATATTTTCACTTCATGATTTCATTGTACAATATTTTGTGTTATCTGAAATTGTATTTTAGATAGAGTAAATGGAAAACAAAATTATGATTTATGACTTATCACTTAGAGCCCGGAAGTTCAGGCATTTATTTTCGTTAAAATAGGCAGGCAAAAAGGCATTTATAATGTGGAAAATAGGCACTAAAAATGAAAAAAAGGCAAAATAAACCGAAAAAAAGGCACATTTGGAAGTCGCTTACTTTTATCAATAATTTCTGGTAAAGTGCTGGGAAGAGCATTTCAATTTTCACCAAATTCACGCACATAACCATGTAACTTACCACTTAATGGCACACTAAATTTCGGCATGATGACAACTACACGATCCTTTCCCTCCAAAGTGCAGAACTAAACTAAAGATAGAGAACTTGATTTTTGAATCCATGCAAAGGCCCTTGGGCATTAGTGCTGTTTCTTGTCAATAACGTCCTGACATGGATGCTGGACGTGATGACGTAATTGTGCAGATGTTCTGCAACAGGTTTTCAGCAGTCAATCATGCACAAGGAAATGTTAACCGAAAGGCAATATCCTAACTCAGCATGAAATACTTTTTTCTCACAAATTTCTCCTTCAGCAATGTTGAAACATGCGTGAGTTCAATATTACTTAAATAAGGCGAAAATTATTCACATAATAAACGTAAAAATAAATGCCAACAACGTTTTTTTGAGAGAAAAATAATTTATATACACACTTTTTTTTAAAAAAATGGTCCAATTTCATTGAAAAGGGCAAAAGAAGGCATTATAATTCAAATAGGCAGTGGGGTCCCAAATAGGCAAAATAGGCAAAATGAAAAGGCTTCTAAAACAATCGAAACGACATAAAAAACGTATATCCGGAAAGATTTTATCAGTATATCCAGTAGATAAAAAGAGGCATCTTGCCAAACTTCCGGGCTATACTTATCACGTAAATGTATGGCCAATATTTAGGAACATGTTTGCGTCTGCTGACAAATTTCAACCTGCTAGTTTTGTCAGCTAAGATATGTCCCTAAAATGACACTTTCTCACTTAACCCATATTATAACGTCATAAATCTATCAAATGCTGCACATGAACAATATTGATCGAAAATGGCAGATTGAAATGGCATCAAAGTCTAATTATGACCCTTCAATAATTTCTAACATATTTTTCTCGCTCAAAAGTGCATTTCTGGAAAAAATTGAACACTGCCTTCCGCCAGTTATTAATTAATCTAATTTCCTGTGTGGAGTAAACTGAAAATGTGAAGCATTGAAAAATATCTCAATGGATGACTCTTTATATTGAAGAAAATCCAGTGTAAATATCTCTTATAGCAGTGGTTTCCAAAGTTACAGGGGCGCCGCGAAATGTTCTAATATTTTCACTAAAATGACACTTATTCCGGCTGTTGTACAACCGGCGTCCATTCACAGCGCAGAAGGATTATTTTTACAAAACCCTTTTTCCCTGTTGGCTGCTTTGTTGAGGGGATTTTTTTAAAGTTGCCGCTTCTTGCCCAAGCACTAGGACTAATTGGTTGTTTGACCGCGAGTTCCTTCGTAGGTAAACGCGGCAACAGAGGGTCACTGCCATAAAGGCGGTATCTGCGCCGGATATAAGGACGGCGGACGCCCCTGCCCACCTTTACCTCACTCCAGAGTTTCCTCCAGGCTGGATGGGCGCCGGAGCCGTTTCAACAGGTGGATCGAACTCGGGTTTTTCACATGGTACTCAGACACCCAAACGATTGAGCTACCTACGGTAAAATAAGATAGGAAAATCTTTTAAATCATGAACATGCATCATTGCAATTTGCGGAATACCCTGTCGCCGATTGATCTTGTACCCAGATGTTCCGACTAAAACAGGAAACAAAGAGAGAACAAATCCAGCTGACAGATGAAAGAACGCATTGCGTGTCCACGCGTGTATTGTCCCCTGCGTTCCTTCCTTCGGGTCCCTACAAGCGTGCACGCTTCATTAGTCAGTCTGGACCAAGTTTTCGTTGCAACACTTGTCCTGATTTCCCCTGTGCCATTCAATTGCTTTTTCGGTCTTTTCCATTATTATTCCATTCCCCTCTCCCCTTTACGATTGCTTCCGGACAGATAAACAAATAGAAAGCGAGGGAGAATGCGAATGCAAAAAGGGAGAAAATTGAGTGTACAGGAGTATAGGGCAGAGAGGATAAGGTAATCTAGCTAAGAGTATGACCGATTGGCCCCCGCACATATGCGACATCTGGGTGCGTTGTCACCCTGTCTGTTCTCGCTTGTCGCCAATGCAGAAATGCATATGCTTCCATCAAACCTTCCTCTGTTACGTAATCAAGTGCATGCAATCGTGCTTGAGTACACGAAATGATCCTGACGAAAGAAATTAATTATTATAGCGAAAAACCTTTCTCGAAAATAGCTTTTTAAAACTTATAAATGTATTCATTGTACTGCGGAGGCCCAGTCAGTAGTGCGCCTACTGCCAGGCGAAAGACCTTGGTTCAATTCCCGAGGTGGAGTGGTTACCATAGCGCGCTACAACGCCGGAGGTTCCGGGTTCGAATCCCGGTGCATGGGTGTTCCTTGTGAGTGTCCCTTCATCAATTTCAACATATCATCACTCATCTCCACCTTTGCGGATTAGCCAAAAGTAGCAGAAAAGCGAAGTAAAATAAACCAAATCAATCAATCGTGGAGCGATTCTGGAGTTCATTCAGCCTCCAATACGTAGGTACTTGGGAGTAACCCTGGGTGGCTAAAGCCGGTCGGAGCGTGGTGTTGGCCACACCACCACCGCAATAGTGAACATGTAGAACTACCTTCACATCTCACCATAGGCCTTTACGGAATATTGCAATGCACCGTTTAATAATGTCCTTTAGCCTGCCGCAACAGTCTTCTTGGCCGTCCGTAACGACGGACATAGACACCAACGCCATTAAAGATGAACAAATAGCATAGAATACAGTAAAACAATATACCAGTCATGGGTTCCCGGGTTCGATACCCGATGGAGGCACACAGTGGTTCGGATTCCACTTTAAACTGTAGATCCAGTCCCGATTAGCTTTAGAGTGCATAAAGTGGACTTAAAACACCAAATCAATCAATCAATCAATATACCAGTCATCCCAAACTCTATAAGCCAACTCATTGAACCTACCCTCCTAAGCCGTAGACGGTTAGAAAACAGGCTCTGTACCTGAATCGAATCAAATTGTTGTTTTAAAGTCCACTTTGTGCACAGATAGGCCAATCGGTGCTTGACATACAGTTTAGAGTGGTTTCCGGTGGGGTTCCTCCAACGAGTATCGAACCCGGAATCCCTTGATTAGAAGGAGAAGGCGTTACAACTTCGCCACCGGGAGCTGCCGTAGGCTCTGTAGTAAATAACACGTCTGTCGTAAGTTCGATCCCCATTTGTACACCTGAGGACGAGATTAGAGTTGCTTTCTTTAAACGTTACTGTTAGAATAGTGAAGAGTAGATACAGTAGACAATGGTTACCTCCCCGATGGCGTAGTCGCTTTGTAATCAAGGGGTTAAAAAGAACAAAATACATTTTCATTATGTTATTGAAAACAATTATATTACTACAGTTGCGACCCAAAAAGATCTAGGTGTTATCATAGATGAAAAACTGAACTTTAAGGAACACATCGCAGCTAGAACTAAAAGTTCAATGCGCCTCTGGCCTCCTCTACAGATTCACTGAAATTGATACTCCAACTTCTCTTAGCCTGTTTTTCAAGTCATTCATTTCTCCGATTCTCGAATACTGTTCTCCAGTCTGGGCCATGGCTTCCAATACAAATCTTTCTAGCATGGATTCTGTTCTCAGCTTCTTTACCGCCATTGTTCCTCATAGAATTCCTTCACTGCGGCATCTTCAGAAACCTGACATCCTGACTACTTTGAACATCCAGTTACTGCAGACCCGATGCGATATGGCCGATATGAAATTTTTCTATAACATCATCAATGGAAAATTAAGATCTGAATTTCTGCTTACAGAATTCAACTTCAGAGTTCCCTCTTGATCGACCCGAAACACTGAATTGTTCCACAACTCTACCGCTAGGCTTTCCCTTATACAGCGCGCTCTATTCCACAGGCTGCCCCAGTTCTACAATAAACTACCCACAAATATAGACATTTTTGCCTCTGAAAGTATTTTCCGATCGTCCCTAAAAAGGAATATGTAAATCTTTGTTTGTTTCCTTGTTTATGCCTTATGTTTATATTAAACCTTTCTTGTTTTTACCTAAAACCATCTTGACTTGTTCTTCTTATTTCTTAGAGTTTTCAGTGTAAAATGGCCTTATAAGTGCTGTATCTGAAACTTGGAATAAATAAATAATACCCGGTGGAGGCATATTGCACAGTGGTTCGGATCCCACTTTAAACTGTAGGCCCAATCGCGATTAGTCTTTTTGTGCATAATGCAAACTTAAAACAACAATTTTAACAGTAGACAATGGATAATGCCAAATTGCTTGCTAGAGTTGAAGTTGTACCAATACCCCATACGCTTTTGCGACTATCTTATGAGTAAGAATCCTATGGTGTGTTAACATTACCTATTTCTACTGTACATTAAACTTACTGTCTCCTTTTTTACACCTGCTTTTATCCGAAAATTGTTGATTTTGAGTTTTGGATCCATAAATAAATGGATTAGAGGTTCCAAAGCAGTTGAACGAGAAAATATTTCGCCAAAATAAAGACCAGAGTGAGTTGAGTGGTTCAGGAGGTTGGGGGTCGAGGAAGAGAATTAAGAAATGAAGGCCTCCATTGGCATTCCATTCCTCTGAAGTTCATGGCCCGAAATTAACATGCATTTCAATTCCAGATTGCGATCGCAACCGAGAGAGAAAGTGGAGAAATGGGAGGGGGTGGAGGGGAAAAGGGAAGGGGGTGAAGAGCAATTTGGAGAGAATGAGTTAATGGCATTCCGAACGCGACAATCCAAATACCAATATTAGGAATTCTGAAATCGGTTCCGTTTTTGCTTAGGCATTTCTTTTTGGCTCATTTAACCTGCGATCCCCCCCTCACCGACCCCCCTCCTCTTCCCAAGATGGTCTTTTCTCTCCTCGTCAAGCTCCGAATGAAGGAATCGCTGCCGGAGAAAATTAAGTTAGAATCTCTGAGCAAATTCACGGCATGAAAAGCTGTTGATGTTGAAGAGATTAAAAAGAAAACTTTGCTCAAGTTTCGATTCCTCGATAAAGTCTGCTGATTGGGAGAGACGGAGCGAAGTATCAAGAAAGTTGTTATATCCCTGTTTACGATTCGAAAGTGGAATTACCATGATTTTCCTATTCCAGAACATACGATCACGAGTTATGGTAGTACAGGGTGTTCATAAAGTCCTGGTACAATTACAAAAAACATAGCTCGGAAACTACATGCAATAGAACAATGCTGTTGATTTGCAAAATGAGCTACAACTCTCCACGTTTATATGCCATACACCTCAATGTGCGCCCTTCTAGTTGCAACACTTTATGGATGGTTGTTGGTGGCACCAGTAATTCCCTTGAGGCTCGTCGAATTGACTTCTGGGGGCTGCTTTGAAATGCAGTTTGGATTTTGTCGACAGTTTCATCAGATACACTTGGTCGTCTACTACGAGGCAAGTCCTTAACACTCCCAGTCCCTCTGAAGTTCTGCAGCTATCTCATAATGCTTGATTTGGACGGAGGATCTCTTCCGGATCGACGGCGAAATTCTCGCTGAACAGTTACTGATGATTTGTAGTCAACAAACCACAGCACACATTGTGATTTCTCTTGTAGTGTTGTTATTTTGGTCAATCACACCAAACAAACAAACCGTCATTTTGCAATCAAGAGCATTGTTCTATTGCATGTAGTTCTCGAGCTATGTTTTTTGTAATGGTACCGGGACTTTATGAACACCCTGTATATTTAATTTTATTTGCAGTTATTTATGATGTGCCTTGTGTTTCCTTAGATTAATTGAGACAAAATAGCAATACGTGACCGAGTTCTTTTGGTGTCCGACTTCGATACCCGGTGGAGGCACATTGCACAGTTGTTCGGATCCTACTTAAAACTGTAGGTTCAGTCCCGATTAGCCTGTCTGTGCAATAGTGGACTTAAAACAACAATTCAAACAAAACAAACGAGATCTCATCACCAGAGATTCTCACCCGAAGGTTCGCCAGGTGCTTGGGCTTCTCTAGCGTTGATGAGTACCCAGAATATGAACCCTGCCCGAAAAATGAATCATTAAGATTTAAATTGCATTAATTTTGGATACCTATGTTCTATTCAAGAGCAAATTAATATCTAAATCAAATAAATTTAGACTTTATCATGCCATAATAAGACTTGCATGTGAAACTGGACAGTCAAAAGATCCGTGTAAACAAAAACTTTGTCCACAGTAAGGCTAATCGGGACTGGACCTACAGTTTAAAATGGAATCCGAATCACTATGTGCCTCCACCGAGTATCGAACCCGGGAGCCCTTGATTACAAGGCGACGACGCTACCACTGCGCCATCGGGGAGGTCCCTCTTAATATTTGAAAGGAAAATCTGAATAAGAATATATGGACCTCTAAAAGAACCTGATGATACTTGAAGGACACGAACCATCGAAGGAATAACCAAAATAGTATGCAATGAAAATATTATAAAGTTCATTAAATAAAATAAAAAAATAAGATGTATTGGTAACATTAATAGGATAACTGATGAAAGATTAATAAAAGAAATGTATAAATCGAAACAAATCGGAACACGAGACTTAGGACCAAAGGAACGATAGGAAGATGAAATAAAAGATTTTGAAAGTAATGAAACTAAATAATTAGACGAAGGGAATCCAGGACAGGGAAATATGGAGAGATATTGTTGAGAAGGCGAAAACATTCAATATATGAGGTTGCAGCACCTTAAGAAGAAAAGGAGGGTAACGTAATGACTAGGGAGACAAATTTATGGTAAATAAAAACTGATGAGAGCGGTAAATAAAATGTTAGATCAGCGGTATATACCAGCGGTGGGAAAAAAAAACAGACTAATCTTATCGCTGCTACAGCTAGCAAGTTCAGTGAAACTGGAAGTTGAGTAGACATTCGGGGGAAGAAAGGAATGCAGCCTGACAGGGAGACAAGTTTTCGAACTGAGATTATGTGCATGGGAAATCCCAATTTGCAGCGTCTTCCTGATGTGATCGAAGATAAAACGTTCTTCAGCTGCAAGTGGTAGGAAACTTTAGGCAAACGTTTCGTTACAAATCGACAGTTTGCGCGCACAACCTCGATTCCCGGTTTTTGCGTGTTATCTACTTAATGTGATGATATTTCACGGTTATTTCGCGAAAAAGCGTTTATTTCGTGGAAAAGCACACATTTCGCATTACTTCGCGAATAAAACGCATACATATTTCATCATTGGGGGTGTAGTTACGTCCAGAATGTTCAAAATTGCATCTTTTTTTCACATTTCGCGATTTCGCGCATCGCGAAAATTCAATGTCCCTAGTAATGACCATTAACACCTTAAAAACGGTCATGATCGTTTCTTTTACGGTAGTAGGACTGCAGTTGAAATTGACTGTCTTGGACTGCAATTTCTCTAGTCAACCTTTTAGAGCGTACTTGAGATCGGAACATTGATTAATATGTTAAATAAGCTTCATGTAGCTTAAAAATCGACTTAGAGGCATGAGGAACAGTTGCGGGAGGCTTCTTCAATTTTCAGTAGCACGAACCCAAGCAAGGCATTTCTTTCTTATTTCCCGGTTTCTTGCTTGTTAAACACAAACAGATGTATTTGGAGGGAATGCAGTTAATGGTTTTGTGGTCCGCCCCGGTCAGGGAAGTCTGAGACCTATTGAAAATGCACTTTTCCTCCCTGCTGCACACCAGATCCAGGATCCCCCCAAAACGCGCACTTTTTCTTCATCTGGTCCTGCACTGACTCCATGGGTGCCGAAAGGACGACACAAACAGGAAGACTTTACCCCAAATGTAAAAGTCGCATGGCGTCAAATCCGGACTCCTCGCCGGCCAGGGGGCGAGGATGATGTTTGTGAGCACGAAGAGATTACCACAGGCGTTTCCCTAATCGCCGTTTACCTGACGTGAGCGTGTTTGGTACGACATATCGGCGCATTCGAGAAACGGGATCGGTTCAACGACGTCAAGGTGATGCTGGCAGACCCCGAGTTCATGATCCTGTCGAAGAGTAGGAAATCGTGCAGTGTTTTCGAGCAGACGGCACTACTTCGACAAGAACTGTGGCGAGGCGAGGCGACTTGACTTGATTCAATGGAAAGTCTGGTTCACTGTGCATACAGCACGACTGTATCCGTACCATTACACGCCAGTGCATGCTATTGAGAAGGGAGATCCTGTCAGAAGGATGGACTTTTGTCGATTTTTACTACATACCGACACTGAAGACCCCCATCATCTGACAAGAATTCTGTGGACGGACTAATCCAAATTCGACCGCGATGGTATTACGAATTTTCATAATGCGCATTTTTGGGCCCCTAAGGGTCATAACCCAAGAAAATCTAAAGAAAAGGCTCACCAGAGAAAATTATCACTAAATGTGTGGATGGGAATCATCCACAATCATGTGATGTGGCCATTCTTTCTGCCACAAAACCTAAACGGCATTACCTACGAAAACCTTTTAAAGGAAGAATTGACGACGCTGCTGGAGGATGTGTCGCTCGCCACAAGAAGATGATGTATGATTTACCAACATGATGGCTGACCAGCCCACTATTTTCGTGGAGTGCGACAGTGGCTGGACGACAATTATCCCATGCGATGGATTGGTCAAGGTCACATGAAAGAGTCAGTCTACAGTACACCAGTGGATTCCCAAGAAGAGTTGAGAGAGAGAATTGTGACAGCCGCCCAATACATAAGAGACAGAGTGTCAACGCGAGTGACTGTGTCTGAAGTACGCCTGAGGCTGCGTGCTTGCAAACGTAACCGTGGGAGGCAATTTGAACAGGATTTGTAGTTTTTGTAACAGTTAATTCTAACAGCCTGGAATCATGAGAATGGTAAATAACATTACTATTTCACTCATTTTCGTTCCTTTATTTCTCACAACCGACAACTTCTTTTCACTTTACAAAGAGGTCTGCAACGCGCCTTCTCCGCTTATTATTCAGATATTTCCCCCAACCCGTGTGCCAGTTGACAAAATTTGTATCTTTTTGGAGAGCTTAAGAAAACGAGGAAGTTTTTTCCGTAATTTTTACGCTAAGTGTGTTACCATTTTTTTGAGTAATCCTCTTCGATTTAAACAATAGTTTCCAAATTTCTTCATGACGTGTGCTCCAATGACTGTCTCTTTCTGTGGGTATGGGAATTCTGGGCATGAATTTTTTCCCAGTAGTCACTCATTCGTCAGCTGTTAGCAACATGCCGATTAAGTGCCCAGGGTGTAGTAGTTTTTCACAATTAGTAGTTTTTTGGTCGCAAGTCGGAATATGTCACGAAAATCTACAAACTGCAATAACTCGAAACCCATTGATTTCCGACCCCCGGTGCATAGGGTCAAATTTGTTGAAAATGTGCTTTAGTATTACCCCTTTCCAGGAATAGGTCGAATTACCAATCACCCTGTATATATCAATTGTAATAATTGGCAACTCTGTTCATGTAACTTGTTATAACTATTAGCATTTTAAATTTCATAATTTTTATTTTGTCTTTACAATTTATTATTATTATTATTATTATTATTGCTATTGCTGGTTCATTCATTGTTACAGCTGACTTTATACATGTACTGTGTATGTACTAAAGATGAAAGCTACGAACGTTAGATATCTATGTCCATTAGTTTATACATATAATCCTTTTTTCTTATTCAATTTATTTTTTTGTATTCAATGTTCATCCATCATACATGTAATCAAGGTGTATTCATATATTCCATTTGTACCTTACTTTACTTTGTATTAATCACCCAGACAAGGGTTTGTTGTAAGAGCGGATCTCGAGGCTAAAACACGCCCACTCTAATAAAGACGATTTTATTATTATTATTACTATAACGTTGTCATACCATACATACCAAACATATTTGCCAAATTCCATTCTGTTATAAGTCCATTCCATTCTCACGCGAAATATTGAAATTATCCCCCGTCAATGAACTGCAGAACACTTAATTTGTTGTAATGTTATAGGAAAGATATATATGTGAAAACCAAGCTATTGTCAATCAGTTTCTTTTTCGTGAAAACTTCGATTTGTCCGACATTTTTTAATATGGCGTACTTAGCAGCATGGTGATCGTTGGGGACTTTTCATATATTGTTATTGATGTTATAAGGAACCTAGGTATTTATCAAATTTCAGCTTGTTATGAATTAGTTCCTTATTTTTCATAATTTGACTGCACTAAATAAGTATGTGACGTCATAACACCACTGCTGACAGCATATTCCCCAAGTTGCTAAAGTTGTCGCTCGCCGAAGAAACAAAAATGTTCACAAAAGAAAATAACAGAGAGCTCTAACATTGCAATTATATTTTATACATATCTTTGCATGTTAAGAATTCTTCGATGTATTAATTAATCCAAATATTGCAAATGTATATTTAGTTACTTTTCTTCCATATTGCGTTATTTCCGTATAAAATATGCTACCCAGTGGCGGCGATCAAGGATGACGAAGGGGCACGTTTAGATATTAAACCTTATACCAACTAACTGTTCGTTATTTAATTATTTAAATGAGCTCATTTAATTATTTTTTGTATGGTTAACAGTTGCACTAACGAATTGCACTATTAGATTCATTAGTGCTCCATGTAGAGGGGTCAACGTGAACTTAGCCCTCAACGCTTCTTTTTAATTACGCGTGTTCTAATGAAGCACTAACGAAATGGTTAACAGTAGTTGAGAGCACTAACTAAGCACTATCGAATTGCACTATTAGGTTCGTTAGTGCTCTATGTGTGGGTGGCCAGGTTCACGGACGTTCAAGGTTAGGCTATTAGTCAAAGACCTGGGGAGTGGTAGATGATTTCATTCTGGAAAAGCTTAAAACAGCAACGAAGACAACCGCCCAAATGACTTACCTTGGCTGGAAGATCATGTTTGTTTACCTAACGTCGTTGCCAAGATAACCTGACATAGTTTCCCGAAACAACAGAACGTATTTTGTTCTTTGGCGAAAGTAGAGCGCCTTTGAAACAGCAACAGGTTCGCAGATCCTTCCGCAGCCTGTTTACATTTAATTTTCCGCGCGGCTAAAAGTATCGCTGATGCCGTATTATCATGCCGTTGCGTCTCTTCAATCATCGTCTTATATGATCGAGATTTATGTCGTGGACCGATTCCAATTTGGCAAGCGCTTGGCTCGAGGTGAGTCGACAAATTCCGCATTCTATGAGATAAACGTGGCGATGACTACGCTCGCTGCTTTTGGTTGATGGAGGAATCTGACTTCGTTTCTTCTGATGTGGTTCCACCCAGATTTCTGGTGCGCCTGGTGTTCGACTTTCGGTATCACCATGCTTTGGTTGTAATGGGTTGAGGAGTTAATAGGTTCTGTAATTAGTAGTGACCTTTGTTGGAGGCGGAATGGAGAGAGAGCATAGTTTCAATATCAGTGTTATCTCTGGCCCGTATAGTTCGCTTCAGTTTAGTGCAGGTGTAAAGTCCAAGCCCTCATTGGAACGCCACTTTACTTCAAAGAAAGGACAGGGGTGCGAAATCACTGCAGATTGGTGGGGGAAGGAACAGAAAGACAGACAGACACACAAACACAATATATATATACGTATAGATAATAATCAAAGTATATTATAAGATATACAATATATGATATCGACTGTCTTTCATTCAAAGTGTAATTGCAAATTGAAGATTTTAATGTACTACTGATGCTATGAACAATGATTTGCGTAAGTGAGGAAGGGCAAAAATTAAGAGACATTAAGAAGATAATAGCTTCCTGTATAGAATTCACATATAAATGCTATTACGTGTTTTATTAATATATTTATATACTTCGTGGTTGCTAACGAAAGGCGATATGAGATCGAGAAGAAATAACAAGTCGGTCTAATTTCTGTGTTCTGGGGATTGCTGGGTTCAGTGTCCTAAGAGATGAGGCTCTTTGTTGTCCGTTTGTATGTTTTCGATATTATTCCAGTCAAGTATATTCGCATCCCAAACTAATTGCTTATGTTTGTTGTTAAAACAAAAACTCTCCCCCCCGAAAGAATTTGGTGGGGGGGATATCAGGTTAAGATTGTTGGTGGAGGAATCGCCCCCGGGATTTCGCACCCTGGACCGAAAGATCAGTTTACCTCTGACAACCACATGTGAAGTCCATGTGGAGCCCAGTAAATCCTCCCATCAAACCTTTCCCACCAAAAAGTCCGTTTTAGGAACTGACAGTACTTGTCAAGTCCACGTGGAGTAAATGAGATGTTGCCAACTCAGTTTTCTTCAGAGATTTCTTAACGTGAGGTTGCAGTTATCTTTTCTAGGTTGCGCTTATGTGGAGACCTTGGGAGTATAATGTCGCAGTTCTTGTTGAATGTCTAAACACTGCAGGCAAAAGTGACAACGGCGCTTCTCAGAGAAACAGGTGCATGTTCCAAACAACAAACGCGACCATACACCACACATTACACCGCTCCAGAACGTAGTGCAAACGGTGCAGATACCAAATCCACCAAGTAGACGAATCAGTGTTGCACTTTGTAACCAATTAGACGCGTGAGTGCAGAAAGAGTAAAAAAGTGCAGCCTCTGCTAAACATGAATTTCCCTCCTTGTTGGTTGGTTTCCTTGATGGCGGATCGCCTTGTAATCAACAGGTCATGTGCTAGATACCTTGTGGAGGCACATAGTGGATCGGATTCCACTTTAAACTGTAGGTCCAGTCCCGATGCAGTCCCGAAATTTTCAGTCTCCTTGTTTCCATAAACTTTGCACCATGTTCCCATTAAATGTATGGCTGAAACCATTTAAGTTCTACAAAAAAAAAGCCATTGATGGTAAAATACTGACTTTGATTGAGTTGCTTTAATTTACTTCGCTTTTTGTGTCACGTTTGGCTAATTTGAGAAGGTGAGTGATGATATGAAATTGATGAATGAACACTCACAAACATCCATGCCCAGTTGGGATTCGAACCCGGGACCCCTGCCATCGTAGAACGATATGCTAACCCCTCCACTAGAATACTGACTATAGTAGTGATATCTACTCACATATGGTATAAGAGAGGCGTGCTACAATATACAAAGTATTTTTAAAATAAAAAATATATATATGAAAGGTGTATTTTAATAACTGGATTTAAAAACATAATTGCTACAGTATTATTTTATGAGCTACATTATAGGATGTTATTATATTTATATTCTTATTGATATTATTTTTGTAAATTGTGCCTCCTTTTATACAGGGTGGTCCAAAAAAAGGTGACCGAATAATTTTCGTTACCTTCTGTTTCGGTTACCTTTTTTGGGACACTCTTTACGTCATCACACTTGTTACTAGAATGTTTTGCGCAAACTCTTGAACTAGCATCATTTCCAGCATGGTGGTCTTGCAGCGACATATTCACATACTTCTGAGGTTTCAACTGATCAACTGGTTGGCCTTCTTGACATTATGTTCCCAAACACGTGAAACTAGAAATGTTTGCCCGTAATAAGCTCAGTGAAGTAATGGTGAAATTACATAAATAAAAAAAATAAAACGAAAGTAGAAAGTATACTCTAATGAGCTGGGAAGCTGTATGAAGCTGAAATCAGTTATATCTTGTATTATCTTTGCGTATCATGGCATATAGACTCGAAAAATTCTGTTTTTATTTTCCATATTTGTACATATATTAGGTTTTGGCTCATACATAATTTAGATATTTTTACATACTTTTTACATATTTCAGAACATTTCTCAACATATACTTCATATTCGCGCAATAATTACATGTCTCCGTGTGATCGAGAGAGTTGGGTGAACTTCTTGGGACTAACTGACAAATTTGAAATACACTCACATTACTTATAGCGATAGTGAACGCAGATTTAGTCAAAATAAATTCATCTTAATAGACAACAGAAGGGAATTCACGTTCGAACACTCACAAGAAAATGTTGTTATTCATTGTTTTGGAAACAGAAAATGAAAACACATTATATGCTCTTTTACAATTAATGTCAATGTAATGTATATTATGTAGCTCGTGTAGTGTCTGATATTATTATAAAGGTAAATTTTTACAATTTTAAGTCCAGATTTAACTCCATATTTTGGCGGAAAGAACTAAATATGTACTATATACATATTTAGCAAATTTTTACTACATAATGAGTAAGTTTATCCAGATGGTATACTGCTTATACCGTAGTAAACCCTCAACTATAGTCCTGTATTTACTAAACCAATAAGAGGGGTTTGGATACATTAAACTCTTTCTTTATACATGGCCGTGTCTCACAATTCATTGATTTTTATGTACACGCTATCCTTTTATCTTCGTCAAAATCATTGATCCATTGTTACCACCTCTGTTAACATTGTCGAAAACAAAACTTGATTAGACCAAATAGCACCCAAACGAAGATCCCAGATTAACAATGGACTCGATACAAGATCTCCAGCCACTGCAGTGAATCAGATCGCAGTATGTTTTGTGACTCAACATCCCTTTTTTCTCGCCGGCAATCTTGTAATTGAAACTCCTCTCTCCTGAAGAGGGGAAGGGGAACGGGATAGGATAATATTAGTTCGGATTCCCCCCGCCGGCTGCCTGAAATGGTTGTTGCAATGCAAGTGTGGTCGTAGATATGGGGGGGAAAGGTGCTCTCCGTACGGGGGTATCATTACTAGAATAGTTTCATGGGATATCGCTGCTCAAAAGCCTTTAGAGATTTATGGGGGAAGTTTGTAGCCCGGTATGGAATCATGAGTAGGACTGGGGTTGGGCTGGCGGGAGGTGGGGGGGGGGGGGGTGAGAAGTATTATTGAAACTCTAGATCGCTTTCCAGCCATGCTGGTAAGTGCAGCGAAATATCCCTCGGCATAACGAAAATTTCCCTCCAAGTAGAAATAACATCCCTTTGAGGGTTAAATTTCCCTCAGCGTAATAAAATATCCCTGCAAGTAGGAATAGCATCCCCTTTGTGGGATAAATTTCCCTCAGCGTAAGAAAATATCCCTCCGAGTAGGAAAAACATCCTTTTTGTGGGATCAATTTCACTCGGCGAAAGAGAATTTCCCTCCAAGTAGGAGGAATAACATACCTTTTGTAGGATACATTTCCCTCGGCGAAAGAAAATTTCCCTCCAAGTAGGAAAACATCCCTTTTGTAGGATACATTTCCCTCGGTGTAAGAAAATTTCCATCCGAGTAGGAATATCATCCCTTTTGTAGGATAAATTTCCCTCGGCGAAAGAAAGTTTCCCTCCAAGTAGGAATAACATACCTTTTGAAGGATAAATTTCCCTCGGCGAAAGAAAATTTCCCTCCAAGTAGAAATAACATCCCTTTTGTAGGATACATTTCCCTCGGTGTAAGAAAATTTCCATCCGAGTAGGAATATCATCCCTTTTGCGGGATAAATTTCCCTCGGGGTGAGAAAATATACCTCAAGGAATTGTTTTTAGTAGATAAACGCAAAAGTTTTTTTTTCTTTTTTGCCTACGATAACTTCCTATTCAAAATTACTGTGAACCTATTGTACGACATAGTAACCACTCGGAAAACTTTATAAGTTGTGAAATCTGTTTCGAAATTAGTGAAAAAATGATGAAACGAACCTTAGAGCTTAGTCTATCTGTTCCTGAATTGTACATATTTTCAAAACCTGTCAAAAACTACATTGAAAATATTCATAACATTTTCAAAACTCTACAAATTATTTTATGGGTGTTGCTTTTTAATTGACGTTGAACTTTCGTTTCATTTCGCTGTTGTCTATATATTGGTAATAGTTTCCTTGTTATGTAAGCCTCTTTTCCACCACAGATATCTAGAAATCAGAAAGAAAGGAGAATTCACGTAAATGCTCTAGAAGGAATTCTAAGTAGATGTAATTTTTCAGACTGTGGAACATACTGACGGTTTTTACAAAGGACTTTGCTGGCACAGAATAAAGTTTCATTGAAGCCTTAACATTACGGCTTTATGTTTAGGATTGTAATAACATAACCCTATTTCTGTTAAAGAAGACAAACTGGTCGGTATTTGAAATATGGATATTGCCAACACATTTGATTTCAACACTTTTTTTAAAAATCAATGCTCTATAAAATGGGATTTTTGTTAAAAAGATAAAATTTTCGTCGATAAAAAACTTTTCCTTCCATTCAAAATTGGAATTTTCTTGCGAACGTGATATTTATCTTTAAACTGTATTCCTTCGGAAGAATGATTTTAAGATAGTGCAGTTTCTTCTGGAAAAAAAATGGGGAACAGTATTTTGTCAAAGGGGAAAGTTATTTTTGCTTGAAGAAGGGAATTTTCCCTAAAGAGGGGATTTTCCTTCAAAAATGTATTGTTGAATTGGCATTTTTTTTAAAAAAAAAATTCTGTACAAATGTAAACTTCCTTTTCAAGAGGGGATTCTTACGAAGGTGAGCGTTATTCTTTTGAAAGTAATTCGCAGCAAAGCAGAACTTTCTTTGGAAGGGAAAATTCTTCTCATCGAAAAGTTTACGTTCCTTTAAAAGGGATTTTTTATGTGAAAAGAAGGGAAATTTCGTGTCAAAAAGGGATTTTTTCACCTCCTGCAAGGAAATTTCCCTGCCACCTCGAGGCGCGTCTTGGCCGTAACTCGAGACGTTACGAAGTCCATTCCCGTTTACTCCTGGAGCAAATGCACGCGTAAAAGCACGGTTTATGCTGCATCTGCCGGCTGCATTATGGAGGGACATTATGTAGCTACAAAATATCCACCCCTCGCATAATTCCGTTCCGTTGTTATCTCTACCGGATTTCGTCCCGCCGCCATATAGACATAGAGACACAGAGATCGCAATCTGGAATGCAACACGCGGAAGATGCGACAACGATTTTGAGTTTTATGCCTCATTAAATACGAGGGGCGTTCGGTTTTTATCTCTTGAGACAAAAGCTTTCTGAAAGCCACGTGATACAGTATTCAGCAATATGCCTTTCGGTACTTTATGGTTGTTGTTATGTAACAATAGACTTAAAACCAGGCTCTATGACTTCACGGAAAAGAGTTTAGAAGCGTAAGTAAAAAATAAGTTAAACTCTGTTAGGATAACGGTACAAAACGGCACAGAGCTAAAAAGTGAGTAAAGAAAATAAATATAAAAGAGGCGATGAAAACATAGCTAAGGAAAGAAATAACAGAGAGAAAGGGGAAAAAATATAAACATTGCAACATCAAAAAGAAATGAAAATCAAAATATCCCTTACAATGGAATCATAAAAGAACAAAGATGACGTAATTGTTGTACACATTGTTACTTGCGTGGCCGATCCACACTTTACCTCCGCACTCAAGGTTCGGTGCACTCCGTACTCGGTTCTGATTTGACTAGAGGTATGTTTCTTTGTAAGACAATGCACTTGAGTTGCAACAAGTCAACATAATAATATAATTAACTACAAAATACCAAGAGACAACGGATAACCTTTTGCGAAACCTTATTGTTATAGGGATAAATTACCTTATCCAGCAATCGTGAAATTAAAAACAGGAATTTTGGATATATTCTAAAGTTTAATTAACGTAAAATGTAAATATATGTAAGTCGTATCCGAACGTTCAGTTCTCTAATTATCGGGACAAAACTCGAATTTTGTGTTGTTGGAAATCTCTAATGTTTGTACATACCTGGATGCTTTACATTTCATGAATTACATCGGGAGCACGCTTGTCACAAGGTAGACTCGCGTTACTCCAAGAAATGTCTTGTACAACACTTCACCGTGACAAGGTACTAGGCTACCCGGTGCACCGTAATTACTCCAAATAACATCCACAACAAACTACCTTTTACCTGTAAATCGGACACCAAGGCACTAGCCTGCCCGGCAATACAATGTCTTACAGCATCCTTTGCGGGAGATCTGTCTTCCGATCCGATCTGACCGAAGCGAAAACAGCCTCTCCCTTCCAAGTCACAGTTCAAACAGCCGACCTCCCCCACTCTCATCTGAGAATTTATATATGTTTGTTTGGCGTCTGTTGCCAACGGCCCTTCTTTCAAAATTCTTAATCTTTAAGAGCTAAAAACGCCCGCCTTTTCCTGAACGTTCGAGACAGACTGCAACATGGTTTCTATACAGGAAATATAGGAACCTAAAAATGCATAATAAATAGTGTTACACTAATCACACATACATATTTTTATGCACGTAATTAACAAATTGATTAACATACGTATATTAAATGTTGTAGGAGTGCCAACAGAAATGAAATTGCAAAGTATTCAACAATGCTTCATTGGGAGAGCTCGTTATTGGTTTCGTACTCATAAATATTACTTTATTTCCTATGACCAGTTTGTACGAGAATTCATCAATCAGTTTGCTTCTTCGGAAAGTTATTCAATCACAGTTTTCTGTATTGAGGAATCGCAAATACAAGCCCAGTGTACATGCCAATTTAGAGACTTTTGCTTTAAATAAAATAATAAATATTTTAATAAGAAAAAGCACTGTTGTCCTGACATGGGGCAGGGTAGCAACATGTATTACATTTTCCACTTATTAATAGAAAATTGACATCCTTGCACATACCTAGATTTCAAGGTAAACAATGACTGTTTATGGAATAGAAGTAGTGCCACAGTGTTGCCAATCGAACAGTACGAAAGAAAGCAGTGTCCCAGTGTTGCCAATCGAAAAGTACAAACAGTGAAGAATACGAGAGTTATCACTCGTTAATAATTTGTTCCTTGTCTTCCTACAGAGTATATCTAATGGCAGGAATTTCTGATAAGAACAAATAGTTTGTTGCTTCCAAACACATCAAGCGATACACCTGACCTCATCGGCGGCAGTCCACGCTAATCATAAAGCTACGACTCGTGAACCAACGACAGGCTTGAGCGTCTCCCTTTCACTTGTAGGAAGCGGCTATCACTTATCGGACACCGTATTGAGCACCGTCGTCTATTGACGCCACGATAAATGTTCTCGTTGATAGGTTAGGAATATATTCGCATCAGGTGTACATTTTTTCAATATCATCGGAATGGGCTGGACAAGATAGTATGAATTTATGTCCGTGTTGCAAGTGGAAGCGGTTTTTTAAAGTTGATTATTAAGCTAGATACGATGTTTAAAAAGTTGATCAATAAGAATTTTCAGAAGCTCATATATTCCTTACGAAAGAAACGCAACAAACGAAAGCTTTGACTGCTCCGATGACAAATCAAATCCTCCATGTGTCCTCTATCCGTTAATGTGATTTTCTACGCCACAGGAAGTTTGATATTCCAAAGAGAACACGTAAAATAATACTCCCATAAGCGTAATGCCAAGTCTTCTCCCCTTCCTACAACCATCCAGTCCACAGACCTCTCATTCTTCAAGTCGCCTTGGGGAAAGGTCTGTAGGGAAGAGGCAGTTTATGATCCTCGCGTCTGGACTGGACACAAACTGATCCTCCTGCCCTTAAGTTTAGAACTCTTAGCATAAATAATACCTTTTGGAGGTCAAGCCGCGAAAAGCTGCAGTGTATTTATGCTAAGAAAACTAAACCTAAAGCAGCATTTACACCGAATGCTACCAACAAACAGAGGCGCAACCATGCATTTTTGTGGGGGGGGGGAGTACCAGGATATACATACCAATAATAATAATAATAATAATGGTAATAATAATCATGTTAATAACAATAGTTATTATTATAACACTATTATTATTATTAGTAGTAGTATCAAAGACGTTATTACTTTCGTAAATTATGCAAAAAGGGGGTAGAAGTTGGTGCTAAAGCATTTGTGTTCGATCAAACTATTTGAATTATTTTTTCAACACGTTCAATTTCACATTAATAATGGAAAACAAGCACACAAACTATTTTTGAAAGACAGAAAATGCTTGATAAATACATTCCAAATACTATTCTTTTTTACATTAACATGTATAACTTTCATGCACGATTTATGTTTCACACATATGCAACATGGAGCGACGTGGACACTAAATTGTGTACGTATTCAAAGTATCTTTAATACATATTATATACAACATATAATAATAATAACAATAATAATAACAATAATAATAATAATAATAATAATAATAATTTATTTAATTTATTTATTTATTTGGCTGGCAATTTACAGTGCATTACAGAGAACAATGACAAACAAGCGTGTAAGAAAATTTTTGGATCCAAAATTTTTACAGGCTGAAATCAATATGATTTAATAGGGCTCAAATAATTTCACTGGTCGCGCAACTTTTGTGCCTCCCCGATGGTGTTATGGTAACATCGTCGCCTTGTATCAAGGGGTCCCGGGTTCGATACCCGGTGGAGGCACATGGCACAGTGGTTCGAATCCCATTTTAAACTGCAGGTCCAGTCCCGATTAGCCTTTCTGTATGTAAATCAATTTTACAACTTATTTTCATTTAGATCGTTCGGCACCTAGGGCCGACTCTCGCCGCCCCGTATCTACGGTTCTGAACTTGATAAAACTAAGAAAAGCAGGCACAACGAGCGAAGTGATCAAGAAAATTTTACGAAAAGTATTTTTATTTGCATAAAATTCGAAGTTGTGGGCGGTAATTTCCCCCTGCAGGTACGCTTGGCCGTCAATGTTTGCTATCCTTGCCCGCTAGAACTCATTCCGTTCAAGGTTGGTGGAGCAATGCCCCCCCCGTGGTTGCGTCACTGCCAACAAAAGTTATCAACTTTTTGTTATAACACGGTTAGAAATAAATGTTGGTAACCAGAACACTTGTTTGACTTTATTTTTGTTAATAACTTTGTGAACATTTTGGCCGTATGACCCCAGTTGCCTGCAAGATGTCGAATGTGGAGGAAGTTGTACTCTCTCGAAATTTCATTCCAGGTATAGTACTTTTGGTTTTTGCTTTAAATTGTGGACAAGTTCGGTCCCAAAGGACAGGCTTGTTCAGCACTTGATCATTTGAACACTCCATCTCACTCAAAAGGTTTTCCATGATAAATAAATTGCAAAACAAAACACACCTTGCACGAAACGATGCTTTCGTACTCGCTGGCTGGCTGGTACTGTCGTGATGGTAGCGAGAGGGGAAGCGGGGGAAATATTGCTAACATCGAAAAGGCTCTGTTAACATGTGTTGCTAACAAATGTTGCTAACATTCTTTAATCTTTACCGACATCTTGTAGATAACAACATTTCTGTTACTAACACGGGAAGTCTGTTGCTAACATATTCACAAACGTTTTTTGAAATGTTGTCAACATTTGTTGGTAACATGTGTTAGCAACCCCAGTGTAAACGCGGCTTAACAGACCTAAACTAACAACGAAGGCACTCAGCGCTGACGTCAGTAGACGTTGGTGTTCAATACGGTGTCCAAATGAGTGAAACCCGTGGAGAGCAGAGACCGCTTGCTTATCGCCTGCACGCCAAGGCCAGTAAGCAGAAGAATAGAAGTGAGCAGGCGCTTGCGTTGGGAGGTTAAAGATACTTCGAGGAAAAGAGCATTCATTTTCACGGAACAACTGGGTTGCCAGAACTACGGGATTAAGCGTGAAATTTTCGCGGTTATTCCGTTCTCGTTTAATCCGTTTCGCGTTTAATCTTTTCGCTCTTATTCCTTTCGCGCTTAATCCGTTTCGCGGTTGTTCCATTCGCGCTTATTCCAGTTTTCAATATTGGTTTCGCGATTAATCCATTTCGTGGTTGTTCCTCTCGCGCTTATCCTTGTGTTCAATTTTCATTTCGCGCTTAATCCGTTTCGCGTTTGTTCCTCTCGCGCTTATTCTTGTGTTGAATTATGGTTTCGCGATTAATCCGTTGCGCGGTTGTTCCTTTCGCGGGTATTCCTGTGTTCAATTTTGGTTTCGCGTTTAATCCGCTTCGCGGTTGTTCCTTTCGCGCTTATTCTTGTGTTGAATTATGGTTTCGCGATTAATCCGTTTCGCGGTTGTTCCATTCGCGGTTATTCCTATCTTCAATTTTGGTTTCGCGCTTAATCCGTTTCGCGGTTGTTCCTCTCGCGCTTATTATTGTGTTGAATTATGGTTTCGCGATTAATCCGTTTCGCGGTTGTTCCTTTCGCGGTTATTCCTGTGTTCAATTTTGGTTTCGCGATTAATCCGTTTCGCGCTTGTTCCGTTTCCCTGTTGTTCCTTTCGCGTTTAATCCTGTCTTACGTTTCTCGGTTGTGTTCTTTCGCGCTTAGCTCGTTTCGCGCTTAATCTCTTCCGCGGTTATTCCACCGCCCCGAACCACTTCCTGTTTCTTCTGTCATGATTGTAATGCGAGGCTTCCCACTACACGAACGCGACCGGCGAACCCTCCTATCTCGCTCACTCCCTGCTCTCCCCTCTTTCAACGCTACAGTACCGATGCTCGCCCTTCGAATTTGCATGCGAGAAACTGCATTAAACTGAATAAGATCCACAAGGCTTGAAACCAAACACACAAGTAACGCACGCTGTCACAATATGGCATCTAACTGCAGCTTTCAGACGGACCTCTGTCGGAAAGCTTGACTCCTGAGCACAGTTTATGGAGAGATTGACTTCTACAGGAAAACAGAGGACTCATTACCAGACAACGTATGTGGCGAGGATATATTTGATTCTTGATTTTAGCGTAGGTTTTCTTACACTTTTGGCTAATCGCGATGATGAGGATGAGTGATGATGTGATGAAATTGATAATGACTACCCATGCCCAGGTCGGGATTCGACCCCTCTGGCGTCGTAGGGGTCTGTGATAACTACTTTGTCAAGGAGGTCGGCGTGAGGAGGATGAACATGAACCTTCGATAACCTCCTACGTCAATTTCGCTTGCTAATAATACGTTCTTGCACTGTAAATACGAGGGTTAGAGCAAAAGTCATGGCAAGTATTTTTTTCCTCAAAGTTAAACAGTGGTACATACCACAATATGATCGTATGTCCAGGTGAACATGGCACACGTAGTATATGGACACGTCACTAGATGGCAGTGTGATTAACGGTTATTATCCATAGGCGTGCGCAGACCCCCTGATTTAAGGGGAGTCAAAGCTTTGATGAAAGTTGATTCGGAGAATTGAATTTCAATTTAAATTTTTTGATGCGTCAGCACTAAGACTATTTGCACCCCCTCACGTTATACGGGGTACAGCCCTTTACCATAACTAAAATAACATTAATGAGGTACAACTAAAATATTAAAACATTCTGAGTTCGATTAAAAGCTGAGGCTGTAAAGGGGCACTCAGCACACACAAGGACAAAAACAGAACAACACACAGAATGAAACTGTCCATAGGGTCAGACGCCAGAGCCTCGTTAGTCTGCAAAATGCAGTCCAGGGCGTACTACGTGGAAGTGAGGTTGACAATACTACGTGGAAGGATCACCCCCCATTGGAGAAAAAAAACCGCATTTGATCTCGCTGTTATTTTGAACTGATGGGTACTAAACAGGGTCGTATATAGTGTGTGTCGGCACCCAACGAAAGTCACTCTATTAGAAGAATCCCCTCCCCTTTTATATTCATTCTCTGTGGTTCAGACCAATTTGAAATAAACATTCAAACATATTCAAAACAAATACACATCATTTTTTTATTATTTTTAATGAGTGACCAATTTATTCTGCGACCACATAGGAGTAACACAACTAGCCTAACGAATAAAATGTGTGAGTCTTAATAACAAGTAATTTGCTGGAGAACGAAGTGAGCTAGTTTAATTACGTAGGAAATAAACTCACCGTAGTTCCTTAGAACTTTCGTCGGCTTGAAAATAGTTTATTTTTTGATGGGAATAATATTGTTTAATAACGGGAATACGATTTATTTACATTAAATTTCTAAGTGAGAGTATTAGAAGGGGCAACTGCCCCCCTTTGCCCCGTACGCACGCCTATGTCATTACAGTACCGAGGGCAGTGGTAATTCATTGTTCCAAGGCGTGAATAGCGTTCGTGTATCGAAATAGCCGTTCTTTGGGGGACAAATGTCAGAGAATGCCACAGGATGCTGATGTGCGTCTCTTGTTTCTGTAAAGCTTGTTTGCTTTCTGACTTGTAAACACATGTGGCACTATGCTATGGGTATCTTGAAGGATACTTTTCTCGCTTTCCTATCCTATACGCATGATCTGCATTGTTCATACATTGCAAAGTACTACACACTGAGCCATTCAATTTGTATATTTCGGATTTTCGTTACTGTCCCCTAAAAAATAGTTTTCATCATGACTCCCAATCCTCCTATAGCTCTCGGCACGAAAACAGTCCAGTCAAGGTCGGAGCTTCCACTTGCCCCATCCACTCCCCTAGCCCTCCAGGCTTGCCACACTTTTAAGCTGCTCGGTCCACACTTCGCGCGTTGTACGTATTCAGTTGATTTCGTTGGTTGAAATTTTCGCTCATTGGCAACACTGTAGGTGGGTCGCGTGACCTTGACTGGACTGTTTTCGTGGCGAGAGCTCTAGTATTCGTTCTCGACTTTTGGCCCACGGTGTAGGTATTGATTCCCCCAAGCAAGGAGGAGCACGAGAAAAATATATACAACGACGCTGACCTGTTTCAGAGTCCACGGTGATTCCAGCGCTGTTTTTACCGTCTTGGGAGTAATTAAGACAAGAACCATTCTCCTTTCCCGTTTTATCTCTTCTCCAGTGGCACGGCTCCAGTTTCACTCCGGGCGCCTGGAAATGTTTTCACACTTAACCCCTTCGCTCGAGGTCGGCCGCAACAAGTGAACCCAGATAACAAATCTGCCTGGCTCGAGGCTAAACAAGGCAACTCCTTGGTCCCAGATCTATCTGGCTTAGCCCCGCAAAGCCCTAGCCTTCTGGGGAAAATATTTACATAAATATTCTTTAAACAAAAGGAAAAGAGCGGGTGTATTAAAAAGTTAGACAGCGAAGCGTTTTAAGTTACGCAGAAAGTTTCGTAGCTTGTTTTCTGGTGTGAGGAAATTAAGGCTATGCATGTGTCGTGTAAAGCGCGTTTCTTCCCTGTTGCTAACGAGGTTGTGAAGTCCATACACACGTGCCGTAGTGAATTGAGGAAAATGTAGATGTAATTTCCAGGTGTTGAATTGATATACCAGATAGACATAAATACAAATTGAATCGTTATAATTGCAATGCCGACAAAAATGTCTTGTTTAAAAGCCCCGAACATGGACGTCGAAACTCTATACTCTTTCCCGGTTTTCTCTGGAGCAAGCGAACGAAAGCAAGTTTCTGAGCAAGCGCTACGACGCCAGGGGTCCCGGGTTCGAGTCCAGGCCTGGGCATGGATGTTAGTGAGTGCACATCCATCAATTTCAGCATGTCGGCACTCATCTTCGCAAATTAGCCAAAAGTGGCACAAGAAGCGAAGTAAAATAAAGCAAATCATTCTAAAGTCTCTGCCCAAGTAGTGACGTCAGACAGTTCCACTAATGAACACGTGACATGCAGTTACCAGGCTTTGCAGCAGCGTGTACTGCTTCGCTCTGCCCACTCGATTTCCCCCTTCTCTGCCGCCATGCGCGGCCTTGTTCCAGAGATAACCGAGACAGGGGACAACACACCCAACTCTACCTAGGCGTTTGCACGAGGCGACCTTCTTAAGTAGCGCCAAAATCTTATTTGTGATTGCCAGGCCATTTGTTCTATAAAGAGATGGATTTGTGTAGATAAGAATTCATTGAAGTTACTATTGCATAACATAATAAATATATTACAAAATTATATAGTAATTTAAGCTAAGATAATACTGTTATTTAGATAACACTATGTAGTTATTAAAAAAAATACTGTATATTCGTACAATTAACGTGTTCATTAACAGTAACACTTAAAGTAATTTGTAATTAAAACCGTAAATATGTAATATGGTCAAACGGTCTCCTCGATGGCGTAGTGGTAACGTCGTCGCGTTGTAATCAAGGAGCCCCGGGTTCTAAACCCAGTGAAGGTACATGGCACAGTGGTTGGGACCTCACTTTAATCTGTAGGTCCAGTCATGATTAGCCTTTAAGTGAATAAAGTGGGCTTAAAACACAAATCAGTCAATGATTCAATATAATATGGGCAATGTTTCTAATGGGGGCAGGTGGAAAGCAGAAGCACCAGGGTGAAACTGAAGGGTGCAGAGTGTAAAGTGTGGAGGGGGAGCAAAACTCCACTCCGCCCCTGACACTACTCTGAAAATCTCAATTTGACATTATTTGCCAACAGTTCCTGGTGCTGTACATTAATGACTGCAAATGATTGCGTCCTTTATTTTACACAGTGTTTTCTACATTCTAGTTCCACATTAATCTGGCAAGAATAGAATTAATAGAATGAGCATGTGGAAGGAATGACTTAATTTCTTATGTAAACAGAGTGGATAAAAAAATACATTTTTTTCCTGCAATTCCATGCAATCATTTTTATCTGAAAACGGAAACTAAATTAATTCTATGAATCTTCATGTGACAATTCTGCTCCCAGGTTTATAAGGACATCGTGCTGTCGTATCGTGTTCAATATACGGGAAGTTAATTTAACTTCAGGAGGGACCGGAAGGAGGGTAGGACGGGGGGGGGGGGGCAAAAATCCTCAAGTGCAATTTTCCTATTTCGCGGTGGAATATTGTGAAAAATCTCGTCAGGCAATTGCTTCATTTCCCTCTTCTCATTTTTAAAATAAAAAAAAAATATACGAAAGGGCATTAATGCATGGGCTATGGTTTTTTTGGTGCTCGTACGATTGCCAAGGGAAAGCAAACATTACGAGAGGGAAAAAAAAGGTTACACCATTTGTTTGTCTTTTTCACCAAAATCCGAATTTTCCGTTTGACCACGCAACCACGGTGTGCCGTGCGTTTCGCAATGGATTCAGTCTGTAGCGACAGCCACCTGAAGCCGCTGACTTTTGCTGCCACCTAACGGGGGGAGAAGGAACCGCCTTACCAGACGCAAGGGATTTGACCCCTGGAACCAGGGGTGAAAGACTGGGGAAGAAAAGAGCCAGAGAGAGAGATTTCAGCCATCTCCAGGACAACGACGGGAGCGGTCTCTTGCAGTATTACTTAGTGTTTGTAGTGTTCATCTAGCCGTAGTGTTCTTTTAGAATAAACAACCAGGTAAGCCAACACCCTTTAATTTGGTGATTATTCCCCAAACTGGTGACCCCGACGTGATCGTTTTTTTGGGGGGCCGTGAATCGTGATTACCCCCCTTTGTGTACCATACCAGCCGGATCGAACAAGTTCACGCTAGACGACGCGCCCAACCCCCTTTGTTCTGGACGCACCAACTACACCGCGATGACAGAGGAACTTCAAGCGCAGCTCGACCAACTCAGGCGGGAAAACGAGCAACTCAGACAGCAAGCACTTCAACCGAGGACTCCAGCACCGCACGCAGTACAATCGCAACAGGACTCCGTACATCGAGTGAGTGTGAAGCTCCCCCCATTCTGGCCCGAGGACATGGAATTGTGGTTCTCCCAAGTGGAGGCCCAGTTCACCATCGCCCACATCACCCGGGAGGAGACGAAGTTCGCATACGTCGTGGGACAGTTAGAAGGTCGGTACGCGTTCGAAGTGAGAGACATTATACGTACACCACCGGCAACCGACCCTTACACCCGGCTGCGGACAGAACTCACGCGAAGATTTTCCCTGTCTGAAAATCAGCGATTGCGGCAGATCCTGATGGAAGAAGAAATGGGCAGTCGCAAACCGTCCCAGTTCCTACGTCACCTCCAGTCACTCGCAGGCACCACTCCCATGCGTGACGACTTGCTGCGCACGTTGTGGCTCCAACGCCTGCCCGCTCAAGTTCAAGCGATTCTGCAGGTGCAGTCTTCGGAACTTCCGCTGGACCAACTTGCCACGCTCGCGGACCGCATCGTGGAGGTGAGCCCCCCCATGCTCACCCCCGCGACAAGCAACATCGCCGCACAGTTCGTCTCGCCCAACCCGCCGGCTATCTGCGCGACCGCGACGCCACTCGCGCCCGCCTCCGACACGGTTCGGCTTCTCCAACGCGTCGAGGAGCTAACTCGTCAAGTCGCGTCCCTGCAAAGCGACTTTCGCGCCTTCCGCGGTCGCTCGCAATCGCGTGACCGTACCAGCCCGCGCCGCTACGGCCGCAGATCGCCGTCAAGAGGAAGAGATGAGGGAATATGCTGGTATCACCACCGCTTCGGCGACCAGGCTCAGAGGTGCAACGACCCATGCACGTACGCGCCCGCGACAACAAACACCAACGGCAGCCGCTAGTCGCGGCAAACGGCTGCCGTCCTGGTGGAAGCCGCCTGTACGTGACCGACCGCTATAGCCGCCACCGCTTCCTCGTCGACACAGGGTCGGATATTTGTTGTTTCCCGAGACGTTTGCTCCCGGACCGACGCCATCCGACCGACTACGTGCTCAGTGCCGCAAACGACTCGACGATCAAGACGTACGGAATTCTGCCCCTCTGCCTCAAACTCGGCCTGCGTCGCGAGTTTTCATGGCGTTTCGTCGTCGCGGACGTTTCCGTGCCCATCATCGGATCGGACTTCCTGGACCACTTTGAGCTGCTGCCGGATTGTCGCAACAAGCGCCTGCTCGACGGACGAACGGGACTCTCGGCTCCCTGCCAGCCAACGAATACTATGCAACCCAGCATCAAGGCCTTGTCGAACGATTCTTCATACAGCGACGTCCTAGCCGATTTCCCGACGCTCACGCGTCCCGCCGGCACGCCGCGAGAAGTTCGTCACTCCACGGTCCACTACATCCGGACGACCCCGGGCCCCCCCGTGTCCAGCCGACCTCGCCGCCTAGCTCCAGATCGCCTACAAATAGCCAAGGCCGAATTCGACTCCATGTTGCGCGAAGGCACCGCACGTCGCTCCGACAGCCCCTGGTCTTCGCCGCTGCACATGGTACCCAAGAAAACGGAGGGCTGGAGACCGTGCGGGGACTACCGTGGCCTCAATGCCCGGACGATTCCGGACAGCTATCCAGTGAGGCACATCCACGATTTCAGCAACCACCTCCACGGATGCACCGTCTTCTCGGTCATCGACTTGGTCAAGGCGTACACACAAATTCCTGTCAACCCAGACGACATCCCGAAGACAGCGATCACCACGCCATTCGGGTTGTTCGAGTTCCCATACATGACCTTCGGACTACGCAACGCCGGGCAGACGTTCCAGCGTTTCATCGACGAAGTGCTCTCAGGACTGGATTTCTGCTTTCCATTCATCGACGATATACTCGTCTCATCACGCAACCACGAGGAACACCGCGAACACCTACGCGCCCTCTTCGGACGTCTCTCGGACCACGGCATCCTGATTAACACCCAGAAGTGTGTGATTGGGACCCCCTCCGTCACGTTCCTTGGGTACGAAGTCTCCGCTGCCGGTACACGACCGCTTCCCGACCGCATCGCAGACCTACAGGACTTCAAACGACCAGCCACGGCTCGCGGCGTGCGTCGCTTCCTCGGCATGATCAACTTCTACCGTCGTTTCCTGCCATCTTCTGCCGAACACCAAGCTCCTCTGCATGCTGCCGTCACCCCCCTCCGAGGATCCCAGCCATTCCCATGGACGCCGGACCTGGAACAAGCTTTCGAGGCCTGCAAGACCAGCCTTTCCAACGCCACGCTCCTGGCCCATCCGCATCCCGAAGCCCCGCTGGGACTTTTCACCGATGCCTCCGCCACCTCCGTCGGTGCATGCCTGCAACAGTTCGCCAACGGCTTGTGGCAACCCCTCGCCTTTTTCTCCCGGAAACTCACCACCAAGCAGACCGAGTGGCCACCGTACTACCGCGAACTTCTCGCAGTCTACGCAGCCGTTCAGCACTTTCGTCACATCCTGGAAGCGCAACACTGCACCATATACGTGGATCACAAGCCCATCACCTACGCCTTCCAGCAGCGGCGTGACAAACTACCTCCAGTGCAACTCAACCAACTTTCCTTCATCGCTCAGTTCACCACGGACATCCGCTACATTGAAGGCACCTCTAACGTGGTGGCGGACGCGCTATCGCGGGTGGACGCAGTTCGCGGGAACACTCCCTCCCCCGATCTGCGCTCCCTCGCCTCCGCCCAAGAAGAGGACGATGAGCTCCGTGAGCTCCTGAACGGCGATTGCGATCTCCACCTCCAGCTCATGGACATACCTGGCACCGAAGTCAAGCTCTTCTGCGACACCTCCACCGCGAAACCCCGGCCGTATGTACCCGCCGCGCACCGCCGCCGCATTTTTGATGCCTTGCACGGCCTCAGTCATCCCGGTACCCGAGCGTCCGCGCGCCTAATCGCGTCGCGTTTCGTCTGGCCCAGAGTCCAGCAAGACTGTCGCGCTTGGGCCAGATCGTGCCAAGACTGCCAGCGCACCAAAGTTTCCCGACACGTGCACGCACCATTGGGCAATTTCGTTCCTCCGTCTGCAAGGTTTCAGCACGTGCACATCGATCTGATCGGGCCTCTCCCATCAGCGGGACCCTATAAGTACTGCCTGACAGCCGTGGACCGTTTCACCCGTTGGCCCGAAGCCTACCCCTTGGAACGCATCACCGCGGCGGACGTCGCGACGGCCTTCACATCGTGTTGGATCTCGCGATTCGGTTCCCCCGCCCGCATCACAACAGATCAAGGGCGGCAATTTGAATCAGAACTCTTCCGCGAACTAGGACGGACCATCGGCTCCGAGCGCCATCGCACCACCAGCTACCACCCATGCGCCAACGGCATGGTCGAGCGCTTTCACCGCCACCTCAAGGCAGCACTCATGTGCCACCCTGGCTCCACCTGGATAGAAGCCCTGCCCCTCGTGCTCCTTGGGATTCGCGCAGCCATCAAAGATGACCTCGCAGCATCGCCTGCCGAACTGGTGTACGGCGAACCTCTCCGACTCCCAGGAGAGCTCATCGTGCCACCAACAGCCACCCGGATGGAAGACCCTTCCGACCTGGTTTCCAGACTTCGGCAACACATGGCTCGCCTGCGACCACAATCCGGTTCCCGTCACAATCAACCCAGCACCTTCATCTTCAAGGACCTGTCAACCTGCACCCACGTCTTTCTCCGTGACGACTCCGTACGAGGCAGCCTCCAACCACCGTATTCCGGACCACACCAGGTTATAAGCAAAAATGACAAGACCTTCACCCTGCGTCTCAACGGTCGTGAGACCCGCGTCAGCATTGACCGGGTCAAACCAGCCTACACCTGGACGGAGGACGTCCCACCAACCAAGGGTTCCTCAGAGACACCAACGCAGCCCCCCACCAACCAACCACCATCGGCGCAACGGCAAGAGAGTCCAGCACCAAAAGGTGATTACGTCACCCGTTCTGGTCGACGCGTAAGATTTCGCCTCCCACACAAGGTGTAACCCTTTTTCTCCGTGGGGGGCTGGTGTAGCGACAGCCACCTGAAGCCGCTGACTTTTGCTGCCACCTAACGGGGGGAGAAGGAACCGCCTTACCAGACGCAAGGGATTTGACCCCTGGAACCAGGGGTGAAAGACTGGGGAAGAAAAGAGCCAGAGAGAGAGATTTCAGCCATCTCCAGGACAACGACGGGAGCGGTCTCTTGCAGTATTACTTAGTGTTTGTAGTGTTCATCTAGCCGTAGTGTTCTTTTAGAATAAACAACCAGGTAAGCCAACACCCTTTAATTTGGTGATTATTCCCCAAAAGTCCTTTCAATGCGTTCACTCGTTCGTGAAACTTTAACACAGTCGAATGTCACATTTTTTGTGTGAAATCGAAGTAAAAATATTATTCCGAGGGATTTTGGAACAATTCCGCATTTCATTTATGGCTAAAATAATATTCGTTCTTCGGCTTGTATCTTCTTTTTATACCGGCTCCACAATACCCTACGGAATGAATGCACGTACTACACTCCTGCATATGGTACATTGCGTTGCTGAAATAAATTATTAGATAAATTCCTTTGAGATTTTCAATCAGTACAAATTGATGACCGTATTCTAATATTCTATTGTTTGTGAACCAATTGTTTTGAGTATGCGGTGTTGAAATGTTATTGACAGGAAACAATGCTATTATGTGAGGCTACTGGTATTCTATCTCATTGTTTCACTGGGAGGCAGAGAAACAAAATAAAACACTAACAAATGTATATGGAGTACAGTGGTGGAAAAAAGTTCTTCCCCATAAGACTTTAATGGCAGTAAATAATGCCGGAAGGGTAGGCAACACACATTGCACCATTAGGTGATCGGGTCATTCTGTCTGTCTCAAGAGCAACTCGTCTTTCATGCAAACGCCAACAGGCACAGGAAATGTAGGAAAGTCACGTGACTTGTCAGGTGGAATGTTGTTCGACTGAATATCGTCTTTCTCAACCCAGGTCGCAGAACCGACAAGCTACATGTCATATCTCCGAAATTGATTCGCCTAAAAACGTCGAACGAAACGCTAAAACAATGCTTGCCTTATTACATAGGCTACTATACTATATGTGCCGCAGTAGCTCAGTCGTTGGGGCGTTTTATTACCATGCGAGAGATCTGGGTTCGATCACCGACGGGGCAGAATCCGGATTTTGTCCACCTGTTCAAGCTGCTTCGGTGCCCACCCAGAGTCGTATAAAGTGGGTACCTGGAGGAAACTCTGGGGAAATGGGGGGATAAGGCGGCCAGGGGCGTGGTGCTGATCACATCATCCCCACCTTCGGCCTGATGAAGGAAGCTTGGGGTCCTAACTCCACACCCCCTATACGCCTTCATGGCTTGGTGCAAAGCACAAGGTAGCACTTTGCTTTTAACCCAGATAACCCTAAAAGAGGGCTATAAATAAAAACAAACTTTTATTCGCATAAAATGTTTCATTGCCAACTGAAATATGTCAAAAAGAAATAATTATACACTTTCGTTCATATTTGGGCAATTATTTGGCCCGTCCTATATATAGGACGCCAGGAATGTGAATGATACAAATGTCTTGCTAAATTGCATATGTTTTACACAGTATGGAAATCCACGAAACATTTTACGTGCAATCCAACGTCACACTTTACATACCTTGTTGTTGCTTTTGCATGGCACTGTCGGCATCTTGTCTGTTTCTCTTGTGGTATTACCAAGTGATCAATTCTATCGTATCGCACGTCTTCGTTGCCAGATGCATTTGGGCGTCCTTTGTAATTTGGTTTTGATATTCTGGCATTGCTTGCAAGCAGGGATTTTGCAATTCGACGACGAAAAGATAGCACATCCAGTTCACCTTTGCGAGATTTGTGTATTTGCCATGCATTATTTACTGCTAAGTCAATGCAGTGAGCAACAAGAGCAAAGTACCATTTTCCCCCCTTATGTTGACTCGGTAGAGGCTTATGTTTTGATCACATCGATTTACACCACCCATATTAGAATTGTACATGTGAACCAAATGTGGTAGATGCACCTGTATGTTCTTTTTCTCGTTCAGTGAGTACCTTTTTGCTGAATGAATAGGAAATACTCCATGTACATTTGAAGCTAAACACACTACACTGTTATCGTGCCATTTAGCCACAACAATGGATTTGTCACCTGTCACTCTATAGTCAAGGAAACCCCTGTCTTTTTTCTTCATTTCACGTGTTTCAATGAGAGGAAACTTACAAATTCGGTTTTCTCGCACAGTTCCAGTTCCTCTCACATTTTTTTCTGACAACTTCTGAAGTAAGTGAATGGACGTAAAAAAGTTATAAAAATACAAATGGAAAGAAGAATCAGGACTAATACTTAGCAATATATCTGTATATTGAAGTACAACTGATGCTCCCAAACCAAGTTCCTTGTACAGTGGATTGAGTATCGTCGTAGCACCTTGATAAGGCTCAACCCAAGTGACATATCCCAGCCGCGTAGCACCAGTCCAAAGTTTATAACCGAAGCGGATCGGTTTTCCACGAATGAATTGCTTACAGCCATGACGCCCATAATAAGGGACCATTGCTTGGTCTATACTATGGTTTTCTTCCAGTGGAGCCAACTCTTGGAACTTCCTGTTCAGAATATCAAGCAAAGGACGAACCTTAGCAAATTTGTCTGCAGGGTCCAGTTCATTATTATCAACTATGTGAAGATTTGACATGATAAAATCAAATCTGTCTCTAGTTAGGGCTTTGAACACTAAGTCATTATGAGCATCAGAACTCCTTTCCCAGTACATTTTTCGTCGAGGAACTTGTACATATCCACTAAGGAGAAGAATTCCAAAAAAAACATTTCATTTCTTTTAAAGTGATATCTGCAGGATTGTTCTTTGCAGCTGCATACATGTTGCTGTAGGAAACGAACATGTCTATCACTTGTTGATCAACTATTGAGCAAAACAACTCCAGAGGGCTCAACCAAACACTGCACTGGCCAAACAAGTGTATTTGTAACTAAATCATATTTTTTACATGAATAGATCTTTCGTGTTTTCACGGGAGGAGGGTAGGACAATTCACTCGCATCACTTCCCACAGTTTCTGTGGCAGCTTTCTCATCTGTTGCCAAATCTTGAAATTCCTCTAAATGTTGATCAACATTTGAATTTCGGCGGCTGCTCGCAGTTGGCTACCAGGAAGATGATTTATTGAAACATTATCTTCTTCTCCTGAATCTTCATCCGTGATGTTACCACAGGAGTTGGCTGGTGCTTGAAGACAAATGGTAGCACCGTTGGCTGGTATGTTGTCATCATCCTCTTCAATCATACTCATAATGGTATGAAGAGTAAGCCCTCTGAAACAAAAAAGTGATAAATACGGAGAAATTAGTACTCACTTTTATCCGCGAAGCTGTTTTTTCTTCTTTTTCGATTAATTTCAGTGGCCACTGAAATTAATCGAAAAAGAAGAAAAAACAGCTTCGCGGATAAAAGTGAGTACTAATTTCTCCGTATTTATATACTACCGCGTCTCTCTTTTCCCAATCATGAAAAAAGTGATATTCAGCCAAAAGCATAAAATGAATTATTATATAAAACAAACGAATTTGTAACAATTCTCTTCCAAGAAAGACTTATTGGCTTGTAAAAACATAAACATAGGTTATTCCTAACCGTCCTGCTCCCCCCCCACCACACACACAGACATACAGTCAGTTTTATAGTACATAAGTACACAGCCTCTTAGATTTGATAGCTATGAATTCAAAAAGACTAAGTGATCCTTTGCAATTGATAAAGGATAGCCAAGTTCCTGGCGTCCTTCATATAGGACACCTAACTTTCAGCAGTTGGCAAGCCTGTTTGACAGTTGTTCTCAAAACTACGAAAACTTTATAGAAATCTTGGATATATACTAAAACAAATAATCAGGCCACCAGTTCAAAAGCACTGTAAATAACGTGTGTTTGACTTACCTGTCATATTTGAAGCGGTAATAATCCATTTTCTGTCTGTTTACTCAACTTCAATCATGCATAACACAACACGAATGGCAGTGAAACAACGAACACTAGCTCGATTTGTTACAATAAACCTTCTACAAAGTAGAGAAGTAGGCACCATCTGTTGGTAGTTCCTTGAACTACGTCCAGATTTTTTTGAGTAGGTGTTCTACATGTAGGACGATACTACACATCCCGATTTTGTCGGAACAGAACTTCCCAATCTCTATGTGAGCTTTCTTCCAAGTTCCGTAGGGATGTGAATAGGCTCCCATTTTTTCTTGACACAATTCATACATGTTATATTTCCTTATAAGAACAACAGCCGATATCTTTATCTTTTGTGTCCATGTGTGTGTGTATGTGTGTGTGGGGGGGGTATAATCCAAACATGTAAGGTGATCCTTTTCCCACTACTCCATTCCATACACTGAAAATGTAGCACTTTCGACATCTTAGCATGCAAATATCTAGCAGCAAAGTAATGTGTGGAAAGAGAAAAATTAACGATTTGTAACGGCACTCTGGAAATTTCGTAGTTTATTTTTTTTCAACTTGAACTGACATTCATAATATTCATTAACAATCCCAATATTGACTAAAGAATAGCTTAGTCGTCTGCTACTTTCAATTCTTCATTACCGTAGTCACCTTAACTCTCTCTCTCTCTCTCTCTCTCTCTCTCTTAGCCTTCCCGATGGCGCAGTAGTAACGGAGTCGCCTTGTAATCAAGGAGTCTCCGGGTCGATACCCGGTGGAGATACATAGTGGTTCGAATCTCACTTTAAACTGTCGATGCAGTCTCGATTAGCCTTAATGTGCATAAAGTGGACTTAAAATACCAAATGAAAATAAAAATCACCGTAACTCTCTACAAAGCCAGAGGATTCAGTTCGAAACCTGTTGAGGCTTAGATGTAGCATTGCATTCGTATCAGTACCCATCATCATCATCGTCGCGATTATCGCAAGAGGTAAAAATGCGACATAAAATAACCCAAACAGAAGCTTGGAATCAATCTGAATATTGGTTACGTTGGATACGTGGTAGAATTGTCTTAAAAATGACTTCCTGTGATGTAATACGGTTTTTGATTAGAGACCATTTGTATAATACATATCGTTGTTGCGAACAATAAGTAGTTTTACGTTCACCACACTCTTCGGTTGTTTAGAAATCGTAAGGAAGAAGGATCTCTAAATTTCCGCTTTCACGTGTCAATGAAACTTGAACATAAGTTCAGTGTAGATCACAAAATATATTTCATGTTGTTATGATATATTTTAAACGTCACGAAATCTAATTCCAATAGAATACCATTGGTCTGGGGAAAAAAATTAACGAAGATTTCCGTGTTTGTTGAGCAATCATGAAGCGCTTGCTTGTAGCAAGCAAGCACCAACTGCTTCGATCAATGACCTTCACTGCCAGAGTGACTCACAGCAGGTCTGCGCTCGTTCCAGTGTGCGTATAAAACAGGTATTTTATTTCGTTCGTTCCAATCCACACTTATATCAAGCTAACATTCTAATATTTTCGTAAAATATGTAGTAAATAAGTTGTATACATTATGGTCTTTTAGAGTGTTGTTGCCTGCTTTTTACACGCGGGAGATGGGGGTGTTGTAAACATTTCTGAACCCAAAGGTCGAGCACGAAGGAAAAGTTGTATAAGCATTGGAGGTAATAACAAGGTAATAGAAGTTGAAGGAAATGCTGGAATAAATTATATCAGAAATTGAGTAAAAACAGTTCTCATCCCACATAGGGCTATCAGATCACTCTTCAGCGGAAAGTAGGACAAATTGTCTCAAACTGTTGGACACGAACGCATTTGCAGTGAATATAATATTTTACTAGGACATCTTAGCATATAACGAGAATATGACACATCTTCAGCTCAAAAATTAATGTTGAAGTGAACGGTTGAGTTCAAAATTACTCAACTGCTACTTAATGGCACAGCCGTATGTGATTTCAACTTGTGTATGCAAGACAGAACGTTTTTCGTCGAGACGGGGCCAGGAAGAGAAAACAATCCTTGAATTCGGGAAGGAAAAAGTTCAAAATTTCGTAAACAAAGTCTGGAAGTTCTCGTTTATTGAAATGTAAAAAACTACTATACACTGGGGGGAAAAAACAGAATTGTGTGCCTTATTTCTTCAATAAGAACTGCTTATGTAATTTCTGGAATGAAACTCGTTACTTCGAACAAATTACCGACACTTATAGTATCGATAAAACTTCACAAATTAAGCATTTTCATACATGTATCCGAACTTTTCCGGATATAGAAAATCGGGAAGTAATTTCTGAGCTGGGATTGTAATAATTTTTTCCGAACATCCAGTAGCAACCATGCACACTCTTTGATTTAAGCATTCTTCTCCAAGGAACCACGTTATTTCAGACTCCCCTCAGATTTTCTGTTTCTCCATCTAATTTGAAGTTACGTGATGCCCAAAATACGTATAAGACATTTGTGATTTCTTTCAAATTCCTTCCGGAGGCCAGACACAACTATAAACTCTAGGACACGTCCGGAAACAAGAACGCTTCTTCTAACGTCTTCTTATTTTCATATTTAGCGTCGTTTTTCTTTCACCTTTTGCTAAACGCGACGACGAGGATGAGTGATATGATCAAATTGATGAAGGGGCACTTACAAAGAAAAACCCATACGTACGACGGGATTCGAACCCAGGACATCAGACATCGTAGCGCACTGTGCTAACCACTCCGTCACGGGCGGAATTCTTATAGCCCTAATCGTTCCACAAGCATTTTTCCTATCTTTAACTACACACGAAACATAAAGAACAATCTAAATAAACAGGTGCCAGTTCACACTCTAACCGTAAAAAAACATATGCATGTGAAAATGCAAGATAATATTTATTTTTAGGTAGTTGTGATTTATTATTGTATATTAAAGAAATACGAGCATAGTGATAAAATGACGGAAGTAGAGGAACATCTCCAATGAAACACTCATGCCTTATGGATATTTGTATTTCTTGCCGAACAAGGTTCCGAGTTCGAGTTCCGACCAAAATGGGTTAATTATGTATGTTCATCCATGTCTTTAATGTAATCATAAATCGTTGTCATGAATAATTTAACCTCAGAGGACGAAAACTGAGGTAATTACTAATGAAAACAATAACAAAACAAATTTGATCTTAAAGCCCTGGCTTTGTGCTACATATTCTATCACGGGTACTGAAACTTTAGACACGCTTCGTACAATTTGATGAAATTGCGATTACGTAATGGATGTGCAGTCACTTAACTGAACCTCCCAAAATTTCCATTTTATTACTAAATTCTAAATTAGCATAATATCACATAGTTTACCTATTCATAATATGCGCCGCTTTGGTGCACTTTGTGGATTGTTTCGCTGGTTGGTTGTTTTAATTAATGTTGCATTAATGAACATCAGGTTAACGGCAGGCAAAGTGGAAGGAAAATGACAATGACAATGAAGCCCTTGGTTCCCGATTGATGAAACTTTGTCTTCATCCAACTGAGTCGCTGTGTGAAATCGCTGAAAATGTAATTTATTCATTTCTTAATTTTGCTTTTTATATATTGCTTTTCTAGCACTTGCGTCAACAAAGGCGATGAGGATGATTAATGAAGCTATGAAATGGATGATAGTACATGATGATCTATGCCTTACATAAAATTCTAAGTTCGGACTAATGAATATCGATTCGTCTTATCATTTGTCAAGTAGTTGTTTTTAACTCCAATCTTTTTCAAATACTTCTGGGTTGCAGCATGTGTGTTGCGCGATGATGATTCGATGAAAATCACCATTTCAGTGAACTTTCTTGACAATGACTCTAATATCAGTAAAGAGAACATTTCCTTACGAGTAGCTATTGTTAAGAAACCAATTCCTGAAACTTTTTCTGGTAGTCTCACGGCACCCAGCTGTTGTTTCTTATGGCTGGGTCTTGGGGATATGAGTCACGCTGCTGTCAATACTCAATCGTTCCCGAGAATCCAGGCCCGCCAGGCAAACCCAAGCGACAATTTTGTTATTTGGGTTGCATAGACAACAGGCTTTAAGATGTTACGATATCGTAGGTCTCGTGGCCCAAGAACTACTTTCTCTAACTGTACCTCCCCGATGGCGCAGTTGTAGCCACAGTAAGTATATAATATAGTTGAAAAAGTAGCGCAGTCTTCCCTCCCGAAGTTGAAAAAAGAGGGTCGTGGGCGGTCTCAACACTGACGTCCCTCACGAGACAGGGGTGACGCTGTCACTGACCTTTCCGCTTGTTATAGGATCTGCATTTGTGTGAGGGAACGTGAAAGTGCCTTGTGTCTTCTTTTTCTGTAGCTCTTGTGTGATAGGATAATTTTTGGCAAAAACAATAACATTTCAGGAAAATGCCGCGCAATTGTGCTGTTGCCTTGTGCCCGAACAACGCAAGAAATACAGCAGGACAGGCATGTATCCAAGCAAAAGTTTTCGGCTTAAACTAGATAAAATGAGGATTTTGGTTTATTGTGGTGTAAAATAAGATAATGTGACGATAATTTAAGGAGAGAAATAATTATCAAGGCAAGACGGAGAATGTTCTTTAACCGTGTTATTGATAATAGCACGCATCCAAAGTGGGGTAGAGGGGGCTTGACACCCCCCCTCTAACTAACTAACTAACTAACTAACTCTCTAGCCTTCTTAAACCCGAAGGTTCATGGCTGCAGCAACACAGGCCTTCCATCTTTCCCTATCTTGAGCAAGTTCTATATACTCTTTTCCATCCCTACCGATTTCCCTTAGGTCCATCTCAACGTTGTCCCTCCATCTTCGTCTTGGCCTTCCTACAGGTCTCTTACCATCAGGTTTCCCAACAAGAATCCTGTAAACTCCTCTTTCCTCTCCCATTCGTGCTACATGGCTCACCCCCCCCCCCCTCACTACAGTAAATTTTTCAGTTTACATTAGATAAAATTAGGCTTTCAGCTTCGTCAATAATATGACAATAATTTAAGGAGATAAATAATTACCGAGAAAAGACTGAGAATGTTCTATAACCCTGTTATTGTTACTAACGCGTATCCAAGATGGGGATCACGTGGCTCAAGTCCCATTAGGTAATTACACTACATAAAATTACGTTTTTATCTTCTTGAATAATGTGACGATAATTTAAGGAGAGAAATACTTATGAAAGCAAGACGGAGAATTACCCTGTTGTTGATAATATTGCACGTAAACTTATTTGACATTTCAGTGTTGTCGCAGTGAACTTGAGCGCTATGTAGAGACTTGTCAGCATTTGGAAGCTGCACAACAAAAGTAGCGCCACACGTAGGGCGATTCGTTGTAATTTTTAATCTCTGGAAAGCGAGAGAAGGAACGTTCTTGAATAAGAGGAGTCGAACTACTGGCAATATCTATGAATCGTTTATCTTCGGAACATTCTAGAATATAATGAGGATATAAATATGCGTTAATTAGAACCATTCCAAAATAGATATTCTTTGATCGGACCTTGGATCCAATGAGAAAAATGGCGTTGTCTCTAACTTCATTTCCTTTTAAGCGGTCAATTCAAGGACTTGTTCATGATTTATTTGATCGTGTACAAGGCGCTTTACTTCAGTCTCCAATACGAATCATAAAAACTTCTGGTGACTTGATTTAAAAATAAAAAAAACGTGTCCGAGATAACGAGTGGCGTTCCCAGGATTTTAGGAAGGGAGAGTGGTTACGTATTCTATTTTTGTTGGTCATTCCTCATTTTGCCATCTTTTCCTGTCTTTGACGTTCAAATGGGGCCATGACCCCATCAACCCTCCCTTGGGCACATCACTGGAGATAAATAAGTAAGCATTTAATCATATTGGGAGACGAAACATTAGATGTGTTGGGAACGGAAGGGTTTTCACTGTGCATTAATTGTTTCGCGATCCAGCTGTATTCTAGAAGACTTTCTTTGTTTCGTGCCGATGTGTGAGAAGACTGCGGAAGCTGTGACAGACAATTTTGAACACTTGCGAGTGCTTAGGCCTGAATATGAACAATTTAGTGGGTTTCTGCTTTTATAAGAGCTGCAAACATGGGAGGACAAGACACAGTAGTAGTGTTCAGGCTCGAATCAGAGAGAAATATTCGAGAACTGTCTGTGTACAGTTCGCAGCCCACAGTTTGATTATCCATCTCGTGTATGTGTAACAGCTTCGTAAAAGCACTTCTGGTACACAGATGATTTGATCCTGATCAGAAGAAATTGACAAACACACATAATGAGATGGTTCCTGCACTCAAAGTTATAGCATGGAAACAGAGGAGTCGAGTGGTAAAAAAATGAGAGCCTTAAACAGTGGCGACGATTTAGGGGATAGTTGCTCCCCATTTTCTTGCCTCCACACTCCTTGTCTACCAAGAGAAAGTAAACTTTCCTTGCAACCCCCCCCCCTCCCCGTTTTAGAACCAAATTGTCACCACTGGCCTTAAACATACAATACCCCTTAAAATATGGTGTTCACCCACCTCCCCGAAAGGAATTCCTGGATACCTGCCTGGGTGTAAGCTATTTCTCGTTCCTAAAGGATCCGATTACATGCAAGATGTGGGCTGTGTGCTCGTCGCATTTTCTGGATAACGATTACGAACGGAACTTAAAAGCAGAACTGCTGAGTATTATTACCTGTAGACCGCAGCTTAATAGAAACGCTGTACCATGTTTAAATTTGCGTGGTGAATTGTAGTAGTGTTCAACAGCCAAATTACATAATTGATCGGAGTGGACGTGCCAATAAACGTCAGATTCGAAAGCGAGCAGTGGAAAGACTTGAAGAGTTGTCTCCTCGCAAAAGAATTTGCATGGCACATAATTCAGAGACTTTGAGTACTGGAAGTATACCCAATATACCCAATCTCCAACAAGATAAGTGTGTTGGAAACTCTGAAAAATAAATTAAAATGTGCTGAAGAACAAATAATGAAACTGCAGACACTACAGGATGAAAGTGCTGAAAAAGCAACTTTTGGATTATAAAACATGAAGTTGTAATTTCTGGGCCCCAGTGATTTATCCAACAACTTTGCCCTAATACCCCACACAATGTTTTAAAAAGGACAACTTTGTGGTCATTTTGGCTCTAAGTATAACTTTTCACCCCCATAAACACGAATTTACACCACTCAAATAGAAAATTCTGAAGAAACCTCTGCTCCACCTCCGAGCCGGCTTTCCCACTTTTCATTACATGTAATTCTATTGACAGTTATCTTTCAGCGACACAGTTTACTAGATATAGTCTGCTCTATACATATACATTTATTTATACACACAAGCTAGAACATTCATTCGATTTTATAACAAATTTATTTCCGAAAACACGGAAGAAGTGTGAATTACTATGCCGTTGCTGGTGCTCCTCTTTGACTTGTCCCGTGGCTGACGTCATCCGTGGAGGTTTACGAATGGTTCCGAACTTTCCGACCGCCAGACTGCACCTCCCTGTTGTACCGTCATCGTCTTGTAATGTAGGGGTCCCGGGTTTGATACCAGGTAGAGGCACGTAGTGGTTCGGATTCCACTTTAAACTGTAGGTCCAGTTCCGATTAGCCTTTCTGTGCAACAACTGAATTTAAAACAAGAATTTAAATGCATGTTGTGTATCTTCAATTTCGTAACTACTAATAGTAATGCTCGATTCTTAATATTATTATTATTTCTTTGAAAAATGACTGAGTGCGTGACAGATTTATGGACTTTGTTTCTTTGAATGTATATACATATGTAAACAGCTTATTGTAAAATGTAGCAAATAAAATGTGACACCTAATACTATTAGTAGCTAATCGACCTTATGGCCTTCCAAAATCCGAAAGTTTATTGTTGCATCTGCACCTACAGTGCCATCTTTCCCTATTCTGAGAAAGTTTAATCCATTCTACCATCCTTACCATTTCCCTTCAGGCCCATGAGGCGTAGCTCGGTAGGGGTAAGGGGTGGCACTTGCTCCCAAAATTTTCAGGTTTGTTAAAAACTACAAGATAGTGGTGCTTTTGTTAATCTCCTGGGATCGAGCAAAGTAATGAGAAATTTTCATGATTTCGCAAAAAAAATTTTTTTTTTTTTTTTAACAAAATAGTCTCGGATGCAAATTTTATTGCATAGAAAAGTTGTTACACTCAAAGTAAGGCCCGCTTTAGGCGGAAGTATTTCCCTTAAAATTTTTGCTATCATAAATACTTCCAGAAATATTACAGCATTTTTTACAGCAGACAATACTTAACACGGATGCATTTCCTGTAACATTCCAGATAGCATTTGCGATTGCGATGCGAAGTCTACAGAGAACGGTCGATAATTTATACAGCACGAAAAGCATACTAGATGAGCCAGTGTCCGGTGTTTACAATTGAAGCAACTAAGCTATAAACTATGTATTTAAGCAGTGCCATTGATTTGTAACAAACACCTTTTTGCAGGAAACGTTATTCCTCTCGGTTGAATAGTTATCTGCTTTTAAAAATGTGAAGTGATACATTGTTTACATCTCACCCGGCCGCCATTACATCTTCATCCGTGACCTAAAGGTCGCTTCTGATTGGTTATGCTACGGAAATAGGATCGATCCTATCCTTGAGGAATACCATGAAATATGCCGTGGCATCGGAAATGCCATAAGGTTTTTCACTTTTCACGGAAGCATTTTTTGTCATGGCATAAATGTTAAGAAAAAATGCTTTCTTTCTACAATATTGTTAATGTAACTCATAGTCACGTGACTAATGATCGGTTGTGCTTAGAATCAAACCACGAAAGGATTGTCTTAGACCTTCAAGAAAACCGGCTCGCACTTTGGCACTGGGTGACTTCCTATTAAAATTGTATTCCCTATCAAATGCAAAATTTGTGAAGGTGGTACGAAAAAAGGAGTCCAATTTCTGGGGAGGGGAAATTCCCAAGGGAATAAACCCCATTTCCTTCATTTCCGTGAACGGATGGTCTCATAAAAAATTAAAATCTGTTTGATCCGGGGTTACAGATAGACTCGGAAGCCAGTTTCTTCCCAGTTTTCCCAGAAGAAGATTGAGTCCTGTCTGGACTCGCCCTCATAATATAAAGACAGAAAGGGTGTACGGGGAGGATCGTTAGGGTAGGGTGAGCATTTCCCCGGTTTCGAATGTGTAGGATATAGAGGACGGATTATGTAGTCGTAGGGGTGGAAAAAAACTCATTGCCCCCTTGGGTTGTATAAAGTACCACCATAAGCTCCCTTGCCCGCATACACTTTCCAATAAAGAACATTTTTTTGCAGCATCGAACTGCAAAACTCTTTCCGACTACCCTACGTTGTAAGTTTTTGGCCCCCTCCTCTGCGGGCGTTTCTTTCATTTGTATCGGCGGGGCTTCTCCCCCTCTTCGAGTGGTTTGTTTATAAGCACCGGTTCGTGGACCGTTTCAGGATCCTCCATAAATTATGCTAGAGCTTTGGACTCGCCCCCCTCTGCTCCCCCTTCGGATACGCTCAAGGTATCTGGCGATCTCGTTAAACATGGGACATTGTCAGGGTAGAATCCATAGTTGACAGAGCCACCGCTAGGGATGTGCGACGCGTGCCACGGCAAGCTGCCTCGCGGTTCCGAAATATTTATATAATAGTGACCACAACCTTCGACAGATTTCCTGCCATAAACTATTGCTCAAGAGAGTACATGAACTATAACGTGATTCTTTGTGAAGCTCAGATCCCAAATTTTAGAGCGCACAACTAACACTTACTCTTTTTGAAATGTAACTCTGACACTCGTCTACCTTTGACTGAGACCAGTGATGTGCGTCTACGCGTAAACAACGATAGTCTACATTCTACACGTAGACTATTTTATACACGTAGATTACGTAATCTATGTAAACAACATGGCGAAAGGTGATAACTTAGCAAAGGACGCCGTGGAATTAAAAGAAAATTATACGAGGGCCACTATTTATATTTTGAGCCTTGGCAACACTGATTGGAGTTAGGCGCGATTTGACGTTTGCACGGAATCGTCTGGCATTATTGACCATAACGTACTTCAAATGTTTTGTCGATAGCTTCATTTGTGTTGTTTATGTTGCCTTGGAGATTGCGCGACAACAATAAAATGGAATTAACTCGTGAACATTTTCGTGCGATGATTTTTTTTTACGATTTTCGACGTGGATTATCAAGACAAGAATGCATCGATCAACTTACTTCCACATTTGGCGATGAAGCCCCATCCTTTGCTACTGTGAAACGCTGGCATAACGAATTTAATCGTGGCCGCCATTCGCTCACCGACGAGATTCGCGAAGGTCGTCCAAAATCAGTTGTTGTTCAAGAAAACATTGATGCTGTGCAAAACCTAATACTGCAAGATCGTCATGTGACATACTGTGAGATTGAGGCAACCATAGGCATTAGTTCCACCAGCATATATAAAATATTACGTGATCATTTAGCTGTGAGAAAGGTATGTTCTCGTTGGATCCCACGCAATTTGACAAAAACTCAAAAAGACGCTCGCGTCAATTGGTGCAAACAAATGCTCAATAAATACAATCGTGGTGCTTCAAAAGACGTATATAAGATTGTAACAGGTGACGAATCATGGATATATGTATATGAGCCGGAACGTAAACAGCGGTCGACTGTATGGGTGTTTCAAGATGAACCCAATCCAACAAAAGATGTTCGCGCTCGAAGCACATCGAAACAAATGGTCGCCTGTTTTTTCGGGAAAACTGGTCATGTGGCAACTGTGCCTTTAGAGGAACGTAGAACGGTCAACTCTGAATGGTACACAACAATTTGTTTGCCAGAGGTCTTCGGTCAAATACGGAAAACAAACAAACGCCGTCTGATCATTCTTCATCAAGACAATGCCAGCTGTCACACATCTCGTCTAACAACCGACTTTATGAACAGTCAAAAAATCGAATTGATGGGTCATCCGCCGTACAGTCCTGATTTGGCACCCAATGACTTCTTCTTGTTCCCGAATGTCAAGAATAAATTGCGTGGACAACGATTTTCGTCGGCGGAAGACGCCGTTGATGCGTTCAAAAACCATATTATGGACGTGTCTCAAGAAGATTGGAAAAACTGCTTTGACAAATGGTTCGAACGAATGCAAAAGTATATTGACCATAAAGGAGAATACTTCGAAAAACAATAAAGCAGTTTTCAATGCCAAATTCCTGTTTTTTCATTGTTAGGCTCAAAATATAAATAGTGACCCTCGTACTTCGTATCAGTTGCTGATGTGCGTGGAGAACTTTTCATACTCTTTCTTTCAAATTCGAACAATTTCTCACGTAGGAAGAAACCTAATATAGGAAATATTCTAGTGTTTTATGGGGAAAAGACCACTCTTGCCTCACGACTGCCATCTGTTGTTGTTTTTTGCATACTATTTATCTTCTTCCATAGTTGATGATGGAAGATGAGAGAAATTTGTTATAAATTCTTTTCAGTTCGTTAGGAACCAATATAGTTGAAAATATCACCTTCCTTTCATGAAAGCCTTCAAAATTAATTTAATGCAATTTAGATTGTCTACGTAGTCTATGTAAACTACGACTCTATGTAATCTACGCGTAGATTACGTGTAGACAACGCATGTAGACGTAAACTCATAGTCTACGGCACATCACTGACTGAGACCCAACCATTGGGGGATTGAATGGAAGGGGCATGGGGGCAGGTGCCCCCGCCAAATAGAGATGACCAAGTCTTATAAAAAGTATTGATAGCATTATATTAACATAAACAAAATTGTTCGATCAATAAGAAAAACAATAAAACAAAGTTCAGCACAAATACGTACGTTAATCAGGGCTAGCTTTACTACACACGTAAAGAAGTCGATATTGAGAATCAAATCTGGAGCTTATTGGTTACAAACTCACAGAGAGCTGTACCATGTTGGTTCACTTGAGAAAAGGAATTATGAAGCTTTTTCATTTCTGTAGCCATTGTTAATTCAAATATTGTAGAACTGCTTCTATTTTACAAAAATCTAATATTGCTATCACCTCAGAATCAAAAGGTCTAAGGTTCGTGCCATGCATGCTGGCGAGCTGCACATAACTTATGCAACTTGCAACATCTTATTTTGCTATATGTTTACATGCCGTATAGTAGAGGAAACGAACGGGAAAAAATGTCCTAACCCGGAAATAATCTAACACATGTTTTTTTTTGTGTCAGATTGTGCGGAATGAAGGCTGGGGGGCATGGGGGAGCAGTGATGTCCCCCCCATAAACACTTTTTGTCCCCGCACTATGGTCTCTTAAGTCGTTAATCCCCATCGTTACTATTATCCGCAGATGCAGAAAAGCGGCGTACAATAAACTCAACATAAATAAAAATATTCAAAGGAGCAGAAATAAGGAACAGCAAATAAAATAAAATAAATGTGTTTATTTATTTATTAAAATGATAAACTGCAATAATGTAAAGTCAGATGTCTTCAAATCTTCCTGAAATTGTGGTATTTTTAAACGAATTTTCATTTTACATTAAAATTTCCCAAATTTTCTTTCAAAAGGGATATTTCGCTTCATGTTGCAACACTGGTTGCGATGCGTGTGCGCAAAACCGAAGACCCAAACCTATACCTTTTTTCCGTCCTGCCATGCTCAAATAAATAGCCGCAATTATTATACACATGTAAGTAGGTAGGTGTCCAGGTTGACGCAAATTATGTTACGGATTTACCAATCTGCGCATGCGTGGTATTGGCAATCAAAAGCGAAGTTGTTTTACGAACAAGGAGGATATGAACACTTGAGAGATTTGTCTTGCCGTTCCGGATTTTTAGGTTCTAAAAAGTATGCTTTTAGTCTCCTGAAATAGGCTCTAAAAATCCTAAAATAGATTCTAAACATCCTAAAATAGGTTGTAAAAATCTTAAATTAGGCTCGAAAAATGCAGCTTTCAAAAACAACGTTGTTTACAGAGATCACTCTTCAGGACAGTAACGGTATGTTCATTCTGAATACTATAATTATGATATGGATGAGCTCCATGTCTTCGTTTACAAAATATTTAGATTTGAAGTGTGTGATTGTCATACCCGGAACTCATTTATTGACTGTTATACGAGATAGACTATCTCCAATTATTTCTCCAAGTAGCAAACATTCGTGAAATCAAACCTAGGACATTGTACAGGATATGAAAGTATCAGCTTTAATATTATTCTCTTTCTGGCTTAATCTTAATCCAATTAAGGAAAATAATGTAAGAAGTCAATTCTGCTTTTTCAATACATGCATTGTTTAAAAAAATCATTGCAAATGTAAATTTCTTCATTATTCTTACGTACTCTTTTTCATCCATTTCTCTCTCCCCATTTCTACCTTTCTCTTTCCTCCTCCTTTTTCTCCTTCTTCCATTTTCTCCTTCTTCCTCCAAATTTCTCTTTCTTCCTCCATTTTATCTTTCTTCCTCCGTTTCTCTCTTTGTCTCAACCTCGCATTTTTTCTTCCGGTTTTATATTCTTCCATTTTTTCTCTCCTCTTTATTTTCCACTCTCTTGCTCCTCTTTCCCTACCCACAAGTATCAATTCTTCGTTATTTCATTTTCTTTCTTCCATTCTATAATAATGTAATGTAACGGCGTTTGCAATTTACGTTTTCATCGCCATGTAAACCCGTTATGGCCCCTTCACTATTGAAAAATAGCCGACCTTATTTCCATAGTGGATAGCACAATTCGCATCGACGCCAGGGGCCCAGGATTTGAATCATCGTCGCGATTGGCCAAAAGCGGCATAAAAGCGAGGCTAAAATAACAAAAATCAAATCGAACCTAAAGTGTTTTATTCCGTGTCATCTTCATTGAAGTCTCAATTGTCATTTTTCTGTTGAAGATATTTTAGCTTTGTAACTTTCCATTGTAGCGTATCTATTCAATCCAATTGTATGTCGAAAATATCATGCTTCATCTCAGATTGAGTGATGGGGAATCCATGCATTTCAATGAACAGAAATATGCCATTGGAATACTGATATAGACCAACACCGAATTGCATCTCCCGTTTGTATGCTCGACGTGCGGTCAAAAGCTCGCCTTTGTCCCGTTGTTTGCAAGAGCCAACATTGTTCTGCATGGAGTTGGCTATCAACCAGTTTTCTCTTTTGCGAACAAAAGACTCTCGTCTTGAATGGCTGTCGAGGCACAACCTGTGATTAATACGAACATTGCAGTGGCAATATGGTTGCTTCTCATAGTTCAATAGTGTGTGTTAAACGTATCAATTCTGTTGTCTACGAACATATACGAGGGACGTACAATAAGTTCGTTCCCTGACCCACTTCGATAGTGGTATCGGCAAATTTATTCCATCACATTTCGACATAGTTCAGTCTGAGTGCCAGACACTTGCACCATCGTTCCCTAACGCCACAATTACAGTAGAATACAATGTTCTCCTTGCTCCTGTAACCACCCCTCCATAGCGTTAATAACATCGGAATCATTGTGAAATTTCTTACCATTCAGCTCTTCCTTTGTTTTAGCAAACAGGTAGTAGCCCATCGGGGCATCTAGGAAATAAGATGGATGTCGCAAATTTTTGAAGCCACAGGATTGGTTACACATGTGTTTTTGAGCATCTGTCAACATTCAAAGTACCCAACGACAACTTACTTTTTTTTTTTAATCCCAAGTGATCAGTTACATGGTATGAATGCTACCGTTTGATGTGCCAAGAATGTCAGCAAAAAATGTTCTAGTGCTGAATCTTCCATCAGTGCTGATCAGTTTTAGCACACGATCGATAGTTTCCTGGGCAATGGCTATTGATGCTATTCCGGTACGTTGTTCATCTTCACATGACTCACGACCGCAGATGAATTTTCTATGCCACTTCTTTACTGTGGAATATAAAGGTGCTTTATCCCCCAATGTCTGCATTGTGGACTTCTTGAGGTGAAGAACGGTAGATGCTTGATCACAGCTCGCAATTTTGAAGACTCCATTGTCCAATATAGCCTCACCTTCTGTTATGTTTACACTTCTAAAACCTAAAGTTTATTAGATACATGCTTAAAACTTGCAACACATACAAAGAAAAGACACGTGAGTAATACTACAGGATTTGGTTAATCAGACACAACGGAAAGTGGGTCAGGGCTCGAACTTAATATACGCCCTTCGTACGTGTTGATTGTCATGAGAGTGATTTAAACCGATGGCTGCAACACTTGCTACATTTTTACAATTTTGAACGTTTGGTTAATTTGCTTTACTTTACTTTGCTTTTCTGTCACTTTGACTAATAGCAAAAATACAGTTTTAAATTAGTAAGATCAGTGGTTCAAAGGGAAGATTCAACACTAGAATAATACGATTGGTTTTACTTGTCTACAGAACTCTAGGGTGTAGGGGCTAACATTATTTAAAAGACACTCAATTGTAATCCTCTCTTCCACCTGTGCTGCATTTGTTGCATGCTGACGGGGTACAGCAGCTTGATCCACAGCAGTCAGGATAATCCTCCGTGGAGCTTGTGTTATGTCATCCACATGCGTTAGTGATTGTGTGTTCATCAATCTCATCTTATCGCCATTCATTCCCATCGTCGCGATTAGCTAGAATTAGCAGAAAACGGCTTAAAAGAAACCACACGAAGAACGACAAATCAAATAATTCAAAATATATGTAAAAAATAAATATGAAATATAAAAAAAATGCTGTAAACCTTGGACAAACACACACATATGCATGTATTTAGATTCACAGTGTTTGCAAATGTATTAATATGTTACTATGTCACGTTCCCGGTTTCAGCTCACTTGATACACTTACTGTTACTCCTTTTTGGAGAACACAAGACGTTCCAGCCTACTATGAGGCCTCCTCAGACATGAGAAGCGCTTAAGGGCTTTCTAAATAAACAATATCTTAATTTTACATCGTCAGGATTCAATAAAGCTTCTGGTGAACGTAATTTTACACCGTCAGGATTCTATAAAGCTACTGCTGAACGTAATTTTACACCGTCAGGATTGCATAAAGCTTCTGCTGAACGTAATTTTACACGGCTGCATTCACAAATAAAAATCTTGTTCGAGATAAAAATGTGTTATTAATTTTGAAAATATTGCTTGAGTACACTAACTAAATAATTCATTTCAAATTAACTTACATGAGACATCAAAATCAATAATTCACATCACAAATTTGCGTCAAACAAATTATGACGTCATACTATGACACAAGTATCTATTTTTGTAATAACATATTGAACACTGAATTAGTATGCGCGTAACAACCATAACCTCATTAATAATAATAATATTAATAGCTACAACAATAGGATGTCGTGCTGACAACCTAAATTATTTTATTTGTCTTGGTTCTAAAATAAAGTCATGGAAGTCTGTGTATATGCTTACATTTTCTCCAACACTATCCTCCCATTATACAGTAGCTATTATCCAGTATGTATAATTAAGGAAACGCAGCCCAAGATGCTTTGAGACAAGCAACAAGTGAAACGAAGGCTTCACACCGAAGTGACGAGCGACAAAGGCCCAATCGAGTGTGTAGAAAAGCAACGCTACAGACAGACCGTAGCAACACGATGCACGCTACTGAGAAAACAGTCCAGTCCAAGCGACAAGTGCTGCTTGTCGTTGGTACGAGACGTTGCTATTATTTCTGAAGGTCCGTTTCCAAGCGATACGTATCGCCAGTGGCGTGTCCAGGATTTTGGAAAGGGTGTGGAGGGTTACCTATACTTCTTTTTACCAGTTAGCCCTCATTTTTCCATCTTTTCCTGCCTTTGACTTTTTTTCTTTTTTTTTTAGAAATACTTGGCCAAATGGGGGTGGTTATAACCCCCCCCTCCTCCTTTGAGCACGCCACTGCGTGTCGCTTGTCTCTTTGGTTGAGTTACACCATCTGTGCTGAGTACACGGTGTTTACAATTAAAACTAAAATATTCTACCTTACGTGTACAGTATACGTTAAAAAAGTATGTATTTAAGCAGCGCCAATTTTTTGTACCTAATAACGTTATTCCTCTGGGTTGAATAGTTATCGGCTTTAAAAATGTGAAATGATACATTCTCTACATCCACGCAACCGCCATTACATCTCCATTCGTGATCTAGAGGTCGCTTCTGATTGGTTATGCTACTAAAAATGCTACGGAAATAGGACGGGTTCTATCCTTGAGAAATGCCATGAAATATAACATGGCATCTGAAATACTGGGCAAATTTTAGAACTGCGCACACGCGGAAATTGTCAACTAAAGACTGAGCCCTAGGCCGTGTCCGGATTGGCAAGCGCTCCGTCCCGTTCTCTCCCGTTGCTCTCGCGTGCCGTCGAAGTCACGTCCAAGTCGTCCGAACCTACATGTCCCCTTGCAGTTCGGTTGTCACTTTTCCCGCCAGGTGTCAGCCCGAACGCTACCCACCGCGCTCTGGGGCGCATGCGCACCGTACGGAAGCAGACGCCAAACAAACATCACAATGATTTCCACCTATTTACTACTCATATTAAAAATGTAACATGCTCTTTCTCCATTTACATTTTTTCTACATTCAGAATTATCGATAAAATGTCCAAGTATCACTGAGTAAATGTTGTCTGCACGAAGTGAAAGTTGGAATATGGCTGCCAAGCGCAGGGGCACAGCGAGTTCAAGCGTGCATCTGTCGCGCCTTTCAGCTCTTCTCTCCGACGCCACGTCTGCCGCCAATTCGGACAACGGAGATTGGCTGAGTCCCCGGATGGAACAGTGCTCTAGGTGACATCTGCTGCTGATTCGGACGCGGCCCAAGAGCATATACGAGATGCCTGCGCAAACAAGTCTGTGCGTGTGGACCCTCCTCTCAGTCTTTTGTGCACCTGTCGCTCAGTTTCCCTTCTACCGTAGTGCTGAAACACTATTAATGGAGTTCGAAAATATTGCTTTCTTTTTCCTTGATAAATTCGTTTTTGTACAAGGATGAACTCTACAAGAATTAGGCCTAGGAGAGCTTAATACAAATATGCAAAGCAATTGACGCTTCAGTGAACAGAAATACAGTAGTAGCAAAGAAAATCAATTCCATGAGGACTGTTTACCGAAAAGAGTTGGCCAAAGTGAACAAACCAATCAGTTCATTCTGACGCCGCGGATGATGATGTTTACAAGCCAATGTTAAGGTATTTTAATTAATATAGATTTTTGACTAATCAAGAAACTACGAGAGAGTACGAATTCTTCTCTGCCTTTCCAGGCTAATCGCAAAGATTAGATTGAATGTTGATTTTATTGAACCAATGTAGTCTCCGACACCGTAGTGGTAACTCTGTCGCCATATAATTAGGGACGTGAATTTTTCGTTTTATTTTTCCCACAATTTCGGTGTTATTTTTACTTGCGTTTTTACTGTTTCTTCTATGCATAATATTTGCACATTGCTTAAGTTATGGAAAATTGATATAAATTTAAGTTTTAAAGACAAAAAGAAAGAAATTTATGGCTTACCTTTGTGAAAAATGACCAAATTTCGTGCATTTGGGAAATCTTTTATCTCATCGGCCACAAAATGTGAAATTTTTATTGAAGGATATCACCCAAATCTTTGAACACAATCATATTTCCAACTTTTCACTCTCACGGAATAAAATTTTCAAAAATTGTTGATCTTAAATTCACTTTTCAGTTTACAATAACCATGCACAGATGGTGTGTAGTAAATGTTCACCTATTCACTCACAACGCTTCCTGTGGAAGACGCACTTCCAAACAGAAAAACATGAGTTTTTTTCTCATCATTGCTTTAACAAAGGATTCCACAATTAGAAGTGCGATGTACTCCTTGTCTTCTTTCCTTCTTTTACGCTTCTCGAAGCCTTCGACGGCAGAAAGTTCACGGTTTGTTTCACTCGATTTAGTTTTTTTTCTAGGGCCTCCCGACGGCATAGTGATAACGTCACCGCCTTGAAATCAAGCGGTCCCAGTTTCCATATCCGGTAGAGGCACCACTTTAAAATATAGGTCCAGTCCCGATTAGACTTTATGTGCATATAGTGGACGTAAGACAGCAATTCAAACAAACAAACTTTTCTTCTTCAGGTGTCTCTCACTTCCATTGCGCTTAATCAAGAAATCCTTCCGCTTCCGTGTTGCGTGCTATTTTGTAATTCAGTGATTACAAAATAATGCAGTTCTGTCTTAAGCATTAAGTAGTTCAGAAGCAAACTAATTCATTTACTGCTGGCTTTGTCATACTGCGAAGTGCATCACAGAAGCAAAAAGAAATGCAAGACGATGCGCAAACCATGCAGCTTCAGGGATACTGACTGACTGAAATTTCCCTATCAATGCCAAGAAATCCCTCTTACACTTCAAAATACCCGTTTGTGTACATACCCCTTAACCACCTCCCCCGCAACACAACAGGTGTTTCTCCCTGAAAATTTTCCTGTTCCTCTGAAACTTCGCTTCAGAGAAGATTCCAGCAGCGAATTCTATTTCAGGGCGAGGTCAAAGCATTGTCAACCATTTCTACGCCAAACTGCAATAAATGAAGCGTGACAAACTCTTTGAATACAAATGGCAGGATCACATAGAGCTTCAGGTAATTCTTTTTGAACATAAGAAGTGTTTGTTATGCTCAGTTTATCAACTTTATATTGCATATTTCGCGACGTTTTTCGCGTTAAATGCAAATTCGGTGATATTCTGAAAAATGGCAGAATTCGCGTTTTTTCACGATTCCTAAACACCAAAAACTTGCCTCCTTTACTTATCCAAATACATTTTAAACACTTTATTTTGCTTGCCTCAACTTTCCGGTGTTATCGTTAAAAAGAAAGCTTCACGTCCTTATATAGCTATAATCAAGGGGCTCCGAGTTCAATCTCTAGGTCGGAGCACATTAAACAGTGGCCCGATTCAACTTTAAGTTATAGTCCAGCCCGCAGCCTAGCTTAATGTCCAGAGGTCCCAGGTACCTGTGCATGGGTATCCATCAACTTGATCATACATCACCAAGTCCCATTTTCGCGATTAGCAAAAAATAGCGGGAAAGCGAAGTAAAATAAGACAAACCACAAATGGTAACAAGGTGGTACTTTTTTTAAACCCCGCAGGAAGTATGTTTTAATATCCTAGTTTACCTTATCTCCATGGCAATACTGTCAGCGTTACGCGCTAGAAAGCCAGAAGTACCAAGTTCGAACCATGGTCATAATCCCATCACCATTTAATCACTTCGTCATCCATTCTCATCGTCGCGATTAATCCAATAGGTAAAAGAGCGGCATAAAGCAGTGCAAATAGTGTTGCCCACGAGACGAGACTTTGGCCTGTCTCGTCTCGTGGAAATGCTGTGAAATGCTGTCTCGTCTCGAAAATATTCGTTTGCCTCGGGACACATGATCAATCTCGTCTCGTCTCGAATTTTTAAAAGCCTGTCCCGTCTCGTCCCGTGGGCAACACTAAGTGCAAATATAAATAGCGTATACATTGTTATTAATTTATTATATATATAATATAAATATTTTTAAGCAAACGGAATTGTAAATACATTTCTCATAAGACAATCATCAAGAAAGGGTATTTATGTTAACTTTTGATTTTTGAACATTGTGAAGTATTCTACGGAATCGTCTTTTAGGTAGTGCTAATATAATATTATACGTTTACAATGAAAGTTTATTTATTCACCCTATTTATAAGAGGACATAAGTGATAAGTAAAGAAGCACAATGTTCTCAGTTGTTTCTCACCACGCAATTCACGAAGTAACGTCACGTGAGAAAATTGGTGCATTTCCAGTAGCCAATGCCTGTACCATCCTGAACGTCTCGTTTTATTTTCCTTCTTTTTGGAAGACAAACTGCGAAAATTGACCAGAGTAGCACTTCCTCCACGATTGACTTCGCGGAACTGAGCAGAAAGAACTGTACAGCAAGACGTAGCGTGTGGACGCACCAGAACTACAACGTTGTGTCCTGTACAGTTTTGAACTCCGCAAGCAAGACGTACTTGAAGACGTAGCGTGTGGACCGGCCTTTAGAATGCTTTAGAAGAAGAGTCTTTAGCATGCCTACGATGCCACTGCACATTTACGACACTGTTGGCCTAAAACCAACAACCAACTTGATCTATTTTTTCCTAGAAGCGGAACCCAAGTGACTATTGGTGGAATATCCGACCTCTGCTTTAATTTCCCACCTGCGAAGCCCCAGCAGGTGGCTCGAGGTGAATTTCTTCCCATCACCCAACGCTCTCGGAGGGGGCGCGTAGATGATTCCCCCCCCCCCCCCCCCTTCGGCTTCCAGCTTCTTTCAGAAAGAACGTCGTCAAGCGCTTGGCCAAGATGTTCTCTCTCACGGCCTGTAGTCTCGCGGCAAATGAATTACCAAAGCAACTCCCACAACTCAAGGTTGCATGAAAGCAAACACTTCAGCATGTCCGTGCAGTAGGATTCAAACCGAAGACACAGGTGCCAACAAGATTTTTTTTTGTAGCAAGAAAATCTATCTCTCCAAAATACTATGCTTGCTATACCCTGTCCAGGCTATCTCTGGAGCAAGCGAACGAAAAAAAGACTCTGTCCGAGTATCTTCCTCGAAGGTTAAGCCTCAGGTTTGACTCTGTCCCCTCTAAATTAGGCCCAAGTTTTATTCTGTCTCCTTAAAATTAGGACCAGTTTATTTCTGCCCCTCAGAATTAGGCCAAAATTTAATACTGCCCCCCAAAATGAGGCCCAAGTTTATTTTGCCCCTCAAAATTAGGCAAAAGTTTGATTCTGCCCTCTCAAAATTAGGCCCAATTTAATTCTGCACCTCAAAATTAGGCCCAATTTAATTCTGCCCATCAAAATTAGGCAAAGGTTTGATTCTGATCCCTCAAAATTAGGCCCAAGTTTAATTCTGCCACCTCAGAATTAGGCCTAGTTTAATTCTGCCCTCTCAAAATTAGACCCAAGTTTAATTCTGCCCCCAAAAATGAGGCCCAAGTTTATTGTGCCCCTCAAAATTAGGCAAAAGTTTGATTCTGCCCCATCAAAATTAGGCCCAGTGTAATTCTGCCCTTCAAAATTAGGCTCAATTTAATTCTGCCCCTCAAAATTAGGCCCAATTTAATTCTTCTCCCTCAAAATTAGGTCCAAGTTTAATTCTTCTCCCTCAAAATTAGGCCCAATTTTATTATGTCCCTCAAAATTAGGCCCAATTTAATTCTGCCCCTCAAGATTAGGCCCAGTTTAATTATGCCCCTAAAAATTAAGCCCAATTTAATTCTGTCCCTCAAAGTTAGGTCCAAGTTTAATTCTTCTCCCTCAAAATTAGGCCCAATTTTATTCTGGACTTCAAAATTAGGCCCAGTTTAATTATGCCCCCTCAAAGGTAGGTCCCAAACTACGCCCATGTGCGCAAGTCCATTCTGTCCGCTCTGGAGCACGAAAACACGTCTCTGCGCAAGTAGTGACGCGAGACGACTCCACCAATGAATACGTGAGAGGAACGGGATTGCGTGGAAGAGGAAAGCGACTGCAGTTACCAGCCTTCGCAGCAGGGTGTACTGCTTCACTCTGCCCACTCGGTTTCCCCACTTTTCTATTGTAGTAATACACCACAAGAAAACTAAATTAATTCTAATTTCGTTCTAATTGTATCGTTGATTGTTTCTAAACTTAAGCTCTGAAGTATCATACTTCATTTCTGAAACAAGCTTTAGTTTGAATAATCTTATTTCTGATGATTTTCATAGCCTTTGTATTGTTCTATAATCCTACCAAGTAAACAATGTGCATGGTGTCATACCCGTCACAGGCAGAAAATGTTCATAAAAAACTTGTGTAGTAATATTTTTAGAAACCAAAAGCATCTAAATGTCGAGCAAATTTTTCTTTCTGAAAATAAAATGAAATTGATTCAGTAAACCCATATTTATTTCACAGTTTTTCTTAAAGACTGATGAATGTCATAAAGTCACAATTACAAAAAATGCATTTTCTGTATCTGAACATCGAGATGGAGGAGAAATATTCTGAAATTAAATAACTTACATCAAGGAAAATTAAATTACATGAATTAATTATGTTACATATTTGAAGGTGCTAAGAAAATAATTAAAAAATGAATGTAAATTTGTCTGAATGTCACACCCGCCATAATGGAATTTTCCTGAGACGGAAAATACAAAGATATAATGATGTGATAAAAACGAGAAAAAATTACTGCAACGGCCTACACGCATGTAGAAAACTAATGATTATACAAAATCAACACCCGTGCTAAGCGAAGACAAGCATACGTCAACCATGTATGCTCATCCAACCGAGAGTTCATAACCCAAGAACGAGCTAAAATTTATGCTATGTTCATTTGTTAAGCATCCAAAAAGGTCTTCATAAAGTCTTGAGAAGATTCTTCCAAACGGATGATGGCACGAACTGGGTACCTCACGAAGTTATTCTTTGAGGGAAATAAATTAAGAAATTTTGAATCTTGACACTTTGCTTTCAGAGGCGAGGCAAATTAAATGAGCGAGAGAGATACGACTGATAATATTTCAACCTGTTCATGCACTCGCTAAGAGATGGCGCTGTACACACGAAGTCACGTTCCTTCAATTTACTTCTCACGTTTCACTTTCACTAACTGCAAATACTGCATGAAGACTTATTTCGTTTTCCTTTTCCTGTCACCTTCATGCTTTATCTCCACGCATTCTTTTCACGAAACGTCTTCATGCAGCATCACGACCTTCTCGGAACAAACATTCACTCACTGTAAAATGTTAACGAAAGGAACCATTACTTTTTGTAGCAATGACCGCTTTTTATTATATAAATGCTATTATATAGTTATCCGTAATTAATGTAATTTCTATGATGCACGAAACTTGAATTTATAATCATAATCGATCTTTATGCAAGGTAGAATACTGAAATTTAAATGTGGGTGAGTGATTTATGTGTTAACCTCTCTTCTATGGTAAAAAGGTTTTCTACATGACACGTAAATTACGCATAAAATACGTAAAAACTAGAATTAAACATAAAAATTAATAAACAAAAACATGATTTTTGCGATGGTTATTGTTATGTATGACAGTTGGCAATGGCAGGGAACAAAAAAAGGTTTTAGAAAAACTTTCCTTCCGAATTTGTATGTGCTCCTATATTGGAATTTTACAAACTATGATTTTCACATTCACATCATAATTAGCCTATGCAAGTGTACAACGCATGAAGAAGGGATTTGAAGCTATTACTAAATCTTTGAAACCAAATGCAAATAAATTGTCGTTAATCGTTATGTTATAAATAGAAGTACTAGTTCTATAGTACTAGATAAAAGGTTCCTGGACCGTATTTAAATTCATTCGAAAAAAAAAGTTCCTGGACCGTATTGATATTCATTCGAAAAATAATAATAATTTCCTGAACCATATTTAAATTCATTAAAAAAAATATTCCTGGACCGTATTGAAATTCATCCAGAAAATAGGTTCCTGGACCGAAATGAAATACTTTAAACATAAAGAGGTTATTTACGGTCCAAAACTAATTTACACTTGCTGATTTTCTCTCCTGGACCGGAATTGAATTTGTTTAAATTCCTGGATCTTCAACAACCCTGATTCTCTGTGGCAAGGGTAGCAGAGTGGCAGGGCGCCTGCCTGATAATTTTCATCTGGCGCCTGAATTTTAAAATTCAGTTCTAATCTTATTTCCTGATGTTTAGACATCATGGGTACACATGCCACGAAGGCATATGGTGCTATGTGGTGGTACAGCTCCACATATTCTTGATCTCGGCAATAGTTGGGATGATGTGATCAGCATCACACCCTGCCGCCTTTACCCCCCCCCCCCCCCCGGGGTTGTCCCCAGGTAACAATTGGTATGAGACGGAGTGGGCCTCACAGCCGCGCAGAAACAGGGAAATGACTGGAAAAATTCGTGGTGCAAATCACCTAGCCCGGAAAATTTCAATTACGTTTTTAAAACGACACATACTGTAGTACGTGTTTTTTTAATGTTTGTGTGTTTTCCGTATCATGTGTGTATTAAATCAGAATATTAAGCATGACATTATAATTCTTTACACTGTTGCTAACCGATTTTTAAAATCTGCAGTGATATGGTAGACTAGGCCATATATTAGAATGTATTGCTTATTCATTTATGTTGTTTTTATCCAAATGACTGTTTAAAATTGTTGATTTGCGAGATAGAATAAAGTTACAGAATAAAGATGCTTCTAACATAATACAAACTATGAATTCTGAAGAAATCACTTTCCTTCCTCTCTTCAAAAAATCTATGCAATGATTATGTCTGTTCAGGACTGGAGAAGCGCCAATCTTGCGTTTCTGGGGAATTTTCCAGAAATGAGAATTTAATTAGGTTCGTGAAAACTCATAACTCTGACATATTACTAAGAATGACTTTGTAAAGCAAAGAAACAGGCCACGTGTAGAATGGCTTGAGACGCATGAAATAAAAAAACAAGATCAAATTCAATAAAGAAAAATGAAAGTGCCCGAAAGCGGAGAGCAAAAATTTTAAAAAAATAAGAAAGCTAAGGTCTATGGAAGAGACGAAAAGACAGGGTAAATGAAAATGAAAAAAAAAATTATGAAACGTTTTTTTTTTTTCAATATTAACATCACATTTTTACATGTAGGAAAGAATGGAATGGTGTGCAAGTTTTTCTAGATGAACGATTATTGTGAAACAAGAGAATTGAAAAACGATTACATCACGTTTCGCCAAATGGCTTATTAGCAGAAGATGATTTAATATGGCACCAGTTTGCTACTTTAGGCAAAACACAACGTTCAGTGCCGATAATATGTTTTCTAGGCATAGGTGGTGTGTGCATAGACTTTAATTCATTATTAGGAATGTGACTGTCATTTGTTTTGTTTGTTACTACTATCCGTGACAAAACTATTGCGCACTCGGTTTACGCGCTTGTAAAATTGTACTCCGTGGGAGGAGAAAAGTCAAATATACCTTATTGGAAAGCTTCAAGTATCTACTTTTTAATAAGCGTTATCTGAATATTAATCTTAAATTAGTTTTCTTACAATAAAGAAAAATTAACTGAAAAGTGTAGTTTTCTCTTCCAATTTTCATGAACTTGACATCATACAGTTCATAATCGACTGTACATATAATCTTGAGATTTTGTGTACTTGAAGTTTGTTTATTTTTGCACCTCTGTAGAAAAAAATCAAATACATAATTCTACTAGATGCTTAAAAAATTGACATTTTAGGGAAACGTGCAAACTTGAAATGCATAATTACAAATTCAATGAAATTGCCAAAAAACTGTTGATATAACGCATTTGATCAAATTCCAGAAGTTTAGCGTGTGTATCTGAAGTACGGTCCCAGAAATTAATTGAAGGGATCGGGTGTAAAACATGGTAAGTGACATTTTGGTCATTTTTGAGTTACAAAGTAAAATGTGCCATTCTTCAATTTTCCAGTGAAATTGCCATGGCATACAAGTTGCATTGGGCTCAGTGAAGCCTTCTGAAATTTGTAAACACAACACGAAAACAATTTATCTACAGTATAGCTTCTAATAACCTTTTTTCTTAATGAACTCAGAAATGACCAAAATGTCACTTACCATGTTTACACCCGAAGACTTGAATTATTCTTTTGCAGTCCTAATACGGGATACGCGTGCATGACGTATGGCGGAGTGCGGCCAATCTCAGACTACGCGGGCTGCAGGCGACGTCTACAGTGTTGCGGCTTCGCTGCGAGAATCGCGGAAGTGCGTTCCGTCGAGCCGATCCAAAGTATTGTCGCAGCATAACAATCAGTGATGTGCCGTAGACTATAAGTTTACGTCTACATGCGTTGTCTACACGTAATCTACGTGTACATTACATTGGGTTGTAGTTTACATAGACTACGTAGACAATCTAAAGTGCATTAAAATTAATTTTCAAGGCTTTCATGAAAGGAAAATGACATTTTCAACTATATTGGTTTCTAACGAAATGAAAATAATCCTATTTACAACAAAATTAATCTTCTCTTCTATCATCAACCATGGAAGAAGATAAATAGTATGCAAAAAACAACAACAGATGGCAATCGTGAGGCAAGAGTGGTCTTTTTCCCATAAAATACTAGATTATTTCCTATATTAGGTTTCTTCCTAGGTGAGAATTTGTTCGAATTTGGAAGGGAGCGTATGAAAAGTTCTTCTCACACATCTGCAACTGATAAGCAGTATAATTTTGTTTTACTTCCACGGCGCCCTTTGCTAAGTTATCACCTTTCGCCATGTTGTTTACATAGATTACGTAATGTACGTGTATAACATAGACTACGTGTAGAATGTACACTATCGTTGTTTACGCGTAGACGCACATCACTGATAACAATATGGAGTACTGCTGTACTGCAGGGTTTTTTTTTTCATTTTTTGTAGGTTTGATCTTCATATGAACGTCGTCCCCTTCGATACCCGGCGAAGGTACATAGTGGTTCGGATCCGACTTTAAACTGGTAGTCCCGATTAGCCTACCTGTGAATAAAGTGGACTTAAAGAGAGAAAACAACTCAACTCGGTTTAAATGATTTCCCCGTGTTATTTTATGTTGCACATTTAAACAGATATATTGAGTGCAACGATGTTCGATGAGGACGATTTGAATGAAGTCGACGAGTCTTCTCTGTACACAATTATAACGCATCTGCTGTGTACAGCGAATTAAAAAGAAAGAGAAACAGAGCGAGGTGCGTACCAGCGATAGAAACGCATAAAAATTATATTTTAAAAATTGCGCATTTGTAGCTTTCACGCCAACTAGTATTTTAAAATATATTTCGAGCAAAGACGCATGTAAATTATGTTTATATTGCAAAATTCACTTAATCATCGTGTCGAGCAGTGGTGGTGGTTTCAACACTTAACGTGTTGCTATACATCCGACCTGAAACATTTTTATATTTTGGTCTGTTGTGTGTTCATTAAGAGACAGATGGACTAAAAACGTTAATAAATTCTCATTAAATATAATGAGTGAAAGGTAAAAGTGTAAAATGCTGTTCATAAAGTCTCCTGTATCAGTCTTTTCAGCACACCTTGCAAAAACTCGCCCAATAAAATATTGGGTCGATGCAAATTTTGTTGTTCCCTTTTTATTCACATACCTTTATCACTGTGCTGATGTAACCCCCAAATATTCCGCCATGCACTTGACACCTTGGTTTATGTCGTGAGATGAGCCCATTCGTTTCTCCTGGTCGAAGTATATCTTGGCACCGACTATCATTTCTTTTGAACCACTATGATATTACCGTCTTGCCATTTTCATGCAACAAATAATCACTCCACAGAACGGCCATCACTCAATACTGTGCGTACGAACAAACACGCGAACTTGTGAAAGACCGACTGCCTGGATACAATGCACGTAAGAATTGAAGACTAAAATTGGTAAACGCTGTAAGTGCCAAAATAATTCAAACACCGATTTCCACGTTAAACTGTGAAATGTGCCATGCTTTATAATGTGGTAAACGTGAAATGTGGCTGGTAGCCCTCTAAGTAGTTCAAAGGCCACCAGTGTGCACGTTCTTACGGGCTGATATGCGGAACGATGCGATTTTCCAACACTTTCGCTTTTGGCACTTACAACGTTTACCACTTTTAGTCCTCAATTATCATGGCTATGTGGGAGTTCAGGCAATAATTCATGGCATGAACGTAAACACAGAAGTGACAATGGAGAATCTTAGGCATCTCTACAAGGCTTTCCTTTGCGCAACATATTGTTTCGGCTCATTTCCCGTGTCAAAGCTGCTTGGATGCGGAGTTTAAAGGGCAAGTGGCAACGTTTGGCAACAAAGCTCCCTTGCTCTACGTGCGTTCTTAGCAACGATGTGAATTGGGCGGGAACAGGTTGCTAAGAAAAACAATTCTCGCTCTTGTTTTCAATTCCCACAGTGGGCAAGAATGAGATATGGAAATTTGATTTTTATTCCACGGCCATCATATTGATATGCATTTCATGACCTTTGGGCTGACCATTAACGAGATTTCAACATCTTAATTGATCATTAATTGTGGCTGTTTCACAGGTGATAGTACCATTATATTTGGCTGGGATATTTCCACATAATCAAGCTTCAATCACTAAAATAATCATATATTTACGGCGGTTTTACACGTAGGTACACACAATTGAATTCGACTTATTTAAAAAAACACATGAAAAACTACACTTTTACGTTGTCTGAATATAAAACAGAGTAAAAATTATTTTGTCTTGCTTTTGTCTGAAAGCAGACACTTGTAGCTCTCCAGTGAGGTATATTTGACTATTTTCTTCCACGGAGGACAATTTTACAAGCACGCAAACCAAGGGCTCAATATTTTTGTCACAAAAAGTATGTGAATTATGTCAATGATAAAACATGCTGCTCATGCTTATAATAAACCAATATAAAAGGAGAATATTGTTTATGTACACAATACATGCATTTATTGATCTACAAACAATTACTAAGGATATTGAATAAAAAACTATTGATTGTTTTTAGTTTGGTGTATTTTACTTCGCTTTTCCGACTGTTTTGGCTAATCGCAAAGATGAGGATGAGTGATGATATGAATAAATCAATGAAGGGACACAACACCGACCTCTGGCGTCGTAGGGCTAACCTATTTACAACTGTGACTAAATCTAACTTAACCTGAAGCTATTACTTATTATATTAACTATATGTATCATGTTCTCAATAGTTCTTTTTGTTTATGTAAAATTCATCTTTCATTTTTCTGTTCATATTAAGGACAGGTTCCAAATCTGTTGTTGGTGGTCATCATATCTAATAGAGACCGTCTTATACAAATTTCCTTCATTGAAATTATTTTGCTTTCAATCTAAATTAGGTTAAATCCGAAATAAACGAAACAGCAGTTCCCTCTCAAATCTGACCTCTCTTCTTGAAACAGCCATCATTATTCCTGACAATAACAAAGAACAATAATGAATTCTTGAACATTTGCCTTAATGAGTTTCATTCCCCATAATTTCTCTTGGTAAAACAAAAGCGCTTATGTTTCTTTGACTCCTTCTTTCCAAACCCGTAGCAGCAATCATCAGAAAATAGATTTACGAAATTATGTTCGTAATGAAGGACCTTAATATCAACAAATCATTAATAATTTTAAGCTTTAAGATTTTGTGGTCATTTCTTTTCATTTGTTCTTTGGAAGACTAGATTAAAAGTCAAGCACTTAACAATGTAAGTCTGTGCCTTTTCTTCATTTCTATAAATGCTTCGTTTTCATCAAAAGGAAACTTGACGTGAGCTCATTAGACGAAGAATGAGAAGATAGTTTGGCCAGAACAAAGGAAATCTTCTTTCCAGGATGTTTCGTGTGGATTTGTAGGGTGTTGGGTCATGCCTTGATGTCTAGGAGGTGTGTTACCTGCAAATAAGCACAGGCTGAAAGAATTTATGAAGACCACCAAACAACACCACGCATCTGAAAGTCAACGTTTTGTTTTGTCCCTTGGTTCACGTGATTCTATTGTAAGATGAGGTGAAGCGAAAGTCTAAATGCATCATAACGATTGATGCACCAGAATGCATCGATTGATGCACTAAAATGTGTTTTATGTCTTCTGCGAAGAATCAGATTCACGTTTGATGCATTTTCGTGCATTTTTTGATGTCGTGAAAGAAGCACCAAAGTTCATCATGTGATGCAAGTGAGGATTTCTTTCAGTTGAGATGCATTTTAATGCGTTTTGATGCATCGTGAGGTTTTTGATGTAACTTCCTCTATTTTTTCCGATGATGCAGGAATGTGCATGCATCTCAACTGAAAGAAATCCTCACTTGCATGAAATGATGAACTGCTTATTTAACGACATACAAAAATGAACAAAAATGCATGAAATGTGAATCTGATTCTTCGCAGAAGACATAAAACACACTTTAATGCATATCGGTATGATGCATTAAGTTCTCTGTACAATTTTATCAATAACCGTAATATACTAATATAGTGGTATGAAGTAAATGACTTGAAAGATGTAAGGTTATATCAATGGTTTCATGAAGGAGATTTGGGGGTGTAAGGACTGGCATTCTCTAAAGTCACTCAAATGTGGCTCGTAGTATACCACGGAATGCATTTTTCCAGACTGACGAGGCTCTGGCGCCTGCTACTACATCCAGTATAATCCTATATGGAGCTTTAGTCGTCCTTATGTGTTTCTGATTGTCCCTTCAACAACAACAAGAACATAAAGGAGATATTGATCAGAGGTGTTCACCGTCCAAAGATCGACCCTCATGAGGGCAGACATCACCCTCCGTTTAGACTTGTGAGAGTGTGGGCGGTGAGTGTAAGAGAGGTTGTAAGCATGTGTGTGAGGGCGAACCTTGTACAGTAACAAAGAAAATCGCCATCGAAAGATACCGAACCACATTTGGCTTGCGACACTGCCATCTCTCGGCCTGAAGACGCAAGTTCAGTTCTAGTACTTGAAACATCCCTACTGTTGTCACGAGCCATGGCAGATGGACAGATTGGGCATGAAATTTTACGTTTATTTTTCCTGGAACACCCAGATACATTTCAGAGGTGTTCATCATCGGGAAGGCCACTGTAATAAGGGCAGACCTCAAGTCGTAAGGGGAGATTGATTTAAAATGAACACCTATCGACATGATCAGCTCCATGTTTTACATTCCAGGACACAGTGGATCTTAAACGCCCTAAAAATAGGCAACTTCAACTGTAGTGCCCCTAAATATGCTAGGTAGTGTGCTCATGAATGTGCTATGTGAATGTATTCGGGAGCAATACGAGCACAAAGGCGTCCTTCCTGCAATTAAACAGCTATAAGAACCCGGCATGTTGCGTGTGGATGAGCTATCATACATAGAGGAATTTGCTGGATGAATAACAATGCTGTTACCAAGGAGACAATGAGGAATGTCAAGAAAATAATGGAGAATCCCTGCATGTTATTCACAGACCTGGCTAATGAGGAACGCGTTCCCATTGGCCATTGCGTGGAGGACGGAAGTATTCGTCGCTTGGCCACTCTCTCTATTGAGCCGTGAGCCGAATGGAGTCGTCAGTGTGGCTGAATGGCGGACAAAGGCCCTTCGCATTCTTTTTTTTTGTTCTAGAAACAAAGAGATGCTCCCAACAATGGGAGTACACGTAGCTACCGGATTCCTCTGAAGACTTTGCACAGCTTCTAATGAGGTGGTCATGCATAATCTGCCGTAACGTTTTGGAATTGTTCAACATCACAACAGCATATGTTCGGACCTTCATAGTAATTGGTTGAAATGCAAAATCATGCTTGGAAGGGATAGCGCTGTATTTCAACATCCTAATGTTTTCAAATTGTCAAATCGTTCACGAATAAGATAAAATTTGATCTTTGTAACGAGCGTATGGTCCCAGAAATGTATTCACATTCTTAAATTCAAGTATAATTAAAAATAAAATGATAAAACTGGTTTATATGTGGAAGAATAAATATCCAAAAACACACACACACACTTTTCGGAATACAGGAATTTTGATGCAGCAAAACAATATCTTTTAACGTACTAAGGAACAATAACCCCAATTGACCAATATTCTATTGTGGCGATGACACTATCAATACGTACAGTTCGCAATATTTACTTCGGCTGAAGCGTTATTCCTTTGTCTTTCGATCAACCAATCACAATCATTCTTGTTTGAGTTCGTCCTTAGAATTTACATGTAGAGTTCTTACGCCTTACAAACATCTTAGGACAGCATTGCGCAGGACAGCATAGCTCGTTGTACCATTGCGACTATATTTAAACCATTGCGCATATTCAAAACGATTTTACCAGCTGCGCGCGCAGCTGTTATTTATTTTTCGACTGCACCTCGTATGAGGTTTACTCGGATATGAAATCGTACTGTTTAGATGTTTTAACTATGGATTATTTTAAGAATCCTAACACCGTGGCACGTTAAAGTAACACATGTGACACTTCTTTACTCGGGTACCGCTGTGTGACCCACAGTGCTTCAGACTGAAGACGTTTTCTTGTATACAGGCCGGCATCTGGTAGAGGTTGCTGACTAAGGTAAGTGGCCATGATCAAACTTTTTTGATACGGTGATAGCCGGTAACTGTAGTGTGGTATAACTATCATATTCTTCTGCCTTCTGTTAAAGTTGTAATTTGTCACGGCGATTAGAAAGAGAAAAAAGCTATGTCGTGTTGGAACCGTGTATGCTTCTTCTTTTTACTCCTAATTTTAAACCCATTTGGCCGTCATCAACCGCCTTTTAAGCAACCGTCGGACGCCAAGACCATGAGAATTACTTGGAAGATAATATAAAACAATAAGGAGCTTAAAATTACCTGCGGGAACTTGATAAATATGGTGGAAGGCGTGTCTTCAACTCTGAATACGGTATAATGAGGAAATGACCCAAATTTCTGCGGTGCTTCGGTCTTAAGAGGGTATACGTTCAAGAGAGATGGGTGTAAGGGATGTAACGAGGTGAGAATGTTGAACGGCGGCCATTACAATACATTATCTGGCGGCGGGCTCTCGGGACACAAAAAGAAAAATGCCTTTATCTTCGCCATCTCAGCGACGCTGGCAGTATTTTAGGAATCCAACAACAATTGCTACCGCCTCTTTAATATTTGATGGCAGTTCGGAGAGCACGGGGGAAGGGGTGTAACGTTCCTTCCATTCTCCCGGCGTCGATTGATTTTTGTTCCCGCTTTTCTTTTGTTTTCTTAGCCCATTACGACCGGCGTCCATTAGTCGATAATCGATTAGACTGGGGGGAACTGATTTTTCTTAATGTCCACGAGGAGACTTCTTTTTGGAAATATTTATAAAGGGTGTTGCTTGTTTTCCGGCCGTCGTCAACTTTTTTTTTCTCCTTCTTGCCGTATCTTGTTTGTCTCATTAAGATGTTTGGATTCTTTCTTGGAGGAAGGAAAAAAAATCACTTGGCTGTAATATTCAGTCTATCGTCGATCAGCACTGCCTCCAGGATCCTTGGGGGTTGCTGTTAGGAATAATAAAGGTCTCCGAAAGAGGATGACACCCCTTTTAATTGCCTGCCTGAAGATATTTCGGGAAGAAACGTTGTCCACCTTATAATAACTGGGAACATGTTTATAAGATCCACAACTTCTCTGAGACTTATTAATAATTTGGGCATACATCTTGTGTAAACTTTAAGATGGATTTTGTGGAGGGTGGTGCCAGTTATACCCTGATTGTTATCGAAGAGGGTTAGAATGAAATAAAGGACCCCTTGCGGTTCTTACAAGTGAACCACGATAGAGAATCCCTACCGAACTATTTCTCCTTGCAAAAAAGTTGCAAAGCCCCTTCAGGACTGTGTACTTCTAAATCCATGCATTCTCATAATTAGGACCTTGAATTTTATTTAATTACATATTTATTTTTTGTATGTAGCCAAGATAAAATGATAAATGCCGAGAAGTACGGTGTTAGGAAAGATGTACATAAATTTCATGTTAAACATTTTCACATATATTCGGGTTCATTACATATACAGTAAAACCTCGTTAATTCGGACCCCGATAAGCCGGACTTCGCTTAATTCGGACAGGTAAACTGGGGGGGAGCAGAATTGAAGATTTTAAATTTGGCTAGAAGTCAACATCACATTCGTCATATTGCTCCGTAACCGCTAAGAATACGTACGTCCAACGTCCATGGGAGAACTTCCCAAAGAAAAGGCAGTCAACCACTGATGAAATTCTGTTTCCCCCATTAGTCCGGAGATTGGAGATTTTTAAATTGTAGAGCAGTTTGGTGTAAGATTAACAATGGAGACAGATCTAGTTCTTTCTTTATACGGCGCTACAACTCTTGGTGAGTTTTGCCAGCTCTACAACACTACTTTCTTTCTTCTTGTCTTCTCCAATTTCATTCATTCTCAGTAAATCTTCAACGTCGGTTTCCTATTTCTGTTTTGCAGAGAATTTTTTTAAAGAAATAAAATGGTTACTTTTCTATTTATGAACCTGTCAACTAATAGAAATAAAATGTAGGTTGAAGTGTGTACGAGACAGTTATTTCATTGTAGTTTCGTATGGATGTGAAACTGGGGACCTTACATTAGAAGAGAAATATAAATTTAGAGTTTTTCAAAATGTTTCGAAAAAAAGATATTGGACATAAAAAGAAATGAAACACAAGTGAAGTGAAGAAGATTACCTATTACAAAGTGCGCCATCTATATTCATCTCCTAATATTGGGCCTCCCCAATGGCGCAGTGGTAGCGTCGTCGCCTTGTAATCAAGGGGTTCCGGGTTCGATACCCGGTGGAGGCACAAGTGGTTCGGATCCCACTTTAAACTGTAGGTCCAGTCCCGATTAGCCTTACTGTGCATAAAGTGGACTTAGAACACCAACTCAACTCATCTCCTAATATTATTAGAATAACTAAATGTAGAAGACTTCAGGGTGCAGGTCATGCAGCACGTGTGGAAGAGGGTAGAAACAGTTTACAGGTTTGTTATTGGAAACGTGATGGTAAGAGAACCATAGGAATGGCTGGCTATACCAAGATGGAATAGTAATATTAAGGCCGTGTTCGATGCAGTAGTGTAACTAACATGCTCTACGCCCCCCCCCCGCAACTTTCATTTGTGTGCCCCTACTCGTTAAAGAAATGCATTTCTTTTTACAGCCTACATTAATATTAGATATACACTGTCCGAATTGAAAGGGGGGGGAAGCCAAGGATTTAACCCCCTTCTACTTTTTTCATCCCCGGCTGTCATGTCCGGCATATAGCTATAATTAAAGAAACAGGCACTACAGTTTACGAATACCTGCCACAGTCAAAACCTGTGTATGTACGCTACTGCCATCTGTTGCCATTTACGAAAAACACGAAACGGTGTCGCGCGCATGCGCATGGGCTCAGTAAACAAACATGGCGAACTGGATACCACAAGAAAAGGTGTTCTGTGTGTTATCATTTGTCGAACTGAAGCCCGTGATCTTAGTGCAACGTGCATTTCGTCCTGAGCACAACCTGGAACGTCACGACAAGGTACCAACGTGTAATGGCAAGGTATCGTGCATCAGGATACACCTTCATTACCAATACATTCTTGGCCAAACTGATTTTGGGAACCGTTTCTTTTTTTATAACTCAAAGCCGGACACCCTGTATTTTCATTCCCAACCAGGGAATAAACCCCCTCCCCCCTCTCTGAATGTGTGCTCTATTATTATTTGGGATAGCATAACAGTCATTCACTGTTTGAGTTATGAATTCGAGTTTTCTGCTCACGATGTTGTACAAAAAGATGCTATCATTATACGTTCAATCTTTCATGGATGCACTTTACCTCAGTCAAAACAGCAAAAATCAAAGGGATCTTTTCGAGAGTGGTCAAGCAGTGGCAACAATGATGAAAATTAACAACATGTTTGACATCCGTTGAGTGGCATCTTACCAGTCTGTGTCGGCAGTAATAAAGAAATTATCCAGCTTTTGTTCATTTATTTTCAAGTCGTGAGCTCAATGCAGCTATCAGTTGAAAAGAAAGAGAAAGTGCAAAGGGATGCTAAAGAAGGTACTTAGTTATTTGTAGTAGAACCACAGATAAAGGTATTTCATCTCTGTCGCACCAGCAGCGCCATCTCTTATTCTTTCCGGCAGAATAAGCAAGAGCGCGAGTGGTGTTTCAGCGCCTCTCAACGGATTATTTCAAAACTTCTTGGGAGTGGCGATTCTCAGCAGGAGGTCAGTGCACCAGTTTTCCTGGATCTTTCGAAATCTGCTTATATACCTTTATCTGTGACACCATTAAGCATTGTTTCCATGATATGAAAAACTCAATAGCTGACCAAGGCATAAATTTATTTTATTATAAAACATAAACTAAACGTAACGTTTCAACCTTCTAGCAAGGTCTTCTTCAGACTATGTACCAAGTACAAATGTAACAAGGTACAAGAAAAGGACGATATATATACACAAAAATACTCCCCTCCAGACTATTAGAATAGCGAAGAATGCTAACAAGAAAAAGGAAAACAGAGAATAGGAAGAGGAAGGGATTATCTACGAAGTGAAGTGTAAGGAATGTCAGAGTGTGTACATAGGAGAAACAAAAAGAGACTGAAAGACAGGTTGAAACAACATAGGGATGATGTACGACTTAAGAGAGAGAGAGAAATGCGATATTTAAACACACGAGTGAAACAGGACATTACATAGAGTGGGATGAGGCTAAGCAGATAGGAAGGAGAAGAGAATGCTAGTGAGGAAATGGAAAGAGGCCAAGGAAATAGAGAAGAAAGGTGAAGAAGACACAATGAACTGGAATGGGGGACTGATGATAAACAAAGAATGGAGGAAGATGTTAGAAAGAGTGGAAAGGACAAGAGAGAAAGAGAAGAGAAGAAGGAAGAAGAATAAAGGAAATAGAGCATGAGATAAAGAGTCCAAGCACATTCACTTTCAGGTGAAAGTAAAGTTGACAAGGGAAAGCCACCTGCTAGAATGTTCCAGAACAACTTTCTAATAGTCTGGAGGGGAGTATTTTTGTGTATATATATATATATATATCGTCCTTTTCTTGTACCTTGTTATATTTGTACATAATCTGAAGAAGACCTTGCAAGAAGGTTGAAACGTTACGTTTAGTGTATGTTTTATAATAAAATAAATTTCTGTCTTGGTCAGCATATTGAGTTTTTCTTTATCTGTGGTAGAACTTGATCTTTTCCGTGATGTAGTAGTGGATCCCAAATAGTTTTCATTGCTTCCACAGAGATGTGCTAGTGCAATTATAATTACTGCATGGCAGGAAATAACTGTGGTAATAAAATAACTAACTAGTGAAAGAGCGCACTGGAGAAATTGTAAGAATGTAGAATTTTAGTTTTCTCAAAACAAAGCATTTATGGGTGTACCACTAACTGAAACCTCGGAGGGTAAAAAAAATCATATTTGCGGAAGCATTTTTTTCAGGGACTTACTGATAAACATAATTCGAGATTTTAAGATCATGGAATATTCGAAGAGGCATCTGTTTTGAACCATTAGAAGCGACCAGAAAATGAAAGTGAACGTATGTTATATGGTGACAAAGAAATCACTTTACTGTGTGGTAAGGTTAAAATAGAAAGGGACTGATCAGTTCGCAACGAATGCAAGAACATGATGACTAGCTCAATAGGTGACTTTCTGAGTGAACCTTCTGGAAACTACAGACCTTTCTAATCAGCGATTGAGTGTGAAAGAGGTTTCAGTAAAATGAAAATTACTCTTTCTGAAAAACAAAATCGAACGAAGAATGAAACAGAACGAGCATTGTTATTTGTCGCTGTTATTTTTTGAATGTATGATTTTTTTCTGATATAATGCCAATTTTTTTTAACTAACATTTTTGCTTTTTGCCAACTTCGGCTAACCTGTTTCACTTGCAGTTTCTGTTGTGAGTTTTGAGGTTCTTTATGCCAAATTTTGCAAAGGAACAAAAAAGCCGCGGAAAGAGACTGTCCTCCCCAGAAAGAAGTATTTTTTGGATAATTTTAAACTTTATATACAGAGACGAAATGAGTTCACAGAAAGGACACCATGCTCCAACGCATTATTTATACATCGAAATCGGTAGCGGCAATTGGGTGTCAAAACTGGACTGAGCCAAAAAATGGGGGGAACAGCTCTGTATGGTACGCCCTCCCTTGCCCGGGAAAACAAATGCTACCACTACCTAGATAGAGGCGGCAAAATTTCCCTCGGACAAGCGAAATAGCGTTACGGTCCAGGTTAAGTTCGTGTATAGGAACCGGTGACCAACAGTGCATAGTAATAAGCCATATCGAATAAAAACAAAGACATAAGTACTTTCAAATTACCACCTCTTTACCTGTAGCCGGGAAGCGGCTAGCTGCATACCTGAAAATCACGGGTAGCGACATGCATACGAAAATGATATAGCCCAAAATTAACATGAAAATAAAAAGTATATTCTATTCATAACCAACAAAAATGGAATTATTACAGGTCCCCACACTTGCACTCTCACATTCTCTCTCAGATTCAATCCTCATGGGGTCATCGACACAAGAAATTATACATGACATGTACAGGTTTTATGACGACAAGCCCTAATTATTGCATTCTCAATTAATTTTATCTTACTTTTTGTCTAATCAGGTCATTTGTGATTTTGCTCCAGTGCTACTTAAATCTTAGCCAGCCCTTACTTAAGTTCACCTTTTGTTTTTAAAAAAGAAACTAGTCGGCGCGGTGACAATACATTACTTGACCAGTATAAACAAAGGCGTCTCAACGGCAATTACATTCACGTGGGCGGACGTTTTCCTTTTACAGGACCTCACGTGGTTCCAAACATAACAAGTAACCTCCGTTGAGTGGCGCAAACATATACTCTCTAGCAGGCGGGACTTAAACACTTCGCCGCGACGAGCAATTCATATTAGCCTACCAGGCAAATACTTTAACAAATAATCACATATGCGACCTGACATAGCTAGCAGCGACACAGCGCTGACACATAAAAATGAACAAACCTCAAGTAGAATATGCAATTAAGCGGGCGGCGCTTTACTCTAATAGTACGCACTTTAAACAAATACAAAGGAGCACAAACAACAATGAATTTAAGATCATAAAAAAAATATCACAAGGAATAAGAAAAAATGACCTGAGACGAATAGATTACAAATGACAAGCGCGACGGGAGTTTGGTATGAAGTTCGAGTTGAGTGGGCGTTTTCAAAATGTCGACGAATTTCAAGGGCGTTCTCTAAATCAATCGGGCCGTCACGTGTTAAGGTTCACACAGATGAATACTTTACCATCTCTCAGCTTCCGGGGTGCATCCTGGCGTCTTTATGGGGATTGAAAACACACAGTATCCACGCGAAAGGTTTCCTTGGTCACGACGATGAGGATGCGAAAAGGGTTCAAACACCTAGTTCCCCGGCTCCTCTTCCTCTCGGGATCGGTGGATCTCCGTGGTATGGCGCGGTTCGGACGTCGTACCTGAGCGGTCGTTGTAGGCGTCGTCGGCGTCGTCGGGGCGTCAACATCTCTCTCTACGTCTCTCTGTCGCGGCTGGTAGGCGTCGTCGGCGTGGCTCGTCGTCCCTCTCTCTCTCTCCGTGGCGGGTAGGCATCGTCGGCGTGGCTCATCTTTGTCTCTCTCTCTCTCCGTGGCGGGTAGGCATCGTCGGCGTGGCTCATCTTTCTCTCTCTCTCTCCGTGGCGGGTAGGCATCGTCGGCGTCGTCTCGTCTGACATCGGGCGAATCGACGTAACGCCCTCATCTCTCTTCTTCGTCTAGCCCGCCATAGTTTCCGGTGTTCCTCGTTTCTCAAAAATTATAAATGGCGTAAGGTAATCACGGAAACACGGTTTCGCTTCAACTTCCCCCAGCGGTTGAGGTAGGCGCACTCGTGTAGACTTACTGCCTATCACACACACTGGTGTTCGCACAACACAACAAAGTCCACTGTACACGAAAGGTAGCACGAAAGGTGCTCTCGTTCCAAGAATCGCGGCAAAACTGTATATGGAGAGGTAGCACGGAGCTGCTCTCGCTACAAGGATCGCGGTAAGACTGTGTATCGAAAAACCATGTCCTTCGTTTTATTTGGATTTTGAAAAAGGACGCTAGGCGCACGTTGGAGTGACGCTCCCGGAGAGGTTATTCCACCACGCTCTATTGTCTCCAAACTAGGACGGACCGTGTCCGAAGTTTACTTGTGCGGATTAAGCTTCCGCCTGGCTGTCGCCCATAGCTCAATTGCAATCGCTGTCCACAAACTGATCAATTAGAACCGATTTGATCTGCCGTCCGTAATTGTCGCTTGATCGTGACGAAACTCCACACATCCGTCCTTGCACACATGCCGCTGCGCTGGTATAAGTTTCACATGAATCTGACCGTTGGAAACCGAGATATTTAAATGTTTGTCATTACGGTCGAATTTCCTAAGCTTTAGACGCATAGCGTGACCCTTCAGGTGCTCACCCTTAACACACGCGAACGTCTCGTTCCTCCCGTCGGCTTGGCAAAAATCAAATATGTAATCTTACAAATTAAAACACTCAACACGTCTTTTTACCGCTACATACATGAATAATAATGATAATAATAATAATGACGGTAAATCTGACTGTCACAGCTCGACCACGCCCCCCTTGAAGCCCCCACTTTTTTATTTTTCAATTCGAACACTGCATATATACAAATTTGAAAATACATACATGTAATTTAAATCAATGTAAAAACTGGTACGAATGGTTAATGCAACAGAATCTGTAAAAAAAATTATACAGGGTGTCATTTTAATGGTGCCCACGGACCATAGAGACGTATAGAGGACATCAAAAGAGACAACTTGACTCAGTAACATTCTTATCTTTGGTGCATCATTTCGGCGCTACAGTCGTTCAAAAAAGTCCGGTTTGCCGCCTGAATGCTGTCAACTCAACACCACATCATTTCTTCGAGGTGAAAAAGTGTACGGCAATGTTGCAAGGAACGCAAATTACAAAACTACCAATCACGTTATAGCGAGGAACGCGTCAAGTAGATCAACGAGAAGTGGACCAACGATACGAAAAGAGGTAGTAAATTGAGGGATTGAAAATTATTTGGTAATGTAGGATTTTGTCATTTAGCTTACATGTCAAATGATTTGCAAATCTCGTTGCAAGGTTGAAAGTCAACGTTGCCAGAGCATTTTCTTGCCTGTCGTCCACCCTTCGATGAACTTGAACTATTCAGCTAATGAAGGTTTTCTTCTAATCTGATAATTCACTTTCTACTTTTCTAGTGATTTACATTTTCCATTTGCGGGGGTTGCGGGGTGCGCAGGGGTTGCGGGGGTGCTATTTATGCCACTGCTCCGATGCAAGACCGTTCTTGAAGCGAACACCATTATGAGAATAGTCTCGCAGTTTACTCTCGAAGTCTTCGAGTCAAAGTCTTTGACTGGAAGCGGAAATCTCTCGAATTGTACATCGACTGCCGTGCCAAATACAATACACATTGTTTTTTACCGCGTTTTATACACTTGGTTTTCGCCATAGGAACCACATAACATTTGGAAAACTTCCTACACTTACATTTCCACACAATTACAAGAACTATAACCAACTTACTTTCAATTTCACGATTTCAAACAATTGAACAACGAGTGCAGAATTCTAGTAATGAAGACTGCATCGTCGGGTACTGCGTGCTGTGGACTCGAACGCTAGGTGACGTCACTTACGACAAGACTGCACTTCAAGCCTTCTTTATGGATCTTTCGGACAGAGCCTAGTTTGAACCTGAAGGCAATCGTTTACGATGGTAGAGAGCGGATTGATCTTGCACAGGATAAGGACAGTTGGAAGACATACAGTGCTTCGGCAAAAAGGATCGGGTTTAGTATTGCCGGGGAGTTAGTTAATTAGAGCAACCACCACCAATAGCTTATCTGTGATGACTCAAAATATTGATCAACCCTCGTATTTTTCATTATAATTACAGCAGCTCTACTCAAACCCTAAATTCAATTCACAGCAGGTGGTTCATTCCCGAATCCCTAGAAATTTCAAACAGTTTGCGGTTTTGCACATAAAGCACATTGCGGCTTCGAGGTTAAATAACCCAATAATTAGTAAACAACATAGTGTTGTTGCGCTAACGAGATTTCGCAACAGAACCCACAAGTCAATAATCGGATTGGATACTTCCGCCGGAACAAAACACCATCGCTTTTTAAATGCAGGTGGAGTGGAAAAATATCCTTTTTTCGTGAATTAGCGTTGGCTGGTGTAATAAGGCTTGACGATATTAAGCATAATATTTAATTGGTGTTTTCTTTCTTCCTTCGTTCGTATCCTTTTTCCAGCACCTTGCTTCCGTAAAGAGAGAGGTTGAACAAAAACAGGGTGGGGAGGAGGGAGAGGAAAATGTTGAATTTCTAGAAACGCATGGGCTTAATTAATTAACACGGGAAATGTAGTACCAATCAATATTTCCTACGCATGTTTGTTTTGAGACTCGTTCTGCTACCTGTGCCCTCTGTTGGCTGTATCGAGGGAAGTGCGAATGTTCCACGAGCGAGCGTGGTGAACAATTAAACGGATATGTCAGCTGCTGGGCTACGCTCCCCCACTCCCCTTAAGCGTAATGTACTTCAATAGAAATTTCCGTGGAAAGTTTCTTCACGTGAGCAGGATGTGTGCGATGTGGGAATTTGATGTTTGCTTCTTTTTTATGGGGGCATTAATTGCAAGGTGTGGAATAGGCGTGATGCGGAAGTTAAGGGGGCGATTGCCCCTTTACTATTTTCAGTTATTGCATTCTTAAATAAAGGAAGTGAAGCCGATGCCAGTTCCAAATGCTAGGAAGGGAACATTATCACTTTGGTACCTAGTAAGCCGGGCCTCCCCCATGGCGCAGTGGTAGCGTCATTGCCTTGTAATCAAGGGGTCCCGGGTTCGATACCCGATGGAGGCACAAGTGGTTCGGATCCCACTTTAAACTGTAGGTCCAGTCCCGATTAGCCTTACTGTGCATAAAGTGGACTTAAAACACCAACTCAAACCTAGTAAGCCGGCCCCCGTGGTGGAGTGGTTGGTTCCGGGTTCGAGTCCCGGGTAAGGCATGGATATTTGTATTTGTCTAAAGGAGAAAACTGATAATAGTGTAAAAATTAATGAAGTGTAAAAGTTGAGAAAGTTTGAATGACGGGGGATACCACTGCGTAGGGGTATTCCTTTTAAAATAAAAAAAAAGAGTGGTCAGGGCATCTTGCTACGGTGCCAGGGGTCCTGGGTTCGAATCCCGGTCTGAGTATGGCTGTTTGTGAGTGTCCATTCATCAAACTCATCCCCATCTTCGCAAATTAGCCAAAAATGGCACAAAAAGCGAAGTAAAATAAAGCAATTCAATCAATCAAATCGTACCTACCAAATTCTTGACTTGAAGTTTTTCGGGACTAGACTTACAATTTGAAGTTGGATCTGAAAGAACTGTGCACTATGCCTCCACAGGGTATAGGACTCGGGATCCCTTTATTACAAGACTATAGCTTGTCCCTACCCATCGGGTAGGCCCAAATTCCTTGTTCATCACACACTTGTGTAAATAGAACGAAGACCAACATTGTAAGACAGGATATTTTCTTAGATTGCAGATGTCCAGTCTAATGCTATCCAGTATTTTAAAGCCGACCTTCTTCGTGAAGTTGTTAGAACAGGCGGAATGTCGATTCATCAATTTCATCACATTATCACTCATCCTCATCGTCGCGATTAGCCAAAAGTGGAATAAAAGCGACGTTACGTCACAAAAATCAAATCAACTCAAATCTTAAATTCATTTAAAATAAACAATGTTAACTCATGGTGAATATTGTGCTTGGTGATTTGTAGTTGGCTGAAAGTTCCATACCACTCCCAAGTAGGTGTCTCTTGAAGTACATTTGTAAGTCAGCAAGAACGTCACAAATGTTTATTAGAACATTACTAAGTGAGATACTGAATTTAAACACGTTTTTATTTTTTAACATAATCCTCACCAACATTGATACACTTATGCCATCGCTTTATCAGTCCCCCAAAACCTGCTGCATAAAGTCTTTGGGCTGCTGTCCCAACCACATCACACCTCACGTTCAACATGATCATCCGCGAAACGTTTGCAGCCATTCAAACGATCATGCATTATGCCGTAGGCTAAGGCCAGCTTTAGACGAAAGCATTTTTCTTAACATTTATGCCATGACCAAAAAGCTACCGTGTAAAATGAGAAATGTTATGGTATTTCAGATGCCATGGCATCTTTCATGGCATTTCTCAAATATAGGATCCGTCCTATTTCCGTAGCATAACCAATCAGAAGCGACCTCATGGTCATGAGTGCAGTTGTAATGGCGGCCGCGTGAGATGTAAACAACACTTCACACTTTTAAACAACGATAATTATTCAACCGAGAGGAATATCGCTTCGTATTAAATGGTTTTAGGTAGAGAAGAATGGCGCTGATAAAATACATACTTTACAACGTTTACTGTACACGTATGGAAGAATATTTTAGCTTTTTCAATTGTAAACACCGTGCACACAGCATTGACGGTGTAACTCGACGTGCATTTCGTGCTGTATGTATTGTACATTGCAATTGAAACAACAAACCGAAATATTCCATAAAATGCTTTCGTGGAAAGTACTATCTGTTCTATGATTTTTGGAAGCATTTATGCTAGAGAAATGCTTTTGTCTTAAGCTGGCTTAGACTAAACCATGAGAAAAAACCCTGGAGCAGCTGCTATGCTGTCTATCGTCAATCACTCTAATCATCTCCTCCACCAGTGCCATCTTCAAGTTCAGTCGCCATTTTTAAACTGACCTGCTCCTTATACCCTGTCCCGGTTATATCTGGAGCAAGACCGCACATAGTGGCAGAGAAGGGAAGAAATCGAGTGGGCAAAGCGAGTCATTAACAGCAAAGGCTGTTAACTGCAGTCGCTTGCCCCCTTCACGCAATCCCATTCCCTCTCATGTGTTCATTGGTGGAACCGTCTTGCGTCACTAGTTCGCTTGCTCCAGGATTATCCGAGACAGAGTAAGGTGCGTGTGCTATCTAGCGACTGCTAACTGAATATCATCAAGCTGGATTGTGCTGCCACCTAATGACACCCTTAGAAACTACTTATTACTATTTTCAGATATCCAAATCCAGTTTGTGACCTATTTACTGACTTCCCCTCGTATATTTTAACTCGACTGTGCATCTCTACTTCTGTGGTGGGCATTGTTCGTGAGAATACCGTGACTCAACAGCGAAAGGGCCGAATAAAGCCGAGAAAAACCGAATCACTTTGCTTAAAAGTTCGAATACAGTGTAGTTGCTGTTATGATGCTAAGCTTGCTTTCACGAAACAATGCTTAACCGCCTTCCCACTAACACAATGGATCCATCTTGTTGACGCTACAACAGCTTATGCAAACTACCCATTCCTTTTTTCCCTGAAAAAGAAAAAAAGCAGGATATTACAGCTTGTTTCGTATCTGCAAAAGTTTTCCACCCTCAACGGAATTGCAAGCGACATTCTTCTTTCCCCCCTTCGCCCCCCTCTCCCCCCACATCTCCTCCCGCTGAGAGCAAAACGGTGCAGCTCTGATGATGCAGGCTTCGCGTTCCCATCCGTTTCCATGGTTACTACCCAGCAGCCATATTCCAACCATTTATTGCACAAAGAGATTATTGACGACTGTGCAGGGAGAGGGAGCATTTACCTGGGTATGTTTCCCTGTTCGCTCAGGCCACTGAGAAGGTTCTTTCCTCTCCCCCTCCCCGCCCCTTCTCTCTTTTCAAGCAGAGCAACAAGTAGAGAAAATATTAGCGAACCGAAACCTACTGTCTCTGTACGGCTGGAACTTAATAGGATTTGGTTCAATGGAGGATAATGTGTTAGGTAGAGAATGCCCGGATGGATATTCACGTATGTGAACCGGCATATGTGGCATGACTCGATAATGGGGATCTTTTTTGTTTGTTTCAATGTGGAGTGATGGTTCGAATCAGGACCCAGATGATCCGAGTTCTATGTGTTGCATTTATACGGAATTGAAAGATTCTTCTGGCAATCTAAATGCTTCTGATGAACTTCTGGACTTGTACAGTCACCGTCAATAAAAGTGGGTATTGGGTGTGTAGCATAACTCTACGGCTACGATGACAAATCTTCAATAGAAATTTCGGCTATCCTGTAGAATTAGGCAACAGGCGTGACTCTATGCAATAAAGCGAGCATTTCAAGATCTCTATATTTTTTTGCAGGTGACTGTACTTTACTATTTTCAAATTTGTACAGCTTCATTTTGCACAGTAGAGCATTCATAATACAGGGTGGCTCAAAAAGTCACTTAACACCCTCGGTACAAGGCCACTGCAGCGCGCAACGTGGAAATGGTGATGACCAATCGTTGCCAGGCCAAAGGGTGACCACATTGACGCCATCCGTACTGTCGGCAGCCATCTTGAATTCAACTTCAAAATTTTAAATGGGAACGGGGTGATATGATATATCAAATCAGGCTAGAATTTCACGAGAAATGCAAGGTTGAAGGTTTTTTTTATGTTAACCAGTAAAAAGTTATGACCGAATTCTTGTACGTACCAATTTGCTCCGTTTTGAGATGTTAGAAAAATACCTTAGAATTTGTTTAGCGCATCGGTAATGCATCGAGATCAAAGTGATGTCTAGGGAGAGAAGTTTGCATGCCATTGCACACGATTTTAATCGGATACATCCACGAAGAGCTGCGCATTATGAATGGTTGTCGCGAACAATTTACAGTGTGACGCTTCCATTGAATTTAAAGTCCTTCACAGTGACAAGGCTAATGTTTATGTTCATAAGTAAGTTCATAAACAGAATATTCGACCCTTGTCATCTGATAACTAACTTTGGACAGAAACTGCTTCACAACATTCCCATAGTGTTCTGGTGTTCCTCTCTATTGAAAATAAAACTCTGTAAAAAGTACCTTCTTCCATAAGCAAGGATGAAAAAACCTGTTTATTTAACAAATCCGAGTAGCCTTAAGCATTTAAGGTTCCGTTGATGGAAAATTGACTAACCAATCGTGTTCCACACAGCACGCCAGACCATTAACTTACCAACACTAACCATTCAGCTTTGATCTGTCGAAAATGGGTTATCAGATAAAAAGCATAGAATATTCTGTTTATGAACTTCCTTATGAACATAAACATTAGCCTTGTCACTGTGAAGGACCTTTAATTCAATGGAAGCGTCACACTGTAAATTGTTCGCGACAACCATTCAAAATGCGCAGCTCTTCGTGGATGTATCCAATTAAAATCGTGTGCAATGGCATGCGAACTTCTCTCCCTAGACATCACTTTGATCTCGATGCATTACCGATGCACTAAACAAATTTTAAGGTATTTTTCTAACACCTCGAAAAGGAGCAAATTGGTACAGGAATTCAGTCATAACTTTTTACTGGTAAAAGATACGTCGAAACCACCTTCACCATTGCATTTCTCGTGAATTTCTAGCCTGATTTGATATATGATATCACCCCCTTCCCATTTAAAATTCTGAAGTTGAATTCAAGATGGCGGACATCAAGATGGCCGCCGACCGCGCGGGTGGCGTCAATGTGGTTTCCTCTTGGCCTGGCAACGATTGGTCATCACCATTTCCACGTTGCGCGCTGCAATGGCCTTGTACCGAGGGTGTTAAGTTACTTTTGAGCCACCCTGTAGTTCGAGGTCATATCAAATGTGAGCCAAAGCCCCTAAGTCCATTATTCAAGTTTTCAAAATATGAACGCATATTAATCCGATAACCTGAAGTCATGTTTTTGTATGTTTGACATATTCTATTATCCAAAGAACATCAAACACACACACAAAGAAGATGATCACATGAAGACTCTTGTAATATACGTAATTAAGACTTGTTTCCATATTAAGAAGAACTTCGTCTATCAGACGAAGAACTGAGGAAAACCCTGATGCAGGGTTGAAACGTTACATGTTAAGTGTTTTTATATCTTAATAAACTGCCTTGGTCAGCATCTTAGTGTTTTTTATGAAGACTCTCAGCATTTACTTGATTCCCCTCTTCATAAATATTTCTTCGTTCGTTACTCAAATAAAATCAAAGTCAAGTTTTCACTAAGAAAAATCAGTATATCTATGTGCATAAATACATTGGAGTCAAAGAAATAACAGCTTCTTACAATTCTTTTTCACACCAAAGAGCGTATAGTATAACAAGAGGCCTCAATCGGGCTCGAGAAGCATCGTACGTAAATGCCTGGTAGTTTGGCATTTACCATAAAGATGTCTCTCTCCTAGACAAAAGAACCTTGCTGAGCGAGGCCTCCGAAACGGGCATCAATCTCCGATGCTAAAGAGGCTGGTAAGTGATTTCATCAAGAGACTGATCCTATGTTATGGGGAAGTACATAAGCTAGGAGTTCGAAAAAGAGATCCTGTAAATTTATTTATTTCAAAGTAAGAATCACGTAAATTTGTGCGTCCGTGTGTAATACTAATTTGAATTACATGTTTAGTGTTTGTGTTTCATCAGCTCGAAATACGAGAATTTGCAGACTCAGCTGATTGGTAATGTTGAATACACGGATGTCGACCGTGTAATTGTTCCTTTACTTAACACGAAATAAAAATGTTGATTGCGATTTGTATATCCGCATTATTGTGCGTACGTTGTCGGAAATTGTGCAGTTCGAAGTGTAAAGGTCGTGTTTTCACTTCCTAACCATAGAGCATATTCAGTTACTTCTTCAATAATGCATTACGTTCCAGTTTAGAAGCATTATGAATGAAATAAATACATATAATGTCCATCAATGAAATTTTGCAACTTCCTTCAATTTTAATAACTTATTTCACAAATATATGGTCGATAATTTTGTACCTTTGTACTCAGTGTGAACAATTGATGTTATATTTTCCCATTGTAGAATATTTGTCAAAAAAAGCAAGATCTTTATGATTATTGCGATGTAGTTAATGAACTTATAAGAAATGTGTACTCGTGTCACATAACAGCATTTAAGGTATCTGGAAATGTAAAAGAAATTCTGTAGATAAGTTCATGAAGTGAAAATCTGCTATTTAAAAAATAGCAATTCGTGCTCTTGCACAGATCAGTAACATATTTGCTTTACTTTTATTTATGTTCCGTATGAAAGAGTAGGAGAGCGAGATATTATCTCAGTCTTTTCCAAATGTCACAAGTACGAAGATATAATTATCAATTATGTCAGTGAGTTTAAAGTTCTATATAGGTACTCTCGAATTCGTAATCTGTTCCAAGTTTAGATTCATTATACACACACCTATTTTACATGACGTGTTTTCGATACATGTCGATGTACAGTTAGAAAAAAATTGTAGTTCCTAAAACTTACAACCTATCCTGATTCCTGAAAAATAACTTGCATCATGAATTGCCGATTGACGTTTACCATTATTTAGCTGGTCTACCGAAAAGGAATATAAATTATGAGGTTTTTAGAATAAGAAATTCCTCTAACAATATTCTCCAGACAGTACATGAGACCTACTGTGTTCTCTAGCTTTTTGCTTTAGATTTCGTAATTAACGCAATTAAAATCACTCTCAGCGTGTTTGGTTTTCCATGTCATCGTAAATCCATTCTCTTGGGTTTGAATTAGTTGGTTAGGTCATTCAAGTTTGGTGTTCGTAGCAAACAGATCTTTCGAGTAGTTTGTGCTATTTGCATTAGTATTTGTACACTTTCTCTCTTCCACCGCACTTGTGCGTACGCAAATATTTAAATACGAAATATGATTTTTTTTAAAAAAAAAAAACTATAACCTATTGCAAGGGTAACTTGTGCAGCCAAATATTTACCAGCTCATGGATGTTATTGGTTGATAATTACATTCTTAAATTTAAACAGTTTTCAATGAATATTTCTAATTATCTTATTGTACATATAGACGTGCACTAATTATATTAACAAGTACAATATTTTACATTATGTACATTGACATTTGTATTTGCAAAATTTTCAAATTATATATCAAAATATCTATGTGCATTTTGAACAGTTCTTGAAAATTTTGTTATTTTACAGGTTATTTTGAACGTAATGAATATTGTTAAAGTTATTCTAAAGATATGAGTAAAATACACCACTCATAAGTTATATTTTCATTTTTTTTTCCAGATGAAACAATGATTTGATTAACTGTTCATGAGATTATTAGATTAATGCAAAATGTTTTTTTTTAAAAGCAATGGGAGGGGTTTGGACGCGTTACAGCTCTTTCCTCATCCTCCTGTACGTAAACTTTTACAAAATTGTCTTGCATACGGAACTCGGACAGTAAGTTGTTATTATACAGCAATTAAATACCAAACGAACTATGATAATTCTTTACGAATTTGGACTGAGTTTCGAATGCAGGATAAAATTTTATCTATATCGCCTCTTTTCAATTTGTAATTTCAAAAATTAAGGTATACTTCACTTTCTAACGTTACATAAAATTTAAAATGTTCTTGTACTACCTCGCTCCCGCCCGGAACTTATGTTTATTGAAGAGCCAACAGCAAAGAATGATAATAGTAAGTAAACTGTTTATCGCTATTTTCATTATAAATGTTTATTCCACATCCTGTGATGTTTAAAGGAATGTAATAATGTTGATTCGAAGCAGGTGACAACCTCTAAATATTGACATTTTGATTTCATTTCATTATCGTTGTGGTGTGGAAAACAAACGGAATAAAAATAAAGATTGAATTAGCCTACTGTTTTCTTTGTCGTCAGGTGTACGATGTACGTTTCGAGCTATTTTGAAACAAATTTTGAGCAAATTGTCGATCTGCCGCACCTGTTAAATCGACGTAATCGCAGCTGTCCTTTTGCAGTAGCTACGATCTTGAGTCCACACTAAAACCATTTTCTAATAAGTATTATGTATAACTATTGATCTAATTTTATCTATTACCCCATCTTCCTATTAGCCCTTAACCTAATTCAGTACCACCAGCGGCCGCTGATCGTGACCTGTGACTCTCCTGTAGGCGCCATTTTGAAAAGAAAAGGTATCAGCCAATCACATTTAAAAGTTTCGAGCCAATCAAAAGCAGTCTCCCGCTATAATTGAAACCTCTTGTTATATACGCTCTTTGTTTCACACCAACCAAAATCTCCAGACAAAACACAGTCATAATTTCCATGGTAACAGGTCATGCAAGATATATTCATACAGGTCAGTCACTAACTATCCTGACATTATCAGTGATAGGTCTGAATAAACACAGAACTTAAGTGAAAGAGAAAAAAATAACAATAAATATTTGTACCACTCGGAAGAACAAAAAAAAAACATTTTTACAACGAAAAGGTAATTTAAAATAATAAAAATTAGTCCAAGAGGAAAGGACGTTTCAAGTTTGCTAATGTGTGCCTTTATTTTATGAAAAAAAAAAATATGCAATATAAGGTAAAATAATACATTTTCAAATAGCATATCTCCTATTCGGTGTGCGTTAATTTGTAATTTATTTCAAGACTTTAGATACTGGAATATTCTAAGCTAAGTTTAGCTTAATGTTTAGTGCTCTCGTCTTTAGTTCAAATGTTTCAGAATTCTTTACAGGAGAGATCTAAAAAGAAAATGACATTGACCCAGTATTGCTAGACAACTAGTAGTTAATTACAATCAAATTAAAAATATAAAAATCACGAACTTGCGACAGCCCTTCCCCCAAGAACACTAAAGACTAAGCAGACACAGTGACAATCTGGCCACGCACTAGGTCACTGCCATCTATCGGACGACATGGAAAGGTACAGTCACCGGCATAGGACACCTAGATACTGAGATATTCGCTTTCCTGCAAGTGTTATGAGTGTTGCCTAACTAAGAAGGTGATAGAATTTGTCATCGAAAGTCTGCTATTAAAATCCACCTATCACCTTGGAATTAGACAATACACATAACGCCTTTGTAGAACAGGATCGAGGTGTCTCAGTTTTATTGCCATTGTACCAAGAGACACTACAATTATAAACTGGAACGCTTATCATCTTTTCTAGTAGTTTGGGGCTTCACATGTCAAATCTTTACGTTCTTCTTACTTATTGAAACAGAAAGAAGGATAGAAAGATAGAACTGGGTAGAGAAAGAGGAGTTAAGAGAGACAGGAAGAAGAATAAAAAGAGATAAGTGGATAGAGAAAGAGTAGTGAGAGATAGGTCATCAATTCTTCATTTATCCAGTACAGTGGAGCATTGAGAAGAAGTACGTATTCTGGACGAAGCTTCTGGTAATATGGTATTTTCGACTATCGTTGAGGCTTGCAGCAGTGTACAGCCTCAACGGTGCTCGAAAATTCAAACACTTTAGATTGAAACCTACATTGTGCCAACAACGTTTTCCTTTTTCTATTTTTCGCAATGTGCACTGGTAACACTGTTCTACAAAAAAAACTTTTTTTCTCTTTTCTGGAGGAAAACGTTCTGATTCCTATTGCAAATTTTGCGCTGATTTCAAATCTGTATTTATATTTCCTCTGTCAGGGATAGTTTACGAGTAATCAAGATTTTATTTTTTTCTAAAATTCTTGCAATCTTAAGGTGAATACTGAGTGAACTCGTGGAATAATTTAATAATCCTTTCTAAAAACCTAGTATATTATGTTTAAAAGTTAAATGTGATATGTCACACAATATTCGCACACAGAATTGTTATATAATACTTATTTTCTAAAATATGATAATATTTTTGCAATTTATATTGTGTTGCTGCGGCCATAAGCCTTTGGGCTTAAGAAATTAGAGAGTTAGTTAGTTAGCTTCTAATATCTTACATTATTCTTTGTGACATCAGAAGAACGCAGGAACGTTCATTAAACCATTAACGCCGTAGCGATCAGTCAGTAGGTGGTCAGTTTCAAAGTAGGCACGTTTACCTAAATTTAGTAACGTTTGTGGTGAACTGGAGATTACATTGGTCGATTCCAAGGTAATGTTTGTAGTATATTTCTTCATAATAGATCAGATCCTCCTCTTCTGCCTTGCAAAGGCCAACTCTCCACAGATGTAGCAGAAGCTACGTGGTTGATTTCGACAGGCAAAGTATATCAACTTAAACAAAAGCTGCAAACACAATGCTTAGTATTTTGACAGTAACTTGCAGGTACATCATGTAGCTTAGTAACAGAACTGCCAACATCTGAAACAGAAGATCAGAAGAAGATGTTGCCTACTGCTCATCTGATAACTCCCTGCATTTATCACGAACGGTGAATCTGAGTAAAATGATTCTTAATTCCTTATAACTAAAAAAAACTGGCCCTGATAGCAAAATTATAATTACGGATTTGAATTTCCCATACCAAATTCCTTCAGAAAAACTTATTTTCACATAAGATATAAAACCTTTGTAGAACAGTGTAACCGAATTGAAACCTAACTTTTGAATCGGCCTGTATACCTCTAACTACATATTTGGTCTGAAAAAGCATTTATTTATCGGTTTTATGTATGCTAAGAGGGAACGGACTTGTAGAAGGGGGTGTTTTTCAATCTGTCTTCCTCGATTTTTGTCTTTCTCTCCTGTTTCTCTCTCTCTCTTTTTCTCTTTCCCTCTATTTCTTTCTCTTTCTCTTCTCCCCTTTCCTCTGTTTCTTTCTTCCTTTTGTTCCCATTCTGTCTTTCTCCTTCCATTTCTATATCTTCCTCACTCTCTCACTGTCCATTCTATTTTACTCACTTCTCTTTCTTTCTTTTTCGCTTTCTTTATCTCTCAGTCTCTGCCCATTTCCCTCTTTCTATCCTTCCATCTGTTTCTGTCATTACTCTTTCTCTACCATTTCTCTATTACTGTTCTTCCTTCTGCTTCTCTCGCTCCTCTTTCTCTGCTCACTTCAATCTCTATCATATCTCTCCTTCTATGCTTCTTCCTGTCCTCTTAACTCCTCTTTCCCTACGCAATTATATCATTCTATCATTCTTTCTGTTTCCCTTAATCCTCTTTCTTTACTCGTCTCTCTCTTTCTATTCTTCTTCCTGTCTCTCTCACTCCTCTTTTTCTACCCACTTATCTCTGTCTATCCTTGTTTCTCTCTCTCTCTCCCCTCTTTCCCTACCCGCTTCTTTCATCCTATCCTTCATGCTCTCTTTCTCTATCACTCTCTTCCTCCCTTTCTGCGGTACCTCTCTCTGCATATTAGTATTGCTCTACTCTAAATGATTCTCAAAGTCTCCCATAGGCTAGGGCTACAGCCCACCCTCACTCACACGATGGAGAAGCCCCTGGATAAAAACAAATAAATGACAGGTCCTGGGATTCCATTATTTAGTCGACGTGAGAGAAGAGAAGGTAACAACAATGCGGAACCCAGTGTTCACATTGCATCAGCCAACCGAAGGGGGCGATCTTGGAGCACCGCGGATCAGAACCGGAAATGACGTTCCATTTACATTGGCTTCCGGCTTCCTGACCCACATCCCCGCTCCATCTCCTGCTCGAATCCTCTTAATTATTCGGCTACTCTTTGTTTACGGCGTTCTTTCCCGCCTTTTTCATCACGTCATGCTGTCCTCAGAGAGAGATCGGAGATGCTGTAATCAGTTTTCTCCAAGTCCGGAACCAACGATGCTGCGTGGCATGTGGTGGCCTTGCAGTTTCATGACCATGCAAAAAGCTCATTGGGATTTTTGCAGCTTACTTACTCCTTCCTTACTTATAACTCAGTTTCGGTATAAATTACATAATAACATGAGACGTTATAAAACATGGTTAAGGTCAATCATGGGCAAGATAAATCTTCTTCCATATCACTGTTGAACATAAAAAGGGAAATTGTAGTTGGTCGACAAAGAATTTTTCACAAATTTATACAGATGAGCAAAACTCAAAGCACTTCTATTAACGTTTCAGAAAAGACAAACACGTAATTGGTGTAATGTCTCAGGTTTTTTCCACGAATCTAGTCGCAACAAGTGGTTCTCAGGAAAATGAGAAATTTCGTTGCATAGAAATTAAGGAAATTTATATTTTACTATGAAGATTGTGCTTTAAAATGCCTTGAAGCATTATAATTTACTCATTACCATGAACACAGGATTACCCATTATTCCAAAGAAGAAATGTGTTCTGTAATAAATTTGCAACCATCTATAATAGCGTATTTCGAGGGTCACTATTTATATTTTGAGCCTAACAATGAAAAAACAGGAATTTGCATTGAAAACTGCTTTATTGTTTTTCGAAGTATTCTCCTTTATGGTCAATACACTTTTGCATTCGTTCGAACCATTTGTCAAAGCAGTTTTTCCAATCTTCTTGAACACATCAACGGCGTCTTCTGCCGACGAAAATCGTTGTCCACGCAATTTATTCTTGACATTCGGGAACAAGAAGAAGTCATTGGGTGCCAAATCAGGACTGTACGGCGGATGACCCATCAATTCGATTTTTTGACTGTTCATAAAGTCGGTTGTTAGACGAGATGTGTGACAGCTGGCATTGTCTTGATGAAGAATGATCCGACGGCGTTTGTTTGTTTTCCGTATTTGACCGAAGACCTCTGGCAAACAAATTGTTGTGTACCATTCAGAGTTGACCGTTCTACGTTCCTCTAAAGGCACAGTCGTCACATGACCAGTTTTCCCGAAAAAACAGGCGACCATTTGTTTCGATGTGCTTCGAGCGCGAACAACTTTTGTTGGATTGGGTTCATCTTGAAACACCCATACAGTCGACTGCTGTTTACGTTCCGGCTCATATGCATATATCCATCATTCGTCACCTGTTACAATCTTATATACATCTTTTGAAGCACCACAATTGTATTTATTGAGCATTTGTTTGCACCAATTGACACGAGCGTCTTTTTGAGTTTTTGTCAAATTGTGTGGGATCCAACGAGAACATACCTTTCTCACAGCTAAATGATCATGTAATATTTTATATATGCTGGTGGAACTAATGCCTATGGTTGCCTCAATCTCACAGTATATGTCACATGACGATCTTGCAGTATCAGGTTTTGCACAGTATCAATGTTTTCTTGAACAACAACTGATTTTGGACGACCTTCGCGAATCTCGTCGGTGAGCGAGTGGCGGCCACGATTAAATTTGTTATGCCAGCGTTTCACAGTGGCAAAGGATGGGGCTTCATCGCCAAATGTGGAAGTAAGTTGATCGATGCACTCTTGTCTTGATAATCCACGTCGAAAATCGTAAAAAATCATCGCACGAAAATGTTCACGAGTTAATTCCATTTTATTGTTGTCGCGCAATCTCCAAGGCAACATAAACAACACAAATGAAGCTATTGACAAAACATTTGAAGTACGTTATGGTCAATAATGCCAGACGATTCCGTGCAAACGTCAAATCGCGCCTAACTTCAATCAGTGTTGCCAAGGCTCAAAATATATATAGTGATCCTCGTAATTTCTTTTAACAATTCCATTTATTTTGCACAAGATGATGTGGGAATCACCTGTCTCAAAAGGAGAATGCCCATAATGATTTTTGTAATGGATATAGAACCCATTATAATGTATGTGTCTCTGGATCTTTAACAATTCCAGGGTTTGAGGGGGCGGGGATAAAAGGTCCAGGAATTGTAAATAAATTCAATTCCCGACCGGGAGAGAAAATCAGCAAGTGAAAATGGGTTCTAGACCATAAAGAATCTTTTTATGTTTAAAGTATTTAAATTCTGTCCAGGAACCTTTCTTCCGGATCAATTTAAATACGGTCCAGGAACCTTTTTTCAATGAAACAATAAGCGACTTGGACCGAACATAGTGGTGCCTCCATGAGCAAGAATTTTAAACTTAGAAGATACTTCTACAACTGAAATGTTGATACTTCACAGTTCTAAGTCAACAAACTAACTCTCTAGCTTTCTTAAACCTGAAGGTTCATGGCTGCAGCAACACAGGCCTTCCATCTGTCTCTATCTTGAGCAAGACCAATCCAATCCTTTCCATCTCTACCGATTTCTTTTAGGTCCATCTCAACGTTTTCTCTCCATCTTCGTCTTGGCCTTCCTACGTACTGGTTTCTTATCATCAGGTTTCCCATCAAGAATCCTGTAAACTCTTCTTTACTTTCCCATTCGTGTCGCCTGCCCAACTATGTCTTCTTGATTTAATTATTCTAATAATATCTGGACATGAATACAAATTATGTAGTTCTAAATTATGTAACCTTCTGCACTCACCTGTCTCCTCATCCCTTTTAGGTCCAAATATTTTCCTATGGATCTTATTTTCAAATATTCTCAATTTATGTTCCTCTTTTAACGTAAGGGACCAAGTTTCGCATTCACATAATACTACAGCCAAAATTACTGTTATGTATATTTTAACTTTTAGTTACTCAGATATTAATCAAGAAGACAAAAGTTTATGAAGAGAGAAGTAACATTAGTTGAAGTTATGCATTATAAATTCACTGAAATATTAGTTTTAAAACGTAATTAATGTAAATAATCGCCATTTTTCATCAAGGCGGCCGAAAGCCACCATTGCAATCATTCCCGCGCTTAATTTTATCCTCAGGATCTAAACTTTTAGTTTCCGTCTTTAATAAGAAGTACGGGCTTCCAATTTCTGATTATGTTGTATGTATGTATTATGTATGTAGTTGCAAACGTTACACTTAAGTGAATGAGGAAAAAGTTGTTCTGCTGCATAGTTCCATGGATGTTTAGCCTAAAAATGGCAGGAGTTTAAAGAAGGTTAAAATGTTCAGTTTCGAAATACATAAAATCACTGATTCCTCCTCATAATGTTTGAGAAATGAAAGAACTCTTTCCGAAGTAAGAATCATTAAATTAACCTTCAGTTCTTGTGGGTTCTTCTAAAATATGAACATATTCCTTGATTATCGAGAGGAATATTATCAACAGCTAAGTGGTCCCTGGTTCAATCCTCGGTGGAAGTATATTGCATAGTGATTCGCATCTTTAAATTATTGGTCCATTTCCGATCATCCTATCTGACTATAAAGCATACCTTGACGAACGTTTTGACTTGATTTTTGTTATTTAGCATCGCTTTTTTTTCCACCTTTGGCTAATCACGATGATGAGGATGAGTGATGATATGGTGAAATGGATGAAGAGAGACTCACAAAGAACAACCATGCCTAGGCCTGGATTAGAAAACGTGACGTTTGACGTCGTAGAACGCTGTACTAACCATTCTGGACAAAGGTTTTGATTATCAACAGCTGTATTGGCCGAAAACGCACCTGGCCAACCAGCCGTATAGGTATATGCGAAGGAGCAATTTCGTATGCACCTGCGGACTGCAAAGCGAACAGTGGTACTGTGGTGGTAAAAGAGGTTGACAGGAGACTTTGTTGGACGAGTTCCGGCCTTGATATTCAATGTGCAGGCGGGATGATTGTACCGTACTGACGGCTCACTGGCCTCTACAACCAGAGGCGGCTTATGGGCCGTGCAGCCCGGGGGCGCCAAACTGGGCGTCCCCTTTGATTAGCTCCAAAATCTTACTTCTGTTTATATAAGCTTGGCTATTTGTTTGTATTTGTATTTTAAAGACCACTCTATACACAGAAAGGCTTATCGGGACTGGACCTACAGTCATAGGCGTAGTTTTGCCCATCTCTCCTGGACCTGAATTGAATTTATTTAAAATTCCTGGACCTTTAACAACCCTGGTTTAACTAAACTCCTCTGAGGATCTCTATTTGAATTCTCTCCGACATGTCTCCACTTCTACGCCTTAGCAGTAAGGTGGAGTCACGTGTCTCCAATTAAGTAACTTTTTTAGAGAATCAGAAATGTTCCTAAGAATACATTATTTCCCCTCTTACAAATTTGATAAACTGAAGTTAGGTCCCTCTGCCTCTGGTTCACACACGACGATATGGTAACTGCTACAACTTGATTCACTGAAATTAAGTCCTATAGCATGTAGAATATTCTGAATTCAAAGAGTGTCTAATAAAGTGCACAACTTTGGCATTCAGTCTGTAATGGCGTTCAGAGAACCAGTGCAAGAGAGCACATCAAATGAAATCGGATTACTTGTTGAGAGACGAGAAGAATAAAGCCACGCCATTGGCTAAACGAATCCACTTTTCGCCAAATTACATCATTAGTTAGCGAGTTGTTTACATCACAAAATCCATGGCTGCACTCTTTTCTCGCGCGCTCTTGACAATGCTTTACGTCAATGTTTCTCGATGTTCTGCAACACTGCATACATCGCCGCTAATGTACTTCAGGCACCTGTTTACAATCGAGGTCGCGCGGTTCCACAAGCAAATTAAGGTCGAACAAGAACAGAACCGTGTCGCTGGTCGGGGAGTGTTGCGAATCTGCAATACGACTCCGAAGCATTTAGTGGGGATTCTGTTGTTTCCAGACAGCTAAACCACGAAGCCGCATTGGTTTTTCATTGACATTTGGGATCCAGTTACAATCGCCACTGCAGAAGTTAACGCGTGACTGCAGTAGCCAGACAGAAGAACCAACAATGTTTAGATTCCGGTTATCCTGTTCCGAAAATAACCGGATCGGGAACGGGACATAAGATACCTGGAACCGGTGCCGAAATATGTACACATAGATTCATAACATAAAAGTTTGTACCGGATCCGTAGTCGAAAATCCGGTCCTCGTATCCGGAAATCGGTTACCTGCTACCGGTGACGAAATTCTCGTACACGGATCCGGTACCAAAAATTATGTACCGGGTGCGAAGTCGAAAGTCCGGTACACATACTAGGGAACCATAAATCTGGTACAAGGATCCGGGCATCTGGAACCGTTGCTAAAATACGGGTACACGGGTCCGGAACCGAAAATCGGGTACAAGGATCCGGAACCGAAAATAGGGTTACTGGTTAATTAATCAAATTAAGGTACCCGGATGAAAACTGAAACTCGGGTATGCAACCCCCCTAACATGTCAGAGTGTTTGTTCTCACAATAGAGCCAAGGAACAAAGAAAAGGTGACCCCTCCAATGGCGGTGTTACATCTGCCACATTGTAATCGGTGGGTTTCGGGTTCGATCCGCGGTAGAGGTAGGATAGATTGGGGCGAATAGGGCCACTTTCAAGAAAATCACTTAGAACTACTGTATTGGATGTTTAAATGTAGGATTTTTTTTACAGAAATATAATGAACCGTATGTCTACTACAGAGCCCACATCAAATTTTGCATTTCAAAAATTTTATAATGTTATATAATATAAAAAAAAGTAAATACATACATTGGCCCTATTCACCCTAACATGTCCGGCTGAATAGGGCCACTTGTAAGGTGAATAGTGGCACATATATTTTATGCATATAAACTGCACCAACCATACAAAATCATACATAATTTGGAAAACCACACAGAGTACAATATTTCAGAAAAGAAAATTATAGCATAGCAAGATTTGCATGCTCATAAGTGGTAATTTTTGGAACATTCCATTTCTTATGTTCATGATACAACTGAGTAGTCTTCCTCTGGCACATTCCTGCTCTCACTGCCTGTTCTGCTTTCTTATGTCATCTTCACTCCATTTCTGCTGTGTTTTACGATTATATTTCCCCATCTGAAATAAAAAAGAACATTACTTTTACGTATCAACGTCAGGCCAATTACATACATTTCACATTTTAATCAGAAAAGTGGTCCTATTCACCCTGATTGGTAATATATAGAAAAATGAGTTGGCAACCCTGCTTTGTTTCATTTCCGATAAAGAAGGAATTCATGACAAGTTGTCTTTGTCTTTGTTGAAGCTAAGAAAATTAAAGTTCTAAACTTTCAACAAAACAACAACGCCTAACAAGAATGAATACATGACAGAAATATTAACAATAGGCCATATTTCATACCACTTACCTTCGATTGTTGATGAAAACAACTGCCCAACACAATCAGCATCCAACGTTTACGGAATCCAACTGCACAATAAACTTGTACAGACTCCCAGTCGACACATGGTGTGGCGCCGGCTTCGCCTCCTCACTTTTATAAAATGTTAGATTGATTTATGTTGTGAGTGGCCCTATTCATCTGATGGCCCTATTCGCCCCATTCTACCCTACAGTGATTCATCAATTTTATCCTCATCGTCGCGATTAGTCAAAAGAAGGGCTATGCGATGTTTATGCGATATATAAATATCGAGTCGACATTTTAAAAATATTGAAGCGTCGATATCCTAAAAATCGACAGCAATAGGTCTATATCGGCGGTGCTGATAGGCTATTTAATCGATACTCATTATATTTATATATAAAAGATCGATATCGCACAGCAATAGTCTAGAGGCAGCAAAGCGGAGTAAAAATAAGAAAAATACGTATATCACAATTTTGTAATTCTCAGAAATGGGGAAGATTTTAAAAGCCCGTAACAACTACAAGTTGTTCAAATCGTTCAAGTACAAGTCGTTCAATTGTTGATTTGGAACACATTGTGTAAATCATGCGTTTCAGCTTTTTCTGGCCGTGTCCGAAAGTAGAAAGACTACTTGAAGCGAGCATACTTCGAGAATGGTCTCGCAGTGCGGTCTTGAAGTCGTGGACTGGAAGTGAAAGTCTTTCGAATTGCGCTTCGACTGCAGCGCCAAATACGATCAGTAGATATAATCGAGGACACGTTGTTTTCCCCGCGTTTTAAACATCTTATTTTTCACCACAGAAATTACCTAGCATATGCAAATGTTCTCATACATACATTTCCACACTAGAAGAACTGCAACACACAACTTGCTGGCTTTCTGCCTCCGCGATTTCAAACAAATGATCAAGTCCACTTGTCACATGACCAAGCCTGCAACTTGGCGTGCCCTGCCCTGTGGTCTCGATACCTCGTGAACTTGGCGCTTTCGAACTACAAAAGGTGACGTCACTTCCGTGAAGGCTGCACTTTTTACCTTTCGGACACAGCCTCTCTCTGGTTGTTGCATTCGCTGTGGTGGATGTATAACCTTGTTGATAAAGGTCTAATTATTTTTCTATACATTTTTTTTTTTTTGCTCAGATTGGTCAGAACAGAAGTGTTCTTCACGCGGGTAAGTCCAAGGAAATCGTAAGTTGATGCTAAGGTTCTCAAAGTTACCTGATAAGATACAGAAGATCGAGTCATTTAACCCGTTCGTCTCTCCTCGTAGAGATCTGTAAGAAACTGGTTTTCTGATGGATGAGACACGAGCTGCGAGCTACAGAAATGTGACATCGGGTTCGAATCAATAGATACCGTCTTAGACATTCCATTGGAGCCTCCGGATAGATCAGAAGGACACGCACCGCGGCAGTGTGTTCCGAATCACGTGTTGGTGCGCCCTCAATAACTCAGGTGAGTTTTTTTTTGGGGGGGGGGGGGGCTGGAAGAAAACTTTAAGTGAGTTTGAGACACCCAAGACTGAAGCGGCTACTTGTCAGTCTCTGTGAACCATTTAATAATGTGACTAAAACTGGCGTCGTTGTTAAATGATGTTCTCGTATACGTTCTGGAACAGTTCTTTTCCACCACTGTTCATATCTATACTCATTTCTAATTATTTTCTAATATCATTCAAGAATTCTATCATTTCTTCTTATTTCTAGATCTTTCCAGCATTTCTCCGATTTCGCAGCAACTTCTTGCCAGTATTGCTGTAAGATTCCCCCTCGCAAACCCTAAATCGCCACACATGGCCCATAACGGATTCACCCCGAGTCTAGCCTCGCATCACAGCCATCTTTACTTCTGAAATTCCTGTCTTTACTCTAAACGTTCTTGCGAATATCTTAAATCTGGCAACTATCGGCTAACCCTAGGTCTCTCTTCTATTCATCTTTCCACTAATGGCCCAGAGGCAGCCACTGCTATTGTCAACTATGTGTCTTTCTCAAGCCATTCTGGCGACACAAGTCATAAAACTCATTTCCTCACAATAACCCCTTTTATACGTCCCGATCATCTGGTCTGCATCCTCCTGTACGGGTTGCAAACTCAAAAGATGTGACACTAGAATTATAGTAATATAACAATGTGGTTGGATACTTTTCTTTGGTGTAGCGGGAATATATTGCCTGCAGTCATAGGAGGTTTGACATCACTGCAGTGTCCTTTGCTGCTTGTAACTTTTCCCTCCAAATATCCACCAATAGAATTCAGAAGTCAACTGAATTTAGGCATAACCATAACCTTCTAAATTTTGTGGAAACAGTTTTCACTCGAGTACGGATAAGGACGGAGGTGTCGAGCACCATCGAGATCCGTCGGTGACCACTGAGCAGTGCTAGTTCGGATTCACCAAAGAACAGTACCAAATGTACGAAATATTGATGTGGACAGTGCTATGATATACAAGTGTGTGAAGTGACATGGATAAGTTGATTTTTAAAAAGTACCGCAACTGCCGATGTCCGTTAAAACCTGGAAACTGCTGGCTGTCACTGCGAGCGGTGTTGCTATGTTCAACACATATTTACTCCGTTGAATAACATTTGTATAAAATCTGTTTCGCAATGCTAATTAACATTGAGTTGGTCGCGTGGATCACAACAGTGATCCAGCCGGCCCCCGTGGCGGAGTGATTAGCACATCGCGCTTCGACGCTAGGGGTACCTGGTTTGTATCCCGGCTTGGCCATGGATGTTTGAGAGTGTCCATTCAATCATCCCCATCTTAGCAAATTGGCCAATCTGTTACTGAAGCTGGTGTGTCCAGACCACCAAAAACCTATTTTTGATTTTTTTGTGAAAAAAGTAACAAAAGTAAGATGTGCAAATATTTGTTTTATTTCATCACATTTAGAATCTCCTCCCTACTGTCATGTGTTGAGTGAAATAATACTCTGGTTTAAGTGAACCAGAATATTTCAAAAGGATATTCTCGCAATAAAACCAGAGAAATTTTGACCAGTAATGGGTAAAAACTATAATGTTCTAAGAATCACAATAGTGATCCACGCGACCAATGACGGGAGGTTGTTTTTTTTTTTCCACGCGACAATTGCAGTGTTAATGGGTTTGCGAAACAGCTGCAAAGAGCTTCAAAACAAGACGAAGATTGTATTTGGAATCTAGGCGCCAACACCTCTTTAGCCTGCAAAATGCATCCCAGGGTGAAGTACGTGTAAGAGAAATCGACATATCAGTGCCTTCACAGAAGGTCACCTCTGACGCCACAATTACGAACGCTGGGGACAATAAAAAGTATGACATACTGAATAAGGACATATCAATAAAAACCGAAGAAAGAAAAGGACCTTCCTAACGGCGTACTGGTAACGTCACCTTATCCTCAAGGTGGAGAACATACAATCAATGCCATCAGAAATTTCAAATAATTCTGCATGTTTCAAAATATGTATTTACATATTTAAAACACGGCGTAGTCACAATGGTACAAATCTAACAACTCCAAAATTATAATTTTATGTTGTGTATGAATTGTTTGCAAGACAAAAATTGTACTGTTACTATTGATTTGCAACAAACATTAGTGATATGAGATTTTTAACTAAATAGTAACGTGCTTGGCTGTATGCAATTTGTGTTGAGTATGGAGAATTCCCAGGGGAATAATTGCCTTATGCTTTCCTGAAAACATTGGCATCTATTCCTTCGGCTAAGCATTTGTGTTAGTCGATGCGCAGCACGTTCCTTGAAATGGCCATTTCCGGGGAAATTTCCACGGTTGGTTGCCTTACAGCGGTACACAGTTTTATGCCTGTCGAATGGAATACGTGCCGAGATTACATGCAAGTTTTGTCTTAACATTGTTGCAAATGGCTGCGAGCATATGTTAAGATTTGCATTACGTGGCATACTACGCAGCATTATATGTTGTAGTACACTGAAATAATATGGCAATAAGTCGCCCAAAAGTGTATCGACACAAGGCGAGGCAAGTCTTGGCGTATGTGAACACGGTCTCGTTGTTGATCTCCATTTCTCAGCACAGTCTCGTTGTTGATCTTGAATATATCAAAACCGTCTCATTGTTGATCTCGATTTATCAGCACCGTCTCGTTGATGATCTCGATTTATCAGCACCGTCTCGTTGTTGATCTCGATTTATCAGCACCGTCTCGTTGTTGATCTCGATTTATCAGCACCGTCTCGTTGATGATCTCGATTTATCAGCACCGTCTCGTTGTTGATCTCGATTTATCAGCACCGTCTCGTTGTTGATCTCGATTTATCAGCACCGTCTCGTTGATGATCTCGATTTATCAGCACCGTCTCGTTGTTGATCTCGATTTATCAGCACCGTCTCGTTGTTGATCTCGATTTATCAGCACCGTCTCGTTGTTGATCTCGATTTATCAGCACCGTCTCGTTGTTGATCTCGATTTATCAGCACCGTCTCGTTGATGATCTCGATTTATCAGCACCGTCTCGTTGTTGATCTCGATTTATCAGCACCGTCTCGTTGTTGATCTCGATTTATCAGCACCGTCTCGTTGTTGATCTCGATTTATCAGCACCGTCTCGTTGTTGATCTCGATTTATCAGCACCGTCTCGTTGATGATCTCGATTTATCAGCACCGTCTCGTTGTTGATCTCGATTTATCAGCACCGTCTCGTTGATGATCTCGATTTATCAGCACCGTCTCGTTGTTGATCTCGATTTATCAGCACCGTCTCGTTGTTGATCTCGATTTATCAGCACCGTCTCGTTGATGATCTCGATTTATCAGCACCGTCTCGTTGTTGATCTCGATTTATCAGCACCGTCTCGTTGATGATCTCGATTTATCAGCACCGTCTCGTTGTTGATCTCGATTTATCAGCACCGTCTCGTTGTTGATCTCGATTTATCAGCACCGTCTCGTTGTTGATCTCGATTTATCAGCACCGTCTCGTTGATGATCTCGATTTATCAGCACCGTCTCGTTGTTGATCTCGATTTATCAGCACCGTCTCGTTGTTGATCTCGATTTATCAGCACCGTCTCGTTGTTGATCTCGATTTATCAGCACCGTCTCGTTGATGATCTCGATTTATCAGCACCGTCTCGTTGATGATCTCGATTTATCAGCACCGTCTCGTTGTTGATCTCGATTTATCAGCACCGTCTCGTTGATGATCTCGATTTATCAGCACCGTCTCCTTGATGATCTCGATTTATCAGCACCGTCTCGTTGTTGATCTCGATTTATCAGCACCGTCTCGTTGTTGATCTCGATTTATCAGCACCGTCTCGTTGTTGATCTCGATTTATCAGCACCGTCTCGTTGTTGATCTCGATTTATCAGCACCGTCTCGTTGATGATCTCGATTTATCAGCACCGTCTCGTTGTTGATCTCGATTTATCAGCACCGTCTCGTTGTTGATCTCGATTTATCAGCACCGTCTCGTTGTTGATCTCGATTTATCAGCACCGTCTCGTTGTTGATCTCGATTTATCAGCACCGTCTCGTTGATGATCTCGATTTATCAGCACCGTCTCGTTGTTGATCTCGATTTATCAGCACCGTCTCGTTGTTGATCTCGATTTATCAGCACCGTCTCGTTGATGATCTCGATTTATCAGCACCGTCTCGTTGTTGATCTCGATTTATCAGCACCGTCTCGTTGATGATCTCGATTTATCAGCACCGTCTCCTTGATGATCTCGATTTATCAGCACCGTCTCGTTGTTGATCTCGATTTATCAGCACCGTCTCGTTGATGATCTCGATTTATCAGCACCGTCTCGTTGTTGATCTCGATTTATCAGCACCGTCTCGTTGTTGATCTCGATTTATCAGCACCGTCTCGTTGATGATCTCGATTTATCAGCACCGTCTCGTTGTTGATCTCGATTTATCAGCACCGTCTCGTTGTTGATCTCGATTTATCAGCACCGTCTCGTTGTTGATCTCGATTTATCAGCACCGTCTCGTTGATGATCTCGATTTATCAGCACCGTCTCGTTGTTGATCTCGATTTATCAGCACCGTCTCGTTGTTGATCTCGATTTATCAGCACCGTCTCGTTGTTGATCTCGATTTATCAGCACCGTCTCGTTGATGATCTCGATTTATCAGCACCGTCTCGTTGTTGATCTCGATTTATCAGCACCGTCTCGTTGATGATCTCGATTTATCAGCACCGTCTCGTTGTTGATCTCGATTTATCAGCACCGTCTCGTTGTTGATCTCGATTTATCAGCACCGTCTCGTTGTTGATCTCGATTTATCAGCACCGTCTCGTTGTTGATCTCGATTTATCAGCACCGTCTCGTTGTTGATCTCGATTTATCAGCACCGTCTCGTTGTTGATCTCGATTTATCAGCACCGTCTCGTTGATGATCTCGATTTATCAGCACCGTCTCGTTGTTGATCTCGATTTATCAGCACCGTCTCGTTGTTGATCTCGATTTATCAGCACCGTCTCGTTGTTGATCTCGATTTATCAGCACCGTCTCGTTGATGATCTCGATTTATCAGCACCGTCTCGTTGTTGATCTCGATTTATCAGCACCGTCTCGTTGTTGATCTCGATTTATCAGCACCGTCTCGTTGTTGATCTCGATTTATCAGCACCGTCTCGTTGTTGAAGGCCAAGTTTCGATCTTGGTCGATGTCTCTCTGATGTCGTTCAAGTTCAGGGTTCAATTTGTGAACATAACAGCTAATGAGGACTGGACCTACAGTTGTTTGAAATTGGGTCCTAACCACTATGTGCTTCCAACCCGGTATCGGACCAAGTACTCATTGATTATAAGGCGACGACGGGGTACCAGATTCGATCGCCAGTGGAAGCACATTGCACAATTGTACAGATCCAACTTTAAACCGTAGGTACAGTCCCGATTAGCCTACCTGAGCATAAAACTAACTTACAATAAAAAATATTAAACATTGCCTATACTGGGACCCTGAGTAGGCATGGCAACCATGCCCATGGCAACCATGCCATATTAATCACAATATTTAAACTTTTCATTACTCCCGTATTGTAAAAGCACCATTTTAAATAAAGTAGCACAAAAGGAAATGGAGGATTCATAATTCTGAATTCATGTCGTCTTGGTTGAAAATTAAGGTACCAGAAAAACAAGCGCATTCTTCTGATTTTATACAGTTATATGCAAGTGTATACTAGATACCTTCCATCAATTAAAAACAGGCTTTTCTATATGGTAGTGAATGTTCGACTCATCCTCAACATGATAAAACTAGAATATATTGTTCACAAATTAGATTTTTGCTGTCTTTAAGTGGAATAACCTTGCGAGACAAAATTAGAAGTGAAGAAATCGTAAATAAATGGAAGGTTGAAGAAATGCTGGAAGAAATTCAAAGAGTGTTAAAATGGAATCAACGTGTTCTGAGCATGCCAGATAGCCGTTTTCCTGGGAAAATATTAAATTACAGGTCAAAAGGTAAAATACATTTTGGAAGATCATATCGCCGATGGAATGATCAACTCTTGTAGTCGCAGAACAGGTTGTGGTTAGACCAGGGTTATTAAAGGTCCAGGAATTTTAAATAAATTCAATTCCGGTCCAGAAGAGAAAACCATCAAGCCTAAATGATTTTTTGACCATAAAGAACCTTTTTACCTGTAAATTATTTCAATTCGGTCCAGGAACCTTTTTTTCCGGATCAATGTAAGTACGGTCCAGCAAACTTTTTTCCGGTTCAGTTTAAACACGGCCTAAGTTCGTATTGAAATGAAACAATACGCAACTTGGACCGGATTTAACCTTTCGGGACGCACGCCGTTGCAAATTTTACCACAGCGTTGTTCTTTTGTTTCTGGCAACATTTGGTAACATTGTCACGTGGGGCCTACGTCTTTTCTTTTTCTTGACTGTCCCCCACCAGTTCCATAAGTTCAAGCAACTCCCTTAACGGTTTGTCAGTGGCAAATAAAGGATTCTAACAACGAGGGTGCAGTCCACTAGCACACAAAAATGTGAAAGTGTGCGCTCGTGGTATATGAAAGGTGTCACGAGCGCACAACATCCGATGCTGCGTTGCCACATCTATGATTGTGTAATGGCTAGGTTAGGTTAGGTTAGCTTCGACTATGTCTGTGGGGTCTGCTGGTGTCTGCCTCCTTCAGCAGCGATACATTGCCCGTCTTACGAGGCCAAATTCTTTATGAGATAGTCAGGTTATTTAAATGGAATAGGGTGTTATGAATATACGTGGGTCGTTCAATATATAAGTTTCCGTATGCTGTAAAAAGAAATATTTTTAAGATACATTAGGAGGATCCTTCCAAACTTCTCCACATAATCCCCATAGATATTCAGGCATTTGTCCCACCGTTGCACCAATTTGTCCATACCCTTTGCAAGAAAATCAGGGCTCTGGCTATTGAGCACTATTTTCACATTCCGCTTCACTTCTTCATCTGTTTCGAAACGATAACCTTGCAATTCAGACTTTAACACCGGAAAAAAATGGAAATCACTCGGCGCTAAATCGGGGCTGTATGGAGGGTGGGGCAGCCGTTCCCACCCCAATTCTTCAATTTTGTGTTGTGTTTGCACTGCTGAGTGGGGGGCGAGCGTTATCGTCAAGAAGGATGACACCAGCTGACAGGAGACCTGGTCGCTTATGTCGAATTGCGTTTTTCAGTTTATCCAATGTTTGACAATAACGGTCAGCATTAATTGTTCTTCCTCGTTCCAAAAAGTCCATAAGCAGAACGCCCTTAGCATCCATGCTTCTGAACTCCATATGGCGCGAGCCCGCGTTTTCGGAACAAGAATTTACTTTTCGCCCTTAAGCGCATGCGCCTTCACGTCTGATAACGAATCGATTGTTGTTCCTTGTAGATGAAGGATGGCGCTTGTCAACCATGTGCTTCTTTTTAATGGCATTGCTCTATACAATATTTTATAGCACAGGGAAACTTATATATTGAACGTCCCTAGTAGCCATTCACATAATATATGATACATATTGTGTCAATTTATAAGGTCCCAGACGGGGTCCCTTAAAAGGCAAAAATTGTTGACACAACGTGGCAACATCGCCATGGATTTTGTGAGCTCGGAGATTTAACCACAAGCACACGCAGCCTTTTGTTTGTGCGCTCCCGGCCTACAGCCAACAACGAGCGTCAGGTAATGTTGTACATGTTCTCGTGTAGTATTATATTTTTGATTGATTGATTCACTTGTTGTTTTAAGTTCAGTCTGTGCACAGGAAGGCTAATCGGGACTGGACCTACAGTTTAAAGTCCGAACTACTGTGCCATGTGCCTCCACCGGGTATCGAACCCGGGTATTATATTTTTGATTATTGTGCTTTTGTGAGTGATATTCTTATTCAAAATGTCACATAGATTAGATACAAGTAATATAGAACTATTTCTTCTAGAATCTTCACGCGAGGAGGACCATGTAGGAGTAATTAGTGATTTAGATGAAAGTGACATCGACCTGAGTGAAGAATATATTGAGCATGATGTCTACTTTGATGACAATGAGTTTAAAGTTTCAGGGACTTATTTTGTTACAGAATTTGTCCTTGGTAAGGATTTAGAAGCTATTTGGTGTACGACAGAAGTTGGGTCAGATTAAAAACATTCTCAGGAAGCTTCTTGGACCATGACACTAATATAAGATAATAAATAATTTTACCCAATAAAACCAATTAAAACAATAAAAAATAAAATATGAATATAAAAAAATAAAAATCATAATCAAGGAGCATAAACTAAATTAAGCTTGTGAAAGCAGGTAAATTATATATATTGTAAAAAGTACAACACGCGACTGCTCGCCTAAGTTAAATAACCGCGCGTCCCTGGTTAGACAGACCTCCAAGAGGAAGAAGACGAAGATCACCCATCTCCCTCGTCGCGATTACCCATAGGTAGCCAGAAACGTACAATAACAGAAATACAAATACCATCCGAGGTGGAAACCGGGGACAATGGAAACTGGAGAAACTCTGCTACCGAACTTGGCAGAGTTGAAAGTCCGCATCTATCACCCGGGCGTGTTTTCCATTCATTATGAATGCATTCCGCTGCACAGGGACTGACGCGCTGAGCCCGCCAAGGTGCCAGAGCGCTGCGATGATTTCCAAGCTTTGTCATTAAACTTAGCGCAACAAGCCAGGATTAACTTCGGTTCCTGGGGAATATACGAGGGACGGGAGCAAGATGAAAGGGGGAAATCACTATGCGGGGGAATTTGAAGGGGAACGGCCACCTTCGGATTGGTTTTTGTCCTTGCCTCTGGTGTGGCCATGTTAAGGACAAGTGACGCTACTTTCCTTTCTGCAAAAGGAAGACAGCTCTGTAACAAACTGTTAATTATAGTTCATTATTTGCAAAGTCAGTTAACTTTTTATCAACTTTAATTGAATATTTTAATCTTATACATATATAAACCCGTGGCTCGACAGCCCTTGAAGGGCCTTGGTCTATCTCCCGATTGCCAGTCTCCATCACAATCCTTCCTAGAGGTGTGGAGATCTTCAACCGGTAATGGGGTGACGTGGGGTCAGCACGTCGAACCGTTAGCCGTTACAAGAAATTTCCCACACCGGGTTACGCTACTCGCTGGTAGCTCCCCAATTTCCTCACGAGGGTGGGTTGCCACCGGCCCTATACACAGGCTGAAAACACACCTCTAGGTAGGATTGTGGAAGGGAGACTGGCAGTCGGGAGATCGGCCTAGCCCCTTAATCCCCGGCAACTTAAGTTGCCAGGCTATATTTTACTCCCCGGTAGTGTGTGATAACTGTTGGCAGCACTGAAGTTTGACTTGATGGTAACAATGGACCTCATAGAACCAGACCAGTGAGCGTGATTGTTGGTTTCGTTTACATTGTGTTCTGAGTAAATAATTATGCACTTGTAATACACAAGCGATATTTGCCAGCAGCTACAGAGGTTGAAACATTCAAGTTATTTTCACATACTTTGAGAGTTCTACTAAGTTTTATTAGTATTGTATTCTTACAGAAGGTCTATTCTTGTGACCTAAATGATAATCAGACATATATGTTGAATGTTCTGAAGTACAAAAGGGTTTTTAGAACACTGGCAACTAAAGTTGCCGAGGAGCACATAGAATATCAAATCCAGAGTGTTGTTTGTGTATCAACATTTCAATTAAGAATGAAGGATCATTCCTGTTATTCTTACATTGAGGTGTGTGTGCGACCGTGTCTGACTGTGAGTGCTTGCATGTAGATGTTTGTGTGTCTGCACGTGTGTGTGAGTGTGGGCGCGTGTGCGTGTGAGAGCATGTCTGTGGGTGGGATTTTTGCATATATACCTTTCTGTGTGTGCCTGTGTGAGTGAGATCGTGTCTGTCTGCGTATATGGGAGGGTGTCTACCTGTCTGTGTGTGTGTTTGGGAGCATATCTGTTGGTGTGGGTGTTTGCATGTATGTTTTGTGTGTCTCTACACATTAGATTGTATTTGTGAATTCCCGTAAATATTTATGTTTTATGAGGAGCTGGCAGGCAATAGTGACATAAAATCAGAATCCCTTTACGATACAAAATGTTTTAGTTTATATGAATACCAACAATAATAATAAGCACGACCAATTGTTCCTTTTACAGGTTATCAATGGGTTCTAGTGAAAGGGGACTAAATTTGGACCAAATTCTGGAGGAGGTGGCCAGAGAAGAACATATGGAATTCCCTGATGTTATTGTTGTTTGTACACCCAAAGAAAATCCGGTAGCTGACAGCGAGGAGGATTCCGATAAGTCTGATACAGAAGCAACAGGAGACTTGGATCATCTTCCAGCTCGCATTCTACAGTCTGAGGTGTTATTGACTTACAAGAATGACAATGACAGTCCATATTCAGAAGAGGAGTCACAACCGAGTACGTCAGCTAGTGTCAGTATTCCACGTAAACGGGGTAGACTACAATCACAACCTTTGTCATGGAGAAGGAGCATCACACCAATAACAATAAGCATTTCATCTGTCGTACATCTCCGTTTACGTGGAATACTGACACTAGCTGACGTACTCGGTTGTGACTCCTCTTCTGAATATGGACTGTCATTGTCATTCTTGTAAGTCAATAACACCTCAGACTGTAGAATGCGAGCTGGAAGATGATCCAAGTCTCCTGTTGCTTCTGTATCAGACTTATCGGAATCCTCCTCGCTGTCAGCTACCGGATTTTCTTTGGGTGTACGAGGGTCACTATTTATATTTTGAGCCTAACAATGAAAAAACAGGAATTTGGCATTCAAAACTGCTTGATTGTTTTTCGAAGTATTCTCCTTTATGGTCAATACACTTTTGCATTCGTTCGAACCATTTGTCAAAGCAGTTTTTCCAATCTTCTTGAGACACCTCCATAATATGGTTTTTGAACGCATCAACGTCGTCTTCCGCCGACGAAAATCGTTGTCCACGCAATTTATTCTTGACATTCGGGAACTAGAAGAAGTCATTGGGTGCCAAATCAGGACTGTACGGCGGATGACCCATCAATTCGATTTTTTGACTGTTCATAAAGTCGGTTGTTAGACGAGATGTGTGACAGCTGGCATTGTCTTGATGAAGAATGATCCGACGGCGTTTGTTTGTTTTCCGTATTTGACCGAAGACAAACAAACAAATTGTTGTGTACCATTCAGAGTTGACCGTTCTACGTTCCTCTAAAGGCACAGTTGCCACATGACCAGTTTTCCCGAAAAAACAGGCGACCATTTGTTTCGATGTGTTTCGAGCGCGAACAACTTTTGTTGGATTGGGTTCATCTTGAAACACCCATACAGTCGACTGCTGTTTACGTTCCGGCTCATATGCATATATCCATGATTCGTCACCTGTTACAATCTTATATACGTCTTTTGAAGCACCACGATTGTATTTATTGAGCATTTGTTTGCACCAATTGACGCGAGCGTCTTTTTCAGTTTTTGTCAAATTGTGTTGGATCCAACGAGAACATACCTTTCTCACAGCTAAATCATCATGTAATATGTTATATATGCTGGTGGAACTAATGCCTATGGTTGCCTCAATCTCACAGTATGTCACATGACGATCTTGCAGTATTAGGTTTTGCGCAGCATCAATGTTTTCTTGAACAACAACTGATTTTGGACGACCTTCGCGAATCTCGTCGGTGAGCAAATGGCGGCCACGATTAAATTCGTTATACCAGCGTTTCACAGTGGCAAAGGATGGGGCTTCATCGCCAAATGTGGAAGTAAGTTGATCGATGCACTCTTGTCTTGATGATCCAAGTCGAAAATCGTAAAAAATCATCACACGAAAATGTTCACGAGTTAAATCCATTTTATTGTTGTCGCGCAATCTCCAAGGCAACATAAACAACACAAATCAAGCTATTGACAAAACATTTGAAGTACGTTATGGTCAATAATGCCAGACAATTCCGTGCAAACGTCAAATCGCGCCTAACTTTAATCAGTGTTGCCAAGGCTCAAAATATAAATAGTGGCCCTCGTACAAACAGCAATAACATCAGGGAATTCCATATGTTCTTCTCTGGCCAGCTCCTCCAGAATTTGGTCCAAATTTAGTCCCCTTTCACTAGAGCCCATTGATAACCTGTAAAAGGAACAATTGATTGAAGGGTCGTGCACATGGATGGTGTGGATATCTGTGACCAATTCGTAGCTACTTATCGTTGTAATATAAGAACGAAAAAATGGTGGTGGCCGTTCTTTGCTTGAGCGGTTGATGTTTCATGTGTACAAGGATGGCTCTTGTACCGCAAATTTGGGCACGACATATCATTGCTAGACTTTCGTCGTCAATGTGCCACATGTCTTCTGAAGTATTTTGGGACGCCACACAGGAATATCCAGGCATACGACCTACATTTGAGTTCTCGCCAGTGTTGAATGATATAATTCAAGACAGAACTAATCACATAATTGAGAAGGGAATATCCAAGTACAGGCGTTGCAGAGTATGTGAAAATCGCACAATTTATATGTGTAACAAATGTTTCAAGGTATTTCAAAAACAGTGAAATTTGATTGACATTTACCTAATTTACCTAACTGTAGAATATTATATGTATTATGTGATGTGAGTGAAATATACTAACCCCCTCTGCGCCCAGGCTTTGCTAGTTTATAACCACTACGTAACCCTCCCAAAGCAACAACAATAATATTACTAAGATTTTCCTAAGTAGGAGCACTAATCTTATATATGTTAGGTTATTATTACATTCTGGAGGAAAGGATTAGCCAAACTGAGTTTTCAACAACAAGAACAAATACCGAGGAAGATAGCTAAACTCCGTACCAGCTAACTGTAGACCAGGCGAACGAGAACAAGTCTCTGCGCAACGTAGCCGACGAAAAAGACCGGCCCCGAAACACAACCGTGACGTCAGCAAGTGAGTCTTGTAGTAGGAAATATGGCGCGTGTAGTTTCAAATGCCAGGAATTCAGTATCTCATTAATTCATTTCTTCAGTAGTAAGAAGGTAAGTTATTTGTATTTTGATATTTTTTACGTATTCTTAAAGCATCATAGAGCGTTAACATTTATGTAATTGTAGAAAATTCAAACATGTTGAAATTATATATTTGTAGAAAAAGCCAACACGTTGGCTACCACGTTATTTCACGTTTGGCCCTAGAATGTGTTGTAAATATTTAAAGAAATGTTGTTAATATTTAAAGAAATATTTTCTCTACCTAGTTGGAACACATTCCAAAATGACAATTACGAGGGTAAACGATAATTCCCCCAGTTATCGATATTTTTGTACTCCTAAGAAATGCATTTAGGGTACACACTGTATGACAGAGATAGATCGTGGTTTGTGTAAAAATTTAGTAGTCCTACATGACACAGAAATGCTCTATAGCTACTATGAATTATATGCAATTGCACTACGTGTTTTCATTTATATTAGTGAATTTTTTTAGTAAGTTTGTGTTTAATATATCTAAATGTCTGTGAAAATATACATTACATGGCTAGGCATAAAATGATCACATCTACTCTGTTCCATAATGGTCCACCCCAGAAAATTACATATTTGATAATTCTTTAATGTATCAAGAAATGTGTCTCCGATGTATGAAACTGTTACCCTTTAATGATGTTGTTCAGCAATAGTTTACAACTGTTCATGGAAATATAAACATTTGTTACAATTTGTCATTACTCAAGACTAGAATTAACATGTGATGGATTCCATGTCAAATCACACAGGCCATGACACCCACTGATTCAGACTTGTATCTGTTCAAGGTATGAACACATGCAAATATTTTATTCACAGTCCTCATAGTTACTGAGAAACAGGAGGCTAAAGTTTCAGAATTTTGCACATATCAGCTATTGCCGAGGTCATAGCAGCAAAATGCAATGCTTAACGTGAGAAGTCATATCTTAGTGAAATCGACTTCTCGCTAAGACATTTTTTCTGAAGTCCATAGATATGTGTGTATGTATTTCATAAAAAAAAGTCCCCAAGATTCCTTTGCTGCGAGTGTCAATATATATTGTATAGCATATAGTGTTTATCTATTGTTTTTTCGGAGTGACTTTCATCACCAGGTGGTGAAGCTAGCTTTTGAGCTATTTTCACCAGATTTTAAATTGCCCATGTGCATGATCTACGGTACTAATTTACTATAATTCAAACAGAATTTTACACAAGAAACTACTTACCGTAATAAGTTCCTGAGCATTGTCTAACATCTGGAAGGTGTTTTCGGTCATGTGTGAATGTATCATAGTGGAATTTTTTTTTTTTTTTAACTATGTTTGCCTAACCTAACTAAACCTAACCTAACCTTACGTAATGCTTCTTGGGGATGGAACGAATTTTACCAAGAAACATTACGTAATGTTAGGTTAGGCAAACATAGTTTAAAAAAACAAACAATTTCCACTTTGATACATTCAGACATGACAGAAAACACCTTCCAGATGTTAGACAATGCTACAGGAACTTATTACGGTAAGTAGTTTCTTCTGTAGAAATTAAGAAATCTGTTTGAACTATAGTAAATTAATACCCATCAGTGTGCATTTATTGGTAAAAATCTGATAGTCCCCGGACACCTATAACTTTTTCGTTTTGTGAATTTTTGACATTCGTACTTACCCATCTGCTTCGCGGAACATTCTTGAAGGTGCATTCACGTTTTTTTGATGAAAGTAATTGCAATTTTTTTTAAAAAAAAATAAAAGTGTTTTTGGAACTGAAGAACGTACGTTTCCGCAAATGATTTGTGGGGCTATGTGTCAATGGTTTGTGGGGCTATGTGTCAATGGTTCGTGGGGCTATGCGAGAATGGTGTGTGGGGCTACGCATATTTTTTTCGAAACCAATTTTGAACTATTGTAACCTATACGTGACCCTACCTAACCTAACCTTACCGGAAATGGTTCGTGGGGCTATGCGTCAATGGTTGAATTTCCGCTATGAAACATTCCCACATCACACAAAACACCTTCCAGATGTTAGACAATACTACAGGAACTTATTATCGTAAGTAGTTTCTTCTGTAAAAATGAAGAAATCTGTCTGGGGAATATCAGATTAGTACCCATTTATTTTCATGCAGGAGACTGGTACTTTTTTCTGCATGCCATGGAGTTGGAAAAAGACCACAAGGCAAGGGGGGCCCCTCCTCATAATTCTGGAAATAGTTAATGAAATTCGAATGAGGAAATTGTGACGATATTTTACAACACAATATGTTGTTTTCTATGACTTACAGGCCACAAGTTACAGCAATTATTAATATTATTATTATTTGTATCAGGGGTACATTTAAGCTTAGTTATTTTCACATGGATTTAACTATAAAAAACAGCTTTTTTGACCAAGAATTAATGTTAGGTGTACTGTTATGCAGAGTATATGTAGATATACAGAATATGGACATTTCAAAGGTATGTAATTTTTTAAAATAACATAAGTAGTAGTAGTAGTAATAATTACAAAAGTAAAAGCAGTAATAATAAAAGTTGCTATGACTGCCCCCCCCCCCAGAGGAAAAAATACTGCGGGTGCCCTTGCCAGAAGGTGTTCTGATATGGGATACTAATATGTCACATGACACAAGTATGAAGGGGTGTTATGTTTGTAACTGCTTTTGTTGTTAGGTTAGGTTGGGCAGGACAAGTTTAGGGCTATTAGCATTAAAATCACTTCTGTAAGTACTTCCCAACACCTGATCATGTAGTCTGTTCTTCAGCACTTTCTGCTATTCTCATCACGTGGTGACAGTAATAATAGCACCCACTTTTCATTTAAAACATCTTCTTAGCAGTAATTTCAGCAACACTGCCAACTAATATAATAAAGTACAATGTTGTGGTACGATTAGGGTAATGACTTTTGCTAGTGCAAATAGACACATAAGCTGTTCTCAACACCTGGTGAAAATAGTCGCAACCTTTTTTTTTCTCACATTACTAAATTTGCATTAACAACATACGGCACATCAGTTACCATGCCAGTGCTGTTTTTAACTGATGCTTAAAGCTTGTTCTGAAAAGTTATGAAATAAAAGTAGTACGGTTTACATTGCTTATCTTAGTAAATATTTAAAGAAGTTTTATGTACATGAATATGTGAATCACATGATCAGAATCTGAGAGAAGAAAAAGTGAGTTACGTGCCTAAACATACTTTTGTAATGAAACATCATTTCGAAAGCACGTTTATCTTAATTAAAATTATACAGCATATAAAATACCATACACATATATCAGTCAAATAAGATGAGGCCCATGTGGAGATAGTTCTGTTTCTCTGTTGTTGTTCTTTTAATTTACAAATGAGTCAAGCTTCTTGTGCTTCAACAGCACAAAAGAATTGTCCATAACTGTTCTTTTTTAGACTGAATGAACTTCAAACGACACTTTTAAAATTATTCTTGGTTTGCATGCATGGAAAACAGTTTTTAAAAATTATATATATATTTGATATCCCAATATCACTAATTTTGCCAAAATAATGCTTAAATACAAAGTCTTTTCGGAAAAGTAATATCCTCTTGTAACCTCAATAATGGTTGATCCTGGAACATGACATACATCTTCATTTTCTTCAGGAGGCCAGTGAAAGGATCGTATTAATCCAAAGGAGTGCATAAATTTGAGTTCAACATCATTTTCTGCTGCAACTTTGGAGAATGCTAATCCAAGAAACTGACTGTGATCATGCACACACTCAACATTAGAGTTCGTGGTGATAAAAAAATCTGGATCAGCACCATTTGTTTTGTTTCAATTGAATTTTGGCTCTGGGGAGAGTAGTGATAAAAACCTTTTGTTTCATGGATTGTTTTTGCAATAGAAATTCTGTTGTGTAGTTGTTTTGTGTGTATGTTATGGTTTCCTTTTTGCCAGACAGAGTTGTATGTTTTCAGTTCTACATTTACAGAAACTGAAACATCTTTCTGCTGTATTAAATACATCACCATGCCATCTTGGAAGGCTTTCTTTGGTTTCTAAATGCTTAACCACCCCACGAATGCCATCTCTTATTAGGGAAAAATGATGATGCACTTGAAGAAGAATTCTCACTGTGAAAGCATATTTTTTTGCAATTATTTACTGTCCAGCACATTCAACACTGAAATAACATAGTTTTCGCCACTTGGAAAATGGCCTCGGTGCAAAATTTAAAAAAAATTAGCCTCCTGTTTCTCAGTAACTACAAGGTCTGCAGAAGAAAATTATTGCATGTGTGCATACCTTGGTAGTGTTAACAAATATACAAAATTTAATTTAAATCTGAACCTGTGCATCATTCCTCAGATTTTGCTGGGTGATTTGATTTGGAATATGCCATATGAATTTGTGAATGAATCTGAATCTGCACACCATTCTGCACATAGCCTAAGTTAATTACATTGAATGTTACTGGAATTTCAATTCCTGTGCAATGGTAAAATGATCATTAAGATGGTGTCCAAATGTTATTTTTTTTTTAATATTATGAGTTCTTTGAAAGAGAGTCTTTTCATGAGCTGTAGGTGGATAGTTTGATTACTCAGAACAAGGAATATTAGCCCCGTCTAGTTGGCTGCACTTTTTGACTCTGTTTGCACCGAAGCGTCTAGTTGGTTGCACCGTGCAACACCGAGTCATCTAGTTCATTGATTTGGAGTCAAGTAGTGTATTTGGTGTCTGCACTACCGTCTGGACCGGTGTATGTTTGGTGTATGGTCACGTGGTGCATGCTATCTAATAAAATTACCGTTTAAAGTAGCAGACAGGCATTTGTTGAATATTCTGAACTTGAACACCGCTTTCCGTCTAGTTGGTTGAACGTCATATCCTTGCACCACCATTACACCAACCTGACACTGGATACACCTGAACTGCACAGAGTGTCAAAAAGTGCAGCCAACTAGATTGTATGATTCATGTGCCATGTAACAGTTCTTGCTCCTAAAACTATGTAATGTATATTTCGAAGCTACATATGAGCATTTATTTTTGCTCTCGGCCTGACCTCTTTTGTTAGGTTAGGCATGTGAGTTTAAATTCTGTTATGGATTTGTTTTGTAGTGTACTCCGGTTTCATAGTGTTAGTATGTGTTTGTTGCATGTGTTTGCATGTAATGAGATACTCATGAGTAAAGAAACAGTGGAACTACTCCAGGTTACATGAGGGTTATTTAAGTGGCCACATTTCAGGACCAAATGTCTTATTTGTGATTTTATGCACCTGTACACAAAGCATTAAGATCTGACAATTAAAGGAAAAAGATAAGAAATGTTAAGTTGTATACTCGGTCACAGGCTCCACTGGAAATGAGTTCCTTGAACTGTAGCAAGATATATTTACATTAAAGACAGTTAGCTACTTCATATCATAGCATTCAACTTTAGGTTTACACATGTGAATGTCCAGGAATACATGATTAAATGCAGTGTGATAGAACTATGGATCATTTTTACCTTAATCACCATTACTGGGTGTACTGTCTTGAGTCACAGGGTACACAACATGATACCCCACGAGGGGACAAGAATTGACAAGGCACCAGTGGTGCAGCAAAGATTGTATGTATATTACTTTTTATTTGTTTCATGATACTCCTCCTTATGTGTACCTCAAAATTTTATTGTTTCGCGCACTGTGTGAATTAAGGGGGGGGATACCGTGGGATTTCCAACTACAAATAATTTTATACCCGACTAAAAACAACAACTTATTTTTATCCCTGCCAGACATGTTTATATCCCCCTTAGTTTATTTTAATGGCTTGTAAGGTATACAAATTTGCATACCCCCCTCCCCAAATCTACCCTCTAAAGTGAAATTACAAATATGTCGCTGAGTGGCAGGCATATTGATATTGACATCAAAATTCATACTGAGTTGCATCCCCCCCAAAGATTATAGCTTCATTCGCAAAGTGGTTTCTAGTATATATGAAGTTCATCTACTTTTATCAAAATTAGCCATACAAAAGGTTTCACCAGCACTGAAAATGAACCCTCTCTAACTCTTAAAACTAGATTTAATTTTATTATTTGACCACTTGTAGTGGGTTTGTTGCTCATATATGTGGAGATGTGGCTTTATAGGCACTTTTGAAATTTATACGCAGAATTAAATGCCCATTAATGGTAATTTTGTAGTGGTGGTGTATTTCAGGCAGAAATCATGGTATACTTATTGGTTTCTTTCAAGCATGATAATATTTAATAGCAGTACTTATAGTTTTTAAGCACTACCATTCAATATCGCACATCCAATAGTAATTTTATATTCTGCATTATACACCAAGAACTTGTGCTTCTCTTTTTCTTGTCTGCCACACCGACACCTTTTGCGTGGCAGAGAATCACTATTCAAACATATGTTATTAATTATATTTAATGCGTGTCATTTTCAATATTGTGCAAATTAATTAAAATTTTCATAAGTTATGCCATATGAGGCCACAAATTTTGGAAGAAATCCTAGAAGGAATTGTTTTCACATTTCTACAACATAGGCATTTTATTTTGTGTGCAGTTATAATACCATTTATTGGAAATGTAAAAATTCATTCCAAGTGAACATTTTTATCTTTTGCTAGATTGTTTATGATTAATATGAATGTTTCAACTTAATGCCTGCTATCTTCTGCAGGTTTGCATCAATTATGCCTAGACATTGTAGTGTGGCTGGGTGCAGATCAAATTATGATGGTGAAGGAGAACATGTAACAACATTTGTTGTCCCAAAGACTGAACCACTTCGCAGCCAATGGCTACGGAAAATTCCTACAGACTTAACCAAATTAAAGTATCCAGTGGTGTGCTCAAAACATTTCCACGACTCCTGTATTGTGAGGGTAGATAAATTTTTAGTCAACGGTGAAATTAAAGAATTTGAAAGGAAAATACCAAAACTGATAGATGGAGCATTACCTACAATCTTTCCCAATCTACCTTCATATCTCACATCCAACCCAAGTTGTAGTCGCCGAATTGTTGTAGCAGAAGAAGAAAACTTTCAACGAGCAGTTCAAGAGAGTTTGGTTGATTACAGGGTACATATGGAGCAAACCACATTTCATACCCTATCAGACATAGTTTCATATCTTAATTCACAAGAAAACAAGCTGCAACAGAAATGGCTCAGTGTCACACAAAATTCCAAACTGCATGTGTGTTTGTACAAAATTTGTGATACTTATCCAATTATTGTTGGTTGTCTAGTTATTGAAACAGACCTTACATTTGACTTGTATGTCAATAAGGTAAAACTCAAGAGACATAAATTGCCCAAACACTGCGATAAGATCTGCAATGTGTCAACACTTGAAGTTGTTATGGGATATGTGGAAGAACATATAAATGATCCTTCGAAGACAGAAACTCTCATTGCATTGATATCTGAACTGGAATCAATGGAAACATTTTGTGAAAGTACCGAGTTACAATTCATTGTTGAACAACTAAAATTTTCCATGCAGGATAAATATCAAAGACGGTATTCCAACCAGACACTAATTTTTGCAGCAGCAGTATATGTTCATTCTAGTACAGCATATAATGCATTGTTGAAATCTCGGTGTTTATTTCTACCACACATTCGCACACTGCAGTCAATGGTTAGTCAGTACTCTTTAAATGGAAATACAATTTCAGGCAGTATCAAGTATTTTAAGACAAAAATGAAACATATGAAAGATCACGAGTTGCTTGTAAATTTACTGATTGATGAAGTATACATTGATCCTCAACTCAGTTTCAAAGCGGGCTCGTTATATGGCTACAGTAACTCCAACCCTGAAAAAATGGCAACAACTGCTCAAATTTTTATGATTTCATATTTATTCTCATCATACAATGACGTGATTTGCATTGTGCCAGTGTACAATTTAACAGCAGATTTTCTGAAACCGTTATTACTCTCAGTCATAACAGAAATTGAAGGCATTGGTTTCAGGATTATATCTGTAATATCAGACAACAATGCAGTCAACAGAAAAACTTTTGAACTGTTTGATGACAACAAAACTTTACAGCCATATATTAAGCATCCTTTAGATGAAAGTAGGCTACTTTTCTTCATATTCGATAGTGTGCACATAATTAAATGTGTTAGGAATAATTGGATAAATAAAAAGGAGGAGAAGACCTTTTTATTTCCTGACATGGAAGATGAACAAACTCTCCGCAGAGCACAATTCAAGCACCTTGAAGTGTTGTATGACATGGAGAAGAATTCCTTATTGAAATATGGCCATCTGCTGTCAAACAAGGTTTTGTACCCTTCAAGCATACAGAAGCAAAATGTGAAACTTGCCTTAAGCGTTTTCCATGAAAAAAACATTGCTGCTTTGAAGTGTGTGGCTAACAATCATCCAGCAAGATTTCCAGACTTTGAAGACACTTGTATATTGCTACAAATATTTGTGACATGGTGGAAAATTGTCAATGTTAAAAGTGCATTTGAAGGAAAACGCTTCAATGATGTGTATCGTGAACCCATCAGGCAAGGTAATGATATGCCTATTTCATTTTTGAAGAAAATGTCATTGTGGCTAAAGAAGTGGAGGCTATCTGTCCCCATTGCAAATTCCTTAACCTCCCAGACATTCCAGTCTCTAATAACCACAAATGATGCTTTTGTTGCCATGATATTATACATGTTTCAGCGATACAGACTGGATTATTTGCTGTTAGGCAAGTTTCAAAATGATGATTTGGAGGGTCGCTTCGGGATGTATCGCCAAATGTCAGGATCAAATTACTACATCCAGTATGTGCAAGTATTGGAGAATGAACGGAAACTTCGATTTAGAAGCAATGTTCTACTTTCCAGCAAAGAAGGAAATGTCTCTCTCAGATCTTTGGCACCAGGTGAAGAAGAACATAGATGTGATGTAGTAGATGTTGATATTTTCTTGGATGTTCTGCATGAAGATTTGTCACTTGAAGTTGTCCCAGATGATCTGATGCCTGTTATTACATACATTGCTGGCTATACAGCGAAGAAGGAAACCATGGGGAAGAAATGTGCTACTTGTACATCTTGGCTACAAATGGATGGAAGTGTTGAAGTTCCCGAGGCCCCATTTTCTCTTCTACATGCATTGGACCGTGGGAAATTAAGGCTTCCAACAGAAAATGTGGTGCTTGCTGTGTCTATTGTGTGGTTTCTACTTCAACAAATAATGTTGAATCATCATGATGATTTTCGGAGGTGTGAAAGACAGATGTCTGTTTTACATAAACTATCCTGTATTCAAATAACTCGCTCCAACTTGCCTGTGCATGACACATGTGACTGCAAATTGTCATTAGGTGTACGTCTTGAGAATGTTTGTTTAGTACCATGTAAAATTTTGTTAAACAATTATGTAAAAATGGAAAATAATAAGAGTTGTAAGAAATCTCAGTGTGGGAGAAAGATACAGAAATTGTGTCCAGTATGAATTTTGATAACTTTGTTGTTATGTAATTCATGAAGTGTAAGTGAAAATTTTTATGTATTTATGTCTTGTGACCTACAAGAATTGTCATATTTGTATTGTATTCTACTTTGTTAGTTATTTGTAGTTTTATTAAGGGACTGTATGCTTTTTTTTCGGTTTGTACTTAATTTCTCCCAACATAGAAAGTGGAAATGCTCACATGTATTAGATACAAATTTAGGTTATACATCCAATAATGTATTCTATTTTATGTACAGTAAACCTATAAAGTGCAATATTCATAATTGAAGTACAATATTAAATCACAGTATTGAACTACGTGTCCAACAACTTTATAAGAGACTAAGAGAAATTACTTTCAAGATTCTCACACAATGTGAGTAATAACTCTCATCAACTTGTGCATACCTCAGTTTAGTTTATTTAATGTTTAATTTTGAACTGAATGTAAAAGTATTGTTAACTGCAGCACACCTTTTTTATTGATGCATGTATTCTGTTTGTCTCTTTCGATCATAATGTATAGTATTTTGATTTTGGTAGTATCGTTTGAGATGTTTCAGGTATGAATGTTTAGAAAACTACTGTGTAGCCAAATGGTAACTAGTTTGCTTTGCTTGCTAACTTTCTCTTTATTTTGGGGTTTTTGAATAATTTTAATATTGAGAATATAATTGTCAGTGGTAATATTATGCAATTCATTTAACATCTTTTGTTATTCTTTTTCTGTGGATTTTGAACAAATTTAAATTTCAGAACGAAGTTTCGAGATGTCACCAATGGCATTCAGTTTGAATTTAATTTCTTTTATTTAAATGAGTTTTTCTCTTCCATTCTGACATCAATATATGTAATGTGTATAGTAATTAAGATGAATATAAAATAATATAATTTTGCATGTTTACTTTAATGTATTGATACCCTCTTCTACATTCTGTCCAACATTTGAAATCAAGAAAACTTTTGGAAATCATTCATGTCAAGTACATCTGCACTATGTGGAAGTAAAGATGTTATTCACTGGACGTACATGCTTTCATGAATATTAATAGTTTTTATTTTAGTGTGTGTACATGTTCAAACCTCAATAAGTTTGTCATTTACCATTTTGTGTATCCCCTCCCTCAAAAGGCCATACATCATTAGGGGTAAAAATTGAACATTTGCAGAATATATTGCCTAGTATTCATTTACATCTAGGTGTAACAACATTTCTGTTTCAGGTTCTTATAAATTTCAGCCCCCATCAGATTGAAAATATTTTAAGTGAAAATTCACATGTGGCTCTTAGTCTATGAAAATGTTAATATGAAGCCAGAGATGTTGCTATAATCTGTATCAATTATCTCTGGAGCAAGGCTGCACATAGCAGCAGAGAAGGGAGTGAGCAGAGTGAAGCAGTACATGCTGCTGGGAAGCCTCGTAACTGCAGCAACTTTCCCCCCTCCATACAATTCTGTTCCTGTCACATGTTCATTGGTCTTGTGCATAAATTTGTTTTTCATTTGCCTGCTCCAGAGATAGCTGCGACAGGGTGTAGGTTCAAATATCAGCATGGGTATTCTATGAGTGTCCCATCATCAAACTCCACATATCACATCGCAATCGACAGGATTAGCAAAAAGTTCCAGGAAAGTTATGCAAAAAATCAATTGTATGGTTTCAATAGTATTTTTTTGAAGTACTTTGAAATATTAATCATTCATCCTTAAATTAAATCTCATGCTTTAAAAAAATAACTTTCAAGTAGAATCTCAAATTTAATAGCCTCATTGCAGTCAGAACTTTGACATGACTGTCTTGAGATGTCCATAATTTCAGCACTTGACTTGATAATTCTGATTTGTGCATAGAAAATTCCATTTTTTCCTCAGAGTAGGTAAGTAATTTTGAATTTTACAGGTTATATGGAACACTTCCATGACATATTTGCACTTTGATATTTGTATAGATCTTTTACAAGCATATAACTGGCTGGTTCAAAACTACTTTTTATTAATGTTAATTTTCTTCATCATTTGTGAACATGATTATTTTCCACAAGTCATTTTCCCAAGAATGAGTTTTAACTTGCCTGTGTGTACACCCAACAGCGAAAGAAAGAGTAGGCAAATTGTTCACCACCATCTTTATTCAGTCTGAATTACACAATATGATGACAATGAATTGAAATAAAGACGTCAATAAACAGAGAACAATGCCTGCTTCAAACCAGCATAGTTTCATTCCTTAAAACAACACAGGATGCAGAATAAAAAGTAGCAAAAATAGCGGTGGAAAATTTGCCTATCATTATCTTTGCTGTTGACTGTACCAAAGTGCATAGGCTCAAGTTGCAAGATGCAATTTGTATGTGTTTATTTTTACAAGGGACAGCTAGTGCAAGAAATTAGTGTGTATTCCATAGAATGCCACAGAATTGAATGTAGCTGATAAGCAGGGCTGGTGTTGAAAGGGTAAATTGCAGCCAAAATGACCAAAATTTGGGGGATGGGTTTCACTGCTGGGTCATTCCATGTCCAATCAACCAATCGTCTGAACTTTGACTTCTCAGAAATGGATATTTTTTGGTGCAGTGATAGTACCCGAAAAGTAAAGAAAAACTAAAATTTCAGATTTTTTGGGCTATTAACTTTCAAAAACTCAACAATCGCAAAAATTTAACATTTTGGAATTTTTAAACAGCTGTAGAAAAAAACCTATTTGACCTAGACGGCTCAAATTTATGCCATTCTCTTTTGTTTTAATGAGCTTTGACTTGAAATGCAACATGACTGGTATTTGAATTTTGTAGTTTTTCAAAATCTCAAGAACCCCCTTTGAAAATTTTTTGAAAAGTATAGAAGTTCCAAAGATATTAATTGACTGTGTGTGAAATTTTATAATGGGACGGCAATGGGTTTGTATGGAAATTAATTTTATATTGTGTATTAAATTTCCTAAATTGTTGACTTCCAGGTTAAAACTGTTACTTAAGCCGAGACGTTGATGGAAAAGTCTTTATAATAATTAATTAAACAATTTTTGGACTACAAATAACATGAAAATATCTCATATTTATCAATTTTAATGCTTGGTAAGCAAATTGAAAACTGTATATGTGTGTTGATATATTAGAATAAGTAGTGTAATTGGTCCTATTATTGGCGCGATAAAGTATGAACCCCCCTTAAGCAGATTTGCCTACACTTAAAACAAGCTCAACATGCCCATATGAGCTTTTTGCTCAAGTGTGGAACTCTGTCTAATCCAAGATTTTTGTAAAAATGCCCTCGGGAATTTTCCGAGAAAGTATGACCCCCCTCAGATTGATTTGCCTACACTTATAAAAGGCACTTCTGTGAGATTGTTGTCCATAAATTTGTTAAAAATATGCCCCTCTTGATATTTTTTTTGGCCACACTTAAAACTAGGCCACCCTCACACACACACACACACCCACCCACACCCACCCACACACACACACACACATATACATACACACCCACACCCACCCCCCCCCCCCACACACACACACACATACACACACACATATTGACCCTGACGTTGACGTTGACGTTGACGTTGACGTCGACGTTGACGTTGACCACACCCACCCACATACACACCTACACCCACCCACACCCACCCACATACACACCTACACCCACCCACACCCACCCACATACACACCCACACACACCCACACCCACCCACACATATTTACTTCCGGTCCACGGTGTTATATTCTGATTGGCTTATTGTTTCAGATATTTTCAATGCGGTCCGTGTTTAGGCTATATAAAGAGATTTTGCATTGCATATCAGCCAGTATTGTGAGAGTTGTTGAAGAGTAAGGTTGTGTTGTTGCAGTGCTGCTCATATTTTTTAAACACAAAAATATTGCAGATTTGTATAAATTGAATTACAAATCTATTTGATTTAATATACAGAATTTTTGACAACCTGTTATAGGTTTATTAAGTATAGAGTTTTGATTTGAACCCCAAGAAATTTTATATAAATACCAAAGCCAAAAATATTAACACACATACACACCCACACACACACACACACATACGCGCATATGCTACCTTGTGGGGACTCTGTTAGTGCACATACACTGTGGGGACCGGGGGAAATCACAGTCGTAGTCTGATGTGTTTGTTGAAATTATGTGGCAAATAACACAGTAAAACTATAAACTCCCGAAAATTAAAAGTAACCTACATTGTGAGCAAATTATACAAGAAAAACGTTTCCTATCCTTGTGGGGACACCAGTACCCACAAGGCCTGTGAAATCAGGTGGCCTCGGGTCCCCACAAGGTCCATTAGATTCATGAAAATTTGCACATACACTCCATACACACGATTGATTCTGTACAGACGCTGTGGGGACCGATGTGTAAATAAGTTTGAAAATGCTACCCTGTTGGTACTTGACAATAAAAGAGAGGAAATACTTTTAGTCTCTGTCGATTTTTGCAGTTTTTGTCGTTTATGATATTTTTCATAAAAAAAATCGTAAATACTTGTCCTGGAGAGAATAAATCACTGGAAAAGAGAAACAGATGTTACATGAAATAGGAGAGATCTGACGGTGGATGTAATTAAATGACTGACAAATAAAGTTAGCAAAATAAGTATACCAACGAGTGTTGTGCTATTTTGGGAAGAAATGCAAACTTCTGTGTTTTAACATCAAGACAAAAAGTAAAAAGCTACATAGCACGCGTATTACAAATACTAATGATGATAATAATAATAATAAAAATAATAATAATAATAATACCACCACCATGTGATATGATGTCGAAATCTTTCAGAGGGATATAGGACTTGAAATTGATTCAATAAAGTTCCGAGTTCGATTATTTTCTTCCAGTGTCCCTTCATCAATTTTATCTAATCGTCACGATTAACCCAAAAAGTCAGAAAGATACGATGCAAAATGTGATATATGCAAAGTATCTTTCATTGTTCTCACAAACTATTTGTGTTTAATTTATATACATTTCGAATCATGCTTTGCTTTAAGTTAAATGTTAATTTTTATCTAAATTTAATTAAACATTACAATGCTGACCAAGGCATGAAACAAGGCTCAACGGTGTTAATAAATTAAATTAGTTAATAATTTAAAAAGTGCTTTTACAAGGAATATAACTTCTGATGGAAAATCTAGTAGTATCCCTACAACGTTGTTATCTTCCATTGAAGAAATATATAGTGCGCTCAAGGGTAGAAATGTTCCAAGCGGAAGCGGGAGGGGTGTATCATGGACAAAGTCAATATATTTTTCAAGGAAGCCAAAATGTATCTTTACACGCCATGAAAATACTAACAGTAACTGTTATTATTATTATTGATTTATGTACATGTCTAATTTATGATAATATATTATTCTTTTATGCATTATTTACATCTCACAAATTCAATCAATTTACTTTATGTGCTCGGATGCTTTGAAATAAGGAAGTCATGGCTTCAATTCGCGATAGAAATTCGATATACGTTTAAGAAACTTTTCGCTCCACAAGCTTACCTTTTTGTTGTTGAAGTGTATTGTGTGCTCACAAGGTATATTACTGCCGATACAAATTGAGTAGTGTCCCCACAAGGATGATATCTTCTGTTGAAGAAGTGTATGATGTCCCCACAAGGTTTATTACTTCTGATGTAATGTGAGTAGTGTCCCTACAAGGTTGTTATCCTCTGTTGAAGAAGTGTATGATGTCCTCACAAGGCTTATTACTTCCGATACAAAGCGAGTAGCGTCCCCACAAGGTTACTATCTTTTGTTGAAGAAATGTATGATGTCCTCACAAGGTTTATTACTTCTGATGCAAAGTGAGTAGTGTCCCCACAAGGTTACTATCTTCTGTTGAAGAAGTGTATGATGTCCCCACAAGGTTTATTACTTCTGATACAAAGTGAGTAGTGTCCCCACAAGATTACCATATTCTGTTGAAGAAGTGTATGATGTCCTCACAAGCCTTATTACTTCTGATGCAAAGTGAGTAGTGTCCCCACAAGGTTACTATATTCTGTTGAAGAAGTGTATGATGTCCTCACAAGGCTTATTACTTCTGATGCAAAGTGAGTAGTGTCCCCACAAGGTTACTATCTTCTGTTGAAGAACTGTATGATGTCCTCACAAGGCTTATTACTTCTGATGCAAAATGAGTAGTGTCCCCACAAGGTTACTATCTTGTGAGGAAGAAGTGTATGATGTCCCCACAAGGTTTATTACTTCTGATGCAAAGTAAGTAGTTTCCCCACAATGTTACCATATTCTGTTGAAGAAGTGTATGATGTCCCCACAAGGTTTATTACTTCTGATGCAAAGTGAGTAGTGTCCCCACAAGGCTACTATATTCTGTTGATGAAGTGTATGATGTCCTCACAAAGCTTATTACTTCTGGTGCACAAGTGAGTAGTGTACCCACAAGGTTACTATATTCTGTTGAATAAGTGTATGATGTCCTCACAAGGCTTATTACTTCTGGTGCACAAGTGATTAGCGCCCTCACAATGTTGTTATCTTATGTTGAGGAAGTGTATGATGTCCTCAAAAAGTACAGGGGGGCTTAAAAATTTTCGAAGGAAGGAGGGGCGACATAACACATGGGTAAAATCAATATTTTAGTCAAGGAAGCTACAAGTTAGATAAAACTAAATTAATGCTTACTGGAAGAAAGCAATGTTTCGTTTCTTTTCCTTATGACTCAGGCCTCCCCGATGGCGCAGTGGTAGCGTCGTCGCCTTGTATTCATGGGGTGCTGGGTTCGATACCCGGTGGAGGCACATAGTGGTTCGGATCCTACTTTAAACTGTAGGTCCAGTCCAAATTTGCTTTACTTTGCATAAAGTGGACTTAAAACACCAACTCAATCAACACTATGTCAGTGTTATATCTAAGGAGAAGGCAACTGTGAAGTCATTATGGCGGGGAAACAAATATGTTTTGTTTTTTATCGCTTTGGAAGATTCCTTCCACTGCAACTGCTTACTCATGATATCCGATTAACTGTGAACATGTTGAAGGGAAAGAACGGCGCCACATATCATGGAAGAAGAAGAAGGAAGTGCAGGCACAGTGAATGATCCAGTGGGTAAAGCAGGCAGGTCATAATGATTTTTTTATTTTAATGCAAGTGTCATTTTTCTCTTCGGTGGGTCCTTTCGGCGGTACGAACGTTCAAAAGAGTCCGTTTTTATTACATTGCTCTCTGTGGTAAAACCACGCGTGCTAGGGGTGCAAGGAACACATATTGAGACCAAAGCAACGTCATCAAAACACGAAGCCTTCGGTTGGCAGAACCGACATTTCAACTGATTCAAATACTGATCGACGATATATCGCGATATTGAGGAACTATCGTCCAGGCGATATTAACTAGACGATATATCGTCACGATATTTTTGCGATATATATTGTAGAGAGCGAGACGATATATCACCCATATCACGATACGGAAATAATATCGTATCGTCTGCGACGATATTTTCTTGACGATATATCTCGATATCAAAATTCCGATATTGTACATCCCTAGATTCAAGTCCAATTTATGCACAGATGTTAATCAGCCCGCCTCTGCATCGGATACGATATTTGTTTATTAAAGTTTACGTATTCTGGTTATTTCACGTCAGGAACATGGTGATTGAACAAACACAATGACTAGGATTCGAACCTGGGACCTCTGACATACTACCAGTCGCAACGGAAAGCAGACTTCAGTTTGCGGGATCCAGAAGTCCTGTCCCGGGAAACTTCGGGAAATGATTTCCTTACTTTCTGGATTTCCGATAGGTCAGGAATTTAAAATGATCGCGAAATAAGAATTCTGGATATACTTAATTATGGGAAGGGAAATCTTCTAGAAATGGCATCAAAATACCGAAAATAATTTCTTTGGGGACAAAATGTGCATGGAACTCAATAATTTCAGGAGTATTAGGAAATTCTGAACATTACCCATCCATAAAAGTTTCTGAACTAGTCGAGAAATACGTGAAATTTTCTGTCCTGAAGATCGGGATAGTTTTATAAACCGTATCGATCCCGTCCCGGACCCATAAACTCCGATCACTCACACCCATAAAATAAAGAAAAACAGTTTTTGAAGTCCACTTTATGCACAGTAAGGCCAATCGGGACTGGACCTACAGTTTAAAGTAGGATCCGAACTACTATGTGCCTCCACCGGGTATCGAACCCAGCACCCCTTGAATACAAGGCGACGACGCTACCACTGCGCCATCGGGGAGGTCTGAGGCATTAGGAAAAGAACCGAAACATTGCTTTCTTCCAGTAAGCATTAATTTTGTTTTATCTAACTTGTAGACCTATTTCATCTGATGATTTTTGGTCTTTCCTTTAATTTATAGTGAACGAAAATATTCTCTAAATAATTTGAAAAATGTAAATAGTTAGGTCGTCTTCTGTGGCAGAGAAGTAAGTGTAGCGCCAGAATTCCTGGATTCGAATCTTTGTCAAGGCATAATGTGTTTTTGTCTTTCTATCTATTTCACAATTTTATCCTTGTCGTCGCGATTAGCTAAATTAGCAGAAAAGCGACGTAAAAATACAGACCGAATTAGTTTGATATTTTCTCAAACAGCACATTTGCAAGAGTCATTCAGGGTTGACCGACCAAGACTACAACTCCTACAAGGACAAAACTACGTGAGTTTTTAAAGGAATTTCCCTGAGCATACAGGCATAACTGCTATCAATGTGTCAGTTCCGTGAGTTATTTGGCGTTGAAGAAAAAAGACTGCTGTCATAGCCACCGCAAGATATCTATCCGAATGAAGATATTGTCTTTTTGTATCTTTCCTGCAGTAGTGAGATTCTACTCTTGGGGCCGGACCCTGTGGTCGAGTGGTCGGCCCCCGTGGCGGAGTGGTTAGCACATCGCGCTACGACGCCGGGGGTCCCTGGTTCGAATCCTGGCTCGGACATGAATGTTTGTGATTGTCTGTCCTGAAAAGTCCTGAAATTGAAATATGAATGAAATAATATGAGTGAATGAAGTGTGATGGGGTAAGCTTCCGCATAGGGGCTTTCCTTTAAAAAACAATAATAAAAAAAGTGGTTAGCACATCGCGCTGCGACGCCAAGGGTACCGGGTTCGAATTCCGCTCGGGCTTGGTTGTTTGTGAATGTCCATTCATCAATTTCATCACTCATCCCCATCTTCGCAAATTAGCCAAGAGGCACAAAACGCGAAGTAAAATAAACTAAATCAATCAATCAATCAATCAATCGACTCTTGGGAATCTCTTTATGAGTTTTACATCATATTCTCTATTATTTTGTCTCTTTCCAGTAGGCTCTGAAGTTTTCCTCCTCTTCTCTCTTTCTCAATGACATCTTCTCTTGGCTAGAGCAGTTTGCATTGTTTTCTCTTATATTAAAAATGTGTTTAGAAACATGGTTTTACACACTGATATTACTTCTCTTTCCTTCTATGGTAAAAAGTAATGATTTGTTTTTAATCTTCGAGATTCTTCATTTTGCGTAGTTTTGTGTTTACCGTCTGAAACCTTTACATATGTGTTGACGAATTCTCGTTGAAGCTGAAGGTCGTCACTTGCATAAAAGTCCTTAAAAAATTCATGTCTTTCCGCATCTGTGATTTTAAAGCATTCTTTACCAAACTTTTCACATTTTCCATCAATTTTTCTTTCAGATTTCTCCCTGGAACTAACTTTTTTGTGCATGGACTAACGTATGATTCACCTTTGTTTCATAAATCTTATATAAATTTATATAATATTTCGTAAATCGTATATCTTGTTTCCCGATATAAGCTTACGCCAGTACGCGCCTTCATTTCTTAGCAGCCACTGAAGAAACTTCGCAGATATCTTTATGCAGAAAATTGCAAGGTACACCAATTGCAGGGTGCTTAAATCTCCGGAACCAGTGGGAATTCAACCACGAAATTTTGACAGGTAACAGAGGAGGTATTCATAAATCAAAAACGCAATTTTTCGAGTTAAGCCACTTCGCCCCTTCACCGACGATATATGCAACATGGAGCGATGTGGACACTAAATTGTGTGCATATTCAAAGTTTATTTAACACATATTATATACAACTTATATTATTTAAATCCATTAGGCAACCAATTCATCCATCTCACAATAAACCAACAGCAAAAATTACATAAATTGTCTGCACGCTCCCTTTTCTCGAAACAATTGTTCATGCATTTAAAACAAAATCAATTAAGACAAGTCTTATATCTCTGTCTGGTAATTTACAATGCATTACAGAGAACAATAATATATTGCGAGCAAAGCAAACAAGAAAATTATTGAATTCAATTTTTTTGCAGGCTGAAATCAATATTGGTTTAATAGGGCTCAAACAATTTCACGAGACGCCAATGCATTCTCTCTCTCTTACAACTATTGTGCCTCCCCGACAGGGACGGCGACAGGGGTGGGCACGGATGGACAATTGCCTACACAAAAATTGCTGTGCCAACCCAATCAAATTCAATAAATATATACTCTTGGGAGAATGCGAAAGGTCTAATAAATAAGTTTATTATGGTGTTCACTTCATGTATATTTTACTTGTGAATATTATCTATATTACAGACAAGTTCACATATTATCATTCAATAAAAAGCATTGCCGAAACACTGATTTCGTGAATAGGTTTACAAAAGTCAGAGTAAATAATAAGTTGAATGGGATTAATTTAAGCTTTTCTTTCAACTTCCTTAATTTTATCATTGGAAAGCGAAAGGAATTTCCAAATCTTTTGAAACAAAAAATGTGATCTAATGCCCACTTGTATGCTTAAGCAGCCAGTAGGCTTAGGAGGCTTTATGAGAGGAGCAAAATTGTGCAGAATATGATCAAGATTAGAACAAGATTATGGGCCTGAGGGCTGCAGCTTCTGACCTTCACAGGGATGATGCATCAAATTGCTTTGAAAATGTGCCACATAATGAAAAGAAATAGATTCTTGAAATGTGGCAAAAATATAGAAATATAATTAACTGTCTGCCATAACTTGGCCAAAAAGTTATAACTGAAACTGAGTGTAGAAGGGGTGGAGTGGAGTGACCTGATGTTCTCAACTCCGGGCTTCCGGCCTGGGTATGATTAAGGTGATCAGTTAAACAAATAAAAACCTCTTCTTCGCATTGCTTCCTCCTGCAACACACAAAGTTGTTTAGTTAGGTCTATATTGAAATACTAAGACAGAGGTAATTTGATACGTCCCTTTCATCATCACGATTTTATATACCTGTAATTTTTAATTTCGATATCGTATCCAAAATAGATATAATAATTTTATATTCATTCTACTAATAAGAAGCAATCACAAAAATAGATTTTGATAAAACAGCTCTGTAGGTTTGAAAAATAGCTGCAGAATTAGTAATGACTTGATGAGTTAGCTATTGTATTAGGAATCTTCTTAAATGAGTTGTTGTTGTAAGTCCACTTTATGCACAGATAGGCTAATCGGGACTGGACCTACAGTTTAAAGTGGGGTCCGAATCACTATCTGCCTCCACCGGTTATTGAACCCGAGACCGCTTGATCACAAGGCGACGACTTTACCACTATGCCATCAGGAAGGCAAAAAATCTTCTTACAGATACATTTTCCCTATCAGTTACGTAATCATGTGATTTTTCTTGTGGTTAACTAACATAGAATAGGGACACAATTTTAGAACTTTGTGCTTCATAACGTAATACATACAATTTTATTTATTTATTTATTTATTTATTACATTTCGGTGATATTTTGGCAAAATGTCCTTCTTTAGCTTAGGTAAATATTATGCAGAATGAACAAATAATTTATTTATACCCGGGTTCTTGCTTTTTTTAAATTTTGCTAATAAGACATTATTCATACTTATGTCAAACGCTGAGCTGTATTGGGCGCTCGGAAAGCACACTTCAAGTAGTGACACCCTTATACAGATCGGATTGATTTCAGTTATTATGTATTAGTTTTAATCTGCGATTTAAACGATATTTTTCATTTCATTGCAAGAGATTTTACCATTCATTATTTTAGTAAGGGGTTTGGAGTCTGCGTGTGAAATAAAACAAGGTGGCGAACACACTATGTTTGCATTTCTCAGTTCGTCGATTTCATCAACATGTCGTAAGTGTATCTCGCGATTCACGATTATTGGTACTGCACGACACTCGAAACACGATGGGGACATTTTAGAATGAAGCGTCTTGAATTTCAGTCCATATCTGTTGGTAATTCTATGTCTTGGCCAGTTTGTAAATGCTATAGATACTTCTTACAGGCAGGTGTGCACACGGAGGTGCCAAAGGTAGCTGGCTACCCCAAACGTCTTCTAAAAAATAAAGAAAATATGTTGAACTACCATTAAAATAATGAAAATAATATCAGTGGTAAAAAATAAGGAATTTCGTTTCATTTGAGATGACCAGCTCTCTCTCTCTCTCTCTCTCTCTCTCTCTCTCTCTCTCTCTCTCTCTCTCTCTCTCTCTCTCTCTCTCTCTCTCTCTCTCGCTCTCTCTTTCTCCGAGTCTCTCCCTCTCCACAAAACAATGTGATATTCCTTTACTATAGTAGACAGTAATCACGTAGTAAATAAATTATTTTTTTCTTGATAAATCGCAGAGCCCCTTCACATATCGGACCGTAAATATTCTTTTGCCGAGGACCGACTTGTCTGTTAATGCAACCTTATAATATTTCCAATAAAACTTTCATGTTCAAGTACTTTCATGAATGCTCTCTCACTTCTCATTCAATGACAAGTGTATCAATTTTCAGATTTTTGATTACATCTGAATTCTACGGTTTAAAATGATATGTAACACATGACATTAACTATCGAGTGACCAGGTACAGCAATATATTTTATGAAGTAGGCTAATGTGCATTAGAAAACATGGTAAAACTGAACCTACAGATGTACTTCGTGAGAGTGATTCAGCTGATAGTACCCGTAGAGATATAGCCTTGTATTTATCATTTTCAATTGTTTACTTTCATTACTTAAAATATCGACACGGTGATAGTAAAACCTGTGCTAAAGTGATAACAAATGCTCATTCTATATTGTTAAAATGTCATGTATACTTAATAGTTTCTGTGAAAATAACATGAAGTTACGACTATAGGCTAGCCATGTCCAGGTAGGTAACTGAAACTTCTCTTAAGGGACCCCAAAATAAATTATTCTGCGCGCACCTATGCTTACAACATCGCAAGTATAATTATTATTTTGTATTTTGCAAGATAAGGCTACCAAGTTTGTTGTTTTCAATTCAAGTGGCAATCTTAGGGTGACCAGACATACTCTTTTTAAGAGTATTATATTCTTTTAGAGGTTCATATACTCTATACTCTTTTCAATTTGCAAAAATCCCCAAATATACTCTTTTCCTTGCTATTTAATTTAATTCCTTATTTTACGCGTAAAAATGCGTTAAAATCCACAGAAACAAAAGAAACAATGATATGTAAGTGGAGGTCAGTACAGGCTGAGTCAAATTTAAAAGTGATTGTGCCTCTTATAAAAAATTCTTGTTTACTCTGCAAGCGTTGATTGTGAAAGACTCTTCAGTGTTATGAAAACCTATTGGCGAGAGGTATCAACACTCGAACAAGTAATGAAAGTGAAATTCAATGTGGACATGACCTGTAAAGAGTTTGGACTGGCAATAAAGGACAACTTGAACATACTCAAGAAAGCAAAATCATCCCAGAAGTATGAATGATGGTGCCCATTGGTGAGGAAGTATTTGTAATTAGCTAATTACATTAGACCCATAAGTAATTTGAATTTGTAGAGTGTAGGTCTATTTTATATGGGCTATAATAGAAGCAATAACAAATAGCCACCCTTATTTTCCTTTTCTTTTTATGTTTTTCAACCTACAGACTATACTCTTTTTGGTCAACAAATATCTGGTCACCCTAGGCAATCTTGTTACGCGTCCCTGGAAGTTACGTCAGAGCGATCGTTTGGTAAGTTGGGTTGTATACGTACAGTCATGGACACTTCTGGGTTGTAATGATTGCATTGAAAGTTAATGGGATTGTTATAACCCAGACGTGTCCGTGACTGTACATACAGGTTAGATTTTCAGCGCTCATAGATCAAAAACTAAGCACTTTCGAGATTATGAGTATGAGGAAAAGTTTCTTGTTTTTTTATATATATATATATCAGCATCCAACCGTTGTTGAAGTTGTTTTAGGACACCCTGTATATGTTGGAGGTGGGGGGGGGGGCGAGCATGAGTGCATGTAAAACTCATATAAGGTCTTAGATTTATACTGCCCACCCTAATTTATGAATATACAGCTTCTGCCCACCCGGTCGAAAATTTTTGGCGCCGCCCCTGCACATCGATGGTATAATGATAACATCGTTGCCATGTGATCACGGGGTCCCGGGTTCGATATCCGCTGGAGGCACATGGCACAGTGGTTCGGATCCAACTTTAAACTGCAGGTTCAGTCCCGATTAGCATTTCTGTTCGTAAAATGGACGTAAAACCACAACCCAATCAATCAATTTTACAACTTATTTTCCTTCAAGTCGTTCGGCGTCCAGGGCAGACTCCCTCCGCCCCCTAGCTACGGTACTGAAGACTAAGAAAAGCAGGTAATGCGAGCGAGCGATCAAGAACATTTTGCGAAAAGTATTTTTATTTGCATAAAATTTCAAGTTGTGGGCGGTAATTGCAGGTACACTTAGCCGTCAATGTTTTTCCCCCCTGTCCCCCCAAGAACTCATTTCCGTCCAAGGTTAGAGGGCAATGCCTCCCCTGCCCCTCCCCCCACCCCCTGTGGTCGCGCCTCTGCATCGGAATGAAAGTGGCGACCCGTGAGCTGCGTTCGCGCTAAATCTTTCGTTGCTGGGTCGCCTGATGTCGACAAATAAACTCAAGGTCAACAGATTTAGGGTCGCGTAGGTCGTGCAGGGAAACGTGTAAACTGCTTACGTGCCAGCTATGATGTAAGCGCTCTCATTTTGATAGGAGTGTTTGGGCTTGATTACGTCAGGGGGAATGATTTCCTTACGCTAACCTGATGTGAGGGTAGGAAGTATGAAGTAGGAATGAAGTTAATGGCAAGCACAAACACACCTGTTGTATGCACAGTAAGGCTAATCGGGATTAAACCTACAGTTTATAACTATGATCTGTATGCCTCCACCGGGTATCGAACCAGGGACTTCTTGATTAGAAGGGAACAACCCTACCACTGAGCCATCGGGGAAGCCGAATTAAATATTATCATGAGGATTCATAACATACCCAACTTACAGACCCTATTTCCAAGATGTCTCAACTACAATTTTACATTAAACAACTCTGGGAATAATTGAATGTCGATGCTAAATTAAGATGTAACACAATTCAAACAAGTTTCGCATGTAGCAGTTTGCTAGCTTCTTCCTTGCTCAATTCATTCAACTTAAATTGACAATTTGTACTAGGTGGTTAACCGTGGCGACAAAGTACGAGAGTGGTGGAAAATGTGCTAATCTAATAAGAGGAAATGAAATATTTCCGCAGCATTTGTCTCAAGTGACGGTGGAAATTTCAAGTCAACACAGAAAGCAAAAGAACTTCTGTTGTCTGCTACTATTGAAATCAATTGGTGGAACGCCCACTACAGAGAAACACACGAAATGTCAATCAAGACGTCTGCATGTTATCTTAAAGGTTATCGCCCGTTGAGAAGCCGGAATCGCGTCTGTTGAGTTCTGTTGGCGCGTTTAACAACGTCTCAGTGGGCGTTAAGCTTAACCCGTGAATTACAACCGGCTACTTCCAAAAACGAATCCGTTATCTTAGACGTTGAAAAGTAACGAGGGGTCCGACAGCCCCGAGTGAAACTTAATTTGTCTACCATTTTGTGATACAAACTGACATGGCAATCCTCTTGAATGTACCCTATGCTAGGTGCTTGCACTTTAGACGTATTTCTACGCTCTCTCGTGTGCGTCTAAATGAGTTACACTTCTTGACACAAATATCACTGACTTTTATTCCACAGAAGTCGAGATTTGTTGAACTTTTAAGTTTTGAAAGTGAAAGTAATTAGAAAATATTAATTAACTCTCTACATTCCTAAAGCGGAAAGTGCGAGCGTCCCCTTGTAATCGAGGGATCCCGGGTTCGATACCGGTTTGAGGCACATGATGGTTCGGATCACACTTTAAAGAGTAGGCCCAGTCCCGACTAGCCATACTGTGCATGGAGTAGACTTAAAACACAAACTCGAACTTAAACTCTAAAGTAGAAAGTTTATTGTCACAGCAACCTAAACTTTTTATCCGTTCCTACAATGGGTAAGTTTAATTCAGGTTTCCCCATTGTTACCAGTTTCCTTATAAGCATCTTATTTATTGCCATTCCATCTTCGTCTTGACCTCTCTATAAATTTCCTACAATTAGGTTTCCCAACCAGGATTCTGTAAGTTTTATTTCTTCTCCCATTCGTGCTTCTTGACCTGCCCAAAGCTATCGTCTTTATTTAATAATTCTAATAACATCTGGTGATGAATATAGATTATCAAATTCATTATTTTTTACCCATCATAATTTTTCCTATTTCCGACATACGACTCGCACAAGACCCTGAATGAAAAAGAGGTGGTCAACTGAGCAACACATGAACATTTGAAAATCCTTGGAGAGAACAGTTGTTTGGCAAAATGAACGACAAATAACGTTTTCATTTGTTTCAACCGGAGACACTGGCACAGTTCCTCTGTAAGACTTAATCCAACTCATTAATAATGGATCGGGACACTGAGGGACGTGGTCCTCCAGCCTCCTCTCGCCACTCACACTACGCATCCCTCTCTCTTGGTATACTTTTGCGTAGATTGTGTATCATAGCTGTTACAATAGCGGAAGTGTCCCCTTTAGGATTGGAATATGGAAGAGGATTCTAGTATTTGTAGGGAGAAGTTTCTGACCTTGGTGCCTATTAATAAAACCAAGGTGTGTGTATATATGTTTGGGTTTTCTAAGATTATTGTACTTGAGGAATAAATATAATAAAAGAAAAGTATATACAGAATATGAATATAAAATATAAAAAACAAAATCATATATATGTTTGACCAGTGTTTCCAAAATTTCTAAATAGACTTGTATATGTTAAGGATTTGGTTGGTGCTGATTTTCAGCTTGAAAATCTTACGGAAATTTATAATGAAAAATATAATAAAATACTAACTTGGAATATATGATAGTATCTAGTAAATTTATTGAGTAATATAAGTCCTTAGACCTTAAGCCTCCCAAAGGAACAGGAGTTGCAAGTATCTGGTCTTCCTTCTTTTAGTCCCTTTTTCCACCAGTAACAAGCGGCACTTTGTCGAACTTCAACAACAGCTATTATCAAAGTCTTGGATGTTGTACTAAACGCTGCTAGGATCCTTAACAGGACATTCCGTTGTACAGATCTGAGACTATCTCTGATTTGTTTTTGCGCTGTGAGATGCGCCCAGACTGACGCAGCATAGCATATCACTGGCATATCATTACTACAGTATGAGCAAATAATTTCAATGGTGCACAATAACGTTTTGTGTGAACAACAAATCACACAGCATTTCACAGTGATAGTCGCTCCTGCGGCATCCAAACATATTTTTTAGAAAATAATTTTAGGCATTATATGTTTCAGAATAGTGTTTCATATATTTACATTACCAAGGGTCCCGGGTTCGAATCCCGGTCGGGCTTGGTTGTTTGTGAATGTCCATTCATCAATTTCATCATTTCATCACTCACCCCCATCTTCGCAAATTAGCCAAGAGGCACAAAACGCGAAGTAAAATAAACTAAATCAAATCAAAAATCAAAAATATATTTACATTACATATATAGTATTTTATAGACTGAGCCTTACACTTAACTTTTGTAGTCAACAATCATAACTAATTGATATATTACCTACGTGTAAAACGCAGATTTTCAGTTCTGAGATGGATGTTCATTGTATGTTTTAAGTCCACTTTATCCTCATATTCGGCGTTTGTTGAAAGCTCTTTCTGTTTCAGTGTACATACTCTACGTTTAAAATAGACTTTCCCAAACTAACTAACTAACTCTCTAGCCTTCTTAAACCCGAAGGTTCATGGCTGCAGCAACACAGGCCTTCCATCTGTCCCTATCTTGAGCAAGATCTATATACTCTTTTCCATCCCTACCGATTTCCTTTAGGTCCATCTCAACGTTGTCCCTCCATCTTCGTCTTGGCCTTCCTACAGGTCTCTTACCATCTGGTTTCCCAACAAGAATCCTGTAAACTCCTCTTTCCTCTCCCATTCGTGCCACATGGCCTGCCCACCTAAGTCTTCTCGATTTAATTATTCTAATAATATCTGGACATGAATACAAATTATGTAGTTCTAAATTATGTAACCTTCTCCACTCACCTGTCTCCTCATCCCTTTTAGGTCCAAATATTTTCCTAAGAATCTTATTTTCAAATACTCTCAAGTTATGTTCCTCTTTTAATGTAAGGGACCAAGTTTCACACCCGTATAATACTACAGGCAAAATTACTGTTTTGTATATTTTAACTTTTAGTTTCTTAGATATTAAACGAGAAGACAAAAGTTTATGAAGAGAGAAGTAACATGCATTTCCTGAATTAAGCCTACTTTTTATTTCCTCTTTAATATAATTTTCATTTGTTAATATTACTCCTAAGTATTTGAATTTGGAAATTGGTTCAAACGAGTTGTTATCAATAATTAGATTTTGATTATTACCTAACACTTGGTTTCGGCCTGTAAGCATATATTTAGTTTTCTCTTTGTTAACTTCCAAACCTATCTCTTTAGCAGTTTTGAAAAATATTTTAGCATTATTCTTAATTGTATTTATATCATCCCCCAGTAAGTCTACATCATCTGCATATGCTAACAACTGAGTCACACCATTTAATTTTAGTCCTTCTTTAGTTTCTTTTACCTTCCGAACAGCATATTCTAAGGCAAAATTAAAGAGCAATGGAGATAATGCATCTCCTTGTTTTAACCCATCATGAATTATAAATTTGTCAGACATATTATTACCCACACGAATTTTACTTTCTGTTTCACTGGTGCATATTTTTATCATACTAACAAGCTTCTTAGGTATTCCAAACTCTACTAATATATTATATAATTTATCTCTTTTGACCGAATCATATGCTTTTTTGAAATCAATGAATAGCTGATGGACATTTTGATTATATTCCCACTTTTTTTCAAGTGTCTGTCTGATGTGAAAAATTTGATCTGTAGTTGATCTGTTACGTTTAAATCCACATTGATAATCACCTATAATTTCATTAGCATATGGGGTTAGTCTTGTTAAAAGAATGTTAGACAATATTTTGTATGTTGTTGAGAGTAGAGAAATTCCACGGTAATTATTGCAGTTCATTTTATCACCTTTTTTAAACACAGGAACAATTATGGATTCTTTCCACTGTTGAGGGATTTCTTCTTTATTCCATATTAAACAAATTAATTTATGAATTTGACATATTAATGAATTTCCACCATATTTAATTAACTCAGCTGGTATTAAATCAATGCCAGGTGCTTTGTTATTCTTAAGCCTTTTAATAGCATCTTTAACTTCAGTCAAGTTAGGTTCTGGAACTAAAGGTTCTGCTGTGTGGACTTCATTTACTTTTGATTTATCTCCTACATGGACATTTAAAAGGTCATTAAAGTAGTTCTTCCATCTATTTAGAATATCGCTTGGGTCAGCTAGAAAATCACCGTCTTTATCTTTTATCAAGTTTACTTTAGGTTGCCACCCCTTTCTAAATTCATTTACACCTTTATATAAATCTCTGATATTTTTATTTTTGCTGTTTGTTTCAATTTCGTTAATTTTGCTTTTCAAGTAATCTCTTTTTTTACTTCTAAACGTGCGGTTAACTTCTCGCTTTATTGTATTATAATTGCTTAGATTTGTATCATCCGAGTTATTTAACCACCTAAGTCTAGCCTGATTTCTTATTTCTATTAGATTATGACATTCATTATCAAACCATGGCTTACTTTTTCTTGGTTTATGGTATCCTATAGTTTCTTTAGCTGCTGATTCTATTGCATTACGTATGTGCTCCCAATTCTTATTTACGTCTGTTTCATTTATATTTTCATCATCATTTAAATCCTGCAAAACATCAAATCTATTTGACAGTTTAATTTGGTAATCTTTCTTAATTCTTTCATCAGCAAACTTTCCTGTATCAAATTTTATAACTTTTAGATTTTGTTGCTTATGATTTATCACTGAGAGTCTTTCTCTTAATTTAGCAATTACTAAATAATGGTCACTGGCACAGTCAGCACCTCTATGTGTACGAACGTCAATTATACTAGTATGCCTTCGCTTATCAATGAGAATATGGTCTATCTGATTATGAGTTTTACCATCTGGAGAAGACCAGGTATATTTATGGATATCTTTATGTTTAAAAGTGGTACTTTTCACAATTAAATTCTTTGAGGTTGCAAAAGTAATCAATCTTATACCATTATCATTACTTAATTCATGAAGACTTTCTTTACCAATCGTGGGTTTAAATGTCTCTTCTTTGCCAATCTGTGCATTACAGTCACCTAACAGAATTTTCATATCATACTGAGAAAATTTATCAAAGACCTGTTCTAACTCTGTATAAAAATCATCTTTAGTATTATCATCTTTATCTTCCGTTGGTGCATGTATGTTTATTAAAATAATTTTACACCACCTACCCTGTAAAACTGCATATGATATCCTATCATTAATAAATTCTACTGTTTTAAGAGCAGAGATAATTCTATTATTTATGAAAAAGCCTGTTCCAAAATTATGATTTTCAGTACCACCATAGAAAAAAGTATAATTTTTAGTTTTACAATTCCCTTCTCCTGGCCACCTAACTTCCTGGACAGCTACTACATCTAATTTATACTTCACTATCTCATTAACTGTACACTGAAATGCCCCAGGCCGGTAAAGGCTCAGAACATTCCAGGTGCCTAATTTAATATCCTTATTCCTAACGTAGATCTTATCCTTAGTCCAGGGACCTCCCAAAGTAGTCCCCACCCGGAGATCCGAACGGGGGACTATTTTACCTCCGGAATATTTTACCTTGGGAACATCCATGGCCTTATATTTCTGTTTCTTGACATGTCTTTTTATAGTGCAGAGTTGTCAGCTCTACGCCTAACCCCCGATATGAATGGAGGAACTACTACACAAGACAAACACAAACATATTAGACAGCACAATTACTACACAAGACGAACACAAACACATTAGACAGCATAACTACTACACAAGACACACACAAACACATTACAACTACTACACAAGACACACACAAACACATCACAACTATAACACAATATAAACACACACACACCACAACTACTACACAATATAAAAAAACAAACAAACAAACACACACACACACACACACACACTCGTGGAAGTGATCGATTTGCAATACCGGGACGGCGCCACTCGTGGAAATGAGCAATTTGCAATGTCGAAACGGCGACAAGACGCCACTCGTGGAACTGAAATTTGGCGCTCACGTATAGAAATTCCTAAATTTCACAAGCTACATACAGAACTTTTAAAAAATTCTGGTTTACTTTGGGCAAGAAATTTCTGCACCAGATCAGCATGTGAGCTATTGATATTCTGCAAATGTTGCAACCAGAATTTCCTCTTACCAAGTGAACACCTCCATAACTTTACATGTTCAATGGCCACATTTTCAATAAAATCACCATTCATGCAAAATAAAATTGAAATACGAGAATCCCCAAAATTTTTTATACATAAGTAAGGACCCTCAAACAGAAAACAATATTTTCTTATAGGATTATCATCCATGTCTCTCTGTCTACATTTGACAAAAACAAGATCACCAGGTGAGATTGATATTTTATTCACTTCCTTTTTGTTCAATTTATCTAACCTTTTTGTTCTAGCAGTGTGGCTCTTAATTTGAGACATGATTAGTTTTTTGTTCCATGGTATGATGTCACCTTGAGAACAAAATGCATCACCCAAATTAAAACTTGGCTCTTTGTTTAGTCTCAACTCTATAGGAGCAAATCCTGTATGTGAAGAAATAGTATTATTTAGCCAATGCAAAGCCAAGCTAACATGCTGTGGCCATCGTGAGTGGTTGTCTATGCACAACACCCTCATGACACGATTAAGTTCAGCATGATAACGCTCCACCATATTGGATGAAGGGTGATATGGAGGAGTAAACACAAGTTTAATACCATACTCCTTCATCTTTGTATTAAATATGTGTGAACGAAATTGCGGTCCATTATCAGAAATTATTTTTTCCGGTATGCCGAGATGCACAAAATAAATTTCACATAATTTTTTCAATACAGAAACAGCATTGCTGTTAGGTATAGGATAAGCAATCAAGTATCTGGAAGCTGCGTCCAAAATAGTGAAAAGGAAACGTTCACGTTTAGGACCCATGGTAAAAGGACCTTGTAAATCAATAAATAAAATCTTACCAGGTTCATCAGTTAAGTGTATTTTGGCTAAATGTTTAGCGGGGTGCCTGTTTGGTTTTGTACGAACACAAATATCACAATCTGTGACATACTGTTGTACATCTTTTCTCATGCCTTTCCATTGAAAGTGACAAAATATTTGAGAAAGAGTACGACTTGCACCAAAATGGCCTGCTAAGTCATGAAATTTGTGCAAGACCAAACCAACTAGAGAAACAGGAATACAAATCCTAAGTTTTTGTGTGTTATGAAAATCCTTGACACACAATATATTATCCCTAAGTACGTACTGCTTACTCCAAGTCCTACCTCTTGCATTAACAATATCAATTGAGGGATGTACTAAATATTCTCTTATTTCCATTAATTCTGCATCATTCTCTTGTGCTTTAATTAAACTCTTAATGTCTGTAATTGGTTTCAAAACATCTTTAAACTCCAATGAGTTAATTTGATACATCAGATCATCCTGCAAAGGAAAAGTTCTGCTAAGAAGATCTGCGAAAATATTCTCGGATCCCTTGCAGTACTGTATATCAAAGGAATACTGCTGTAATTGCACAAACCATCGGGTTAAGCGTGCATTCCAAGTATGTGCCGTTTCTAGCCAGGTAAGTGCTTTGTGGTCTGTCACCACAACAAAATGTCTACCTTTAAGCAGTGAACTAAATTTATCTATTGTATATAATATGGCTAAAACTTCCATTTCTGTGGATGTATATGACTTCTCATAGTTTCGAAGTAACCTGCTTACAAAACCAAGAGGTTTGAAATCACCATCAATTACCTGAAAGCAGTATCCAGCCACACCTATCATCGAGGCATCAGTTTGTACATAAAAGGTGTGTGTAAAATTAGGGAAGGCTAAAAGCACATGCTCACTAATTTTATCTTTCAGAGTGTGAAAGGCTATTGAAGCTTCCTCAGTCCACTGCCATTTAGTTTTGGTTTTTAGCAAGTCATACATTGGTTGTGCAATAATTGCATAATTTTTTATATATTTACTGATCCAATTAAAGCAACCTAGAATTTTCTGTAGTTGCTTCAAAGAATTAGGAATAGGTAAAGCCATAATTGATTGCACATACTTAGGATCCTTCTTATATCCTAGAGAAGTGATAATGTGTCCTAAAAATTTAATTTCGGACCTACAAAATTCACATTTTTCCAGTTTTAATGTCATGCCCGCTTGCTTTAACTTCTGCAGTACTGTATTAACATGTTGTAGATGTGATGCAAAATCTTTAGATTTAATAATGACATCATCTACATAAACTACCACAAATTCTCTGCAGTCAGCCAACACGATTAAGTGCATCAACAAAAACAGCTGTTCCATTAACGGAACCAAAAACTACTCTTTTGAAGTGGTAAAGTACACCTTCAAACATAAAGGCAGTAAATTTTCTGCTTTCATGATGCAAATTTATTTGCCAAAAAGCATTCAAAAGGTCTACTGATGTAAAATATTTGCAATCCTGAAATTCTACCAACAATTCCTGTATTTTAATAGGGTGCACCTGAATTAATTTTACATGGCGATTGATTCCTTTTAGATCCACGCATAATCGGATACCTCCACCAGGTTTTGGAACAACCAAAAGTGGAGAAAGATATTCGGAATCTGAAAGCTCAATGACATCCCATTCAAGCATGGTTTTTATTTGCTCTCGAACTTTATCCCTATAAGCATATGGTATGGGATAGTTTCTTCCTACTATGGGTTCATTGGTATCTAATACCATTTTGTGTACATAATTTTTGCACAAACCTGGTCTATTAGAAAATATGTCTTCAAATTCTACTAAAAGCTGAATAAACATAAATTTCTGTTCATTTGTCAGAGAATCTGCCTTATTCACATATTCACTGAATTTGTTCTTAGTATGGATTGGCTGTATTTCTAACTTTTGACCCAAGTCTACTTGAGCACAATCAAAATAACACAACTCTTCATGATCACTCACTATTGGAATGAATCGTGCAAAAATTGGATTTTGTGTAGAACCACAAATCAAAGTTTTATTCATAAAATCTAAAGATGCTCTCATAGCATATAATATATCTAAACCTAAAATTACACTGACCTGTAGATTTTGCACAACTATAAACTGTACATAAATTTGTAAACTTTCGATGTTTATGTGTAATTTCACCATACCTAAAATTTTAGATTTCTTGTTCCCGGCAAAATCGACCAATTTTATGTTCGTGGCAGGTAAAAGTTTAGGTTTAGTAGCCTTTATATTTATATCTTTCCACACTTGAAGTGAAAGTAAACTGATTTCAGCTCCACTATCACAAAGGGCTATGTATGTTTTATCACAAATTTTAACACTAATTTTTGCTGTGTTGTGCTTTTTAATTAAAGCATTTTGAGGTATCGGAATTTCCTTTCCTTGGTCACAATTGTTATATTGAAATTCTTGTTCCCAATCACCAATATTCACTTCACAAATGGCAGGATTTATATTAAGACCTTCGATACCCACCTTAGAACAAAGGTCAACATCTAGTTTTTTCTCCAAAAAGAATCACTATTGTCAGTAGGACAATATTCTATAATATCTGGATTTAAATCCTTACTTGCACTTATATTACTGATATTATGCATTGTAGCTTGTACACTTAAATCAGGAGATGTCCTATCAACTTGGGTTTGTTGCAAGCTACACACACCCATACTAGACAAAAACTGTCTAACTTTATCCATGCCAGCTTTATTCCAATGTACCATATCTATATTATTTCTGGATGGATGACCAAAATATTTCTGATATAAGGATTCGTCAATGTGACCACTTTCCAAGAAAAACAAAGGTGAAACATTATATACTTTTACATTATAATCATTATGTAAGGACATTAGATATAAATTAAAACTGTTCCAGGTCTGCCAAATAGGTTCATTAGAAGATGACATGTATCTTGGGAGAGGTGGTAAGCATAATATTGAAATTTTAAAACACTTGTTTTTTAACAGACTCATTAGTCGTGTAAAGGATGACTTCATTTGCTCAATGGACCTTTTCCGCATCAAGTCATTAGTGCCAATCATTAATAATACCTTATCTGAAATTCCAGATGCATTTTCAATGCGTTGTCTCAGGTCATCTATGGTTTGTCCTGAGACACACAAGCCAATGCATCTAGCACCAGAGGAATTTTTCTCCCATCTATATCCTAATATGGTTTGAGCAAACCTAACTAACATACTGTTTCCCAACAATTGTACATCATCTAATCTAGGAATATTAACACTAGACTTATTATTGTTGTTTTTATTAACCTTATATTGGCTTGACTTATTATTATCAGCATATCTGGATGGAGGATTTCGTACCTGATTTATGCCCATGGTACCTCCTACATCATGAGCAATCAACAGTTTTCCTGATGTACTGTGTTATGCACCCTTTCATCACACGATTGTTTATCACACTGCTGTTGAACTCGATTACCAACATCAGAAGATGATTGTTTGTTATTATTTTTATTAAAAGTCCTAGAATTTCTATAGGATTTACTAGAATACCTATCCTTATTTCTATTTTGATCATTAGCACATGAAACATTTGCTACTCTAGCCTTATTCTTTGGATTATAATTATTTCTGTTCATGTCATTGAACCGTGCAGGATTGTTCCTTAAAGATTGAAAATTTTCAATTACTTGCAACGTTTGGTGCAATGTACGTACGTTATTAATCACCATGTGTTCACTAATCCTGTGTGGTAATAATGAGGCTAATTGTGCTATCAAATGAGGTTCTTCAGCATGAGGCTGAGTAGACTTCAAAATTTTGTAGTTCTTATTCGCATATTGTAACAGGCTTACATTACTCTCTTTTGTAAAAGGAGAATTCAAAGTTTGAGTCAACTTTACTGATTTCCAGCGGTCATTCTGATAATGTGCCAAAAAAGCCTCTTTAAATTCAGAATAAGTGGTAAACTGATTCTTTACTTCTAAGTACCAAGTTCTAGCACAATCAGTTAGAAGTTTTGGTATGTACTTCAAGAATTGACTTTCTTTGATGTCATAAATATCTAGGTTTTCCTCTACTTTTTCTAAGAATTCCGATGGTGCAAACTCTAAAGATATCCCATCAAAATGAGGGAAATGCCTCAAGTCCTGTGGTTTAATGAGAACTTTAATTTGACTCTTATTACAATTAGTCAATGGAACATCTACTGAATGACTAACATTAGTCATATGACCCGCATCATGTTGTGCATATGAAATTTTGTCATCAACATTATTATTAGCAACTGATTTGTTCTTCCTCAATTTTCGACGCTTAGATGCTAATCTTGTATTTCGGTATGGACCACTAAGCATACTTACTCTATCATGATCTGAATCTGTACTATTATACATCTCAGATTCAGTATTCACTCCTATATTATGTCTAACAAGACTACTTTTTGGTGAACCATGACAAACTTCATCTTTATTCCCAACTGTATGTTGTCTCTGATTTACAGTGTGAGAACTCATTCGAGGTGTAAAGTCACTCTGTGCTTTAGCTGTATTTTTAACTGCTATTATATCATGAGTTGATAATGGTGTTAATGCATTATTAACTACACTCATGATATTGGTTCCTATTTGTAGAAGTGCATTCTTAACACCTAATTCCAAAGAAGAGTTGATATTGCCTTTATTATTTACATCATGCAACTTATGCAATTCATCATCTCTATAATACTTGTGCCTTGTACTAATATCCACCGACTTATCACTATCAACATCACTCCTAATTGCATCATTCTCTGGAACGCGAGTGATAATAATATGCCTTGCACTGCTAGACATAACTTCTTTATCAACCTCATCATGTTGTATGCCAATAGATTTGACATCAACCTGTGGTTCAGTTGAATTAGCATACTTGGTTTCACTTCGTAACTTAATTAGATCATTACTTAATGTACCAAGTGATACACTACACTGAGCACAAACCTCAAGACATTGATCCAGTTGAGAAGTAAACTGTTTGGATAAATTACTAACTGTATCATCTAATTTTTTATCCATATCCGCAGCAAGATAAACTAGCTCATCATTCATCCTTTGATCCAGTAATTTAACTTTCTTTTCTAACTTTTCTGTTCTATCTAAGCATTCCTTACGGAACTGTGAAATATCTACCTTAATTTCTCTAAGTTCCTTACTTTGAGCTTTACTGACTTCAATGCTTTCTTTCATCTCACTCTGCACAGCACAGATACCTTCTTTCATTTCACTTTGCACTGCAGAGATACCTTCTTTCATTTCACCTTGCACTGCAGAGATACCTTCTTTCATTTCACTTTGCACTGCAGAGATACCTTCTTTCATTTCTGCCTGCTGCGATTTGAGCATCATCACAATGTCAGCCAATGTGATCTCCTTCTCCATAATGTTAGGTATTGAAACTAATATCAGAAACAGGAATATTCACAACTCAATAACTTATTCTTTCCTATCCAATAATTGTACCATTTGAGTCCTCATAATCTAAGTTTAACAATGTAAGTCAGTTTAATTCAAACTCAGTATCAGCACAATAGGTAGTAGCTATGGTGCTATATTGAAAAGGAAATTTAAATTTGCATATACTAATGAATAATGTTTATGTTCAAACAATAATAAATACCTTTATAATTATTAAATTGATAAAAGAAAACTAGAAACAACAAAATTACAAGAGCATTTATAACATATCAATGCTATACTTGAGAAGAAAATATATCTTTGTTATCTCCTTCCGGGATAAAGCAAGTCTTTGTATTCACAATTCTGAGCTTCAGTTTTCAAGATTCATCATCTGACCAAACCACATCCAAACGTAGAACATATAAGTGTCACTCTATGCAACCTTCCTCCAAGCACTCATTTGAGGAACTGTAACCTTTACAAGCATGCTCCTTAAGCCAGATGAAAACAGATACCTATTCACTGCTTCAAAATCAACATGGCATCTTTTATACATATCAGTGTCATTCCATAACTTTCGAATCTTTATAAGATTATATCATGATCAAAGTTCATTCAAGTCATAAAAGGCTTCTATATAACTTAAACATCCAAGTTATTATAACGTTGCCAAGTTTAATCTTTAAAAGCAACAATTATTATACCAATATATCACCATCCCATATTGATATATCTGTCCTTATCTTTGTTCCCTCTTCCGCTCTCTCTCAAGTCACAGACCACTAGTATCAGATCAACTAGTTCAAGCCCTATCTTTTAGTATGTGCAATCTTCAATTGTTTTTGTTTTATATTTTTGTCCATAAGTGCTTAACAGCTTGAATGTTTGTGTTGTAAATGTACATATTTGCTCTGTTACAGCTATTTTACTATGTATATTACAATATACTTATCTAATGATTACAATTACCATTTTTTTTTTAATGTTGATACAAAATACCAAGTATGACATCATATTATACATTGAACAATTTTAAAAAGTTGACCTTTGTATATAAACCTTGAAGCCAATTCAAATGTACACAATTTCAATAAATTTAATTATAAATTTGAATATATCATATCTTTCTTGTCTGAAAAAACACATATGATTGAAGATATTTGTTTTTCATATTGCCAGTCAAAAATAACTGTTATGACTAACTTATTATAAATATTGCACAAATGTGGAACTTTGAATTTAGCCTAACCATTTTCAAATGTTGTTATGACAATGTATAATTTTTATTGTCATAATACGAACCCGAAACTAAACAGCAATCCACTGTTTGAGTGTTTCAAAGTGAGCCGAAACCAAGAAAAGTTGTTCATTCGAGGAGTCCTGCCAAGCAAATGATTGCTTGTTTCTTCGGTTATACCGGACATGTGGCAACAATAGATTTAGAAGATCGAAGGACTGTAAATACTGAGTGGTATAAAACAATTTGTTTGCCAGAGGTAATCAATGAATTGCATAAAATAAACCCAAATCGTCGCATTATTCTTCACCACGACAACGCCAGTTCCCACCCAGCACACCAAACTGTTGATTTTTTGTCCAGTAAAAATGTTGAATTAATGACTCATTGTCTGTACTCACCTGATTTATCACCTAATGACTTCTTTTTGTTCTCACACATGAAAAATAAGATGCGTGGTGAGCGATTTGTGTCGCCTGAAGAAGTTGTTGACGAATTCCGAACAGCGGTTTCTGAGGTATCACCTTTAGAGTGGAAAAAATGCTCTCAAAATTGGTTTGAGCGTATGCAAAAGTGTATCGATCTTAAGGGTGAATACTTTGAAAAACAATAAAGCCATTCCCAGAATTTCACATGTCTTTTTTCATATTGATTGCAGAAACTTTTCTAGCAGCCCTCGTACAAGAAAAATTATTAGATGAAAATCATTTTAGTATGTTGTGAGTCAATGTTTCAGAACATGTTGTGCAAGATTTGAGACAGACACTGCTAGTAATACTTTTGCGTTACAAGTTTAAAGTGACCATGTCAATGCAGAGTGTGCAGTTTTCCAAGTTGGAGAAGAGAGCTGTCATCAAGTACCTCTTCTCGAAGAAGATGAGGAAAGGCCAAGAAGAGCCAGAAAAGTAACAACTGAGGAAATTGTTGATAGTATCCATGACCTGATACTTGCAAACAGGACGATTGATCTTCAGTGTAAAGCAGACACCCTAGGCATCAGTTTAGAGTGGGTGCATTACATTGTACATGAAGAATTGCAGATGGAAAACTTTCTGCCAAGTGGGTGCCCAAACACTTGACAGCAGATCACAAGCGGAAAAGAAGGGACAGTGCTAAGGCACTGTTGGACTGTTTCTCACATAGTGCAGCCAGTGTTATTGAACGATAGTATCAGTGGATGAAACTCCATTGCATGTATGATCCCGAAACAAAATATCAATCCATGGTGAATCACCATGGCCTTAAAAGTGTCGCCTACAGAAATCTGCAGGAAAAGTAATGGGTGTGATATTTTGCGATTGTGAGGATAATTTTCAACATATATCAGGAAAATGGCACGACCTTGAATGCTGAACATTGTGTGGTCATCTTGGATAAATTACATTCAGCTTTGAAGGTAAAGTGGCAGGGGAAACTGTCAAAAAACATCCTCTTCCTCCAAGACAATGATCTTTGCCATAAGGCAGGCATCACAATGCAGAAACTTCATGATTTAAAGTATGAACTCATTGACCATCCACCTTATCCCCCTGATCTGGCCCTCTCACACTATTATCTTTTCCCATGATATTTGTTTGCCACTGACGCCATTATTTCTTACCGAGGCCGGAAACTTATCCAAACCCCCTTTCACACACATATGCTACTTTAAAAAGTAAGTCACATCATTCTGAAAAAAATAAGCCCTATGCCAACCAAGTTTTTCTTTTCACTAGTGACATGAAAAATCCCGCACCGTGGTCATGCAGTCTAAGATGTCATGCTTTGGGTTCCAGCTACAGGACGCACGCAGGTTTGAGTCTCCTGGGAGAAGATTTTGCCTGTGTATGTGACCGGTGGCCACCCACCATCATGAGGAAATTGGGGAGCTACAAATGAGTAGCGTAATCCAGTCACAGAAACCTACAACAATGACTGGGGGGTTCGTCGTGCTGACCACACGTCACCTCATAATTGGTTTCATAATCTCCCACCTGATAAGGTGGAAGTGAGGCTGGCAGTCGGTAGTTAGGGCCTGGCCCCCATGGGCTGTTGAGCGACAAGTTATGGTGACATTAAAAAAAAATCCATGAAATAAAAATTTACCTCGTATATTTTTCAATGAAAAAAAAAAGATGGAATAAAATTCAAAATAACCTTCTCTATTTCAATTCTAGTACAAACACAGTTGAATTCTCTTCTTACACAATTATAATTCCATGTCTATAAATTATGCCTATTCATTTTGGTGACTCGCTACCACCATGCACACAAGGATAAATTGGGTGTGTCAGGCAGCAGTTTTTTTCAGAATGGTGAGTCACTGAAATCGATACCTAAATTATTCACAAATAGAGTAACACCAAAAAATGTTAATTGTTGAAAAAAGTCTTTGTTTGTTTGTTTGTTTGTTTGTTTGTGTTTGTGTGTGTGTGTGTGTGTGTGTGTGGTGAAATGCATTCAAATACACAAAATGATGCAAAATAGTGGCTTTTTTCTCGAATTTCAACACATTTTGTGCTCAAAACACCTGAAGTACTGTAAAAACACAACATTTTGGTGTTTTAGGCTTAGAAAATACTATTTTCAAAAATTTTATCACCAAGTAACTCTCGTCTGCATGTCTAAGGTAAAGCCCCATTCACACAGCACCATGCCAATCAGGCACATTTAGAGGATGTGGGGATAAGGCTCCAAATATTATCGATCTCAGCAATTTTGGAGGTGGTGTGATGAGCACCATGCTTCAGATGCTTTTAACCGCCCCAGGTTGGGTTGCACCAAAGTCCCCATTGGGTGCCCAGAGCCATTTTATGTGGGAACAAGTGTGGGAAAATTCCAACCTTCAATCACCCACCCCGGGGAATCGAACCAAGGTTCCCACATACCAGTCACATGCCCTATCGGAGATTGTATGCTGTCAAGTGTTCACTGTTCTGAAATAAGTACAGGATGGCCAACAAGTCTTTCCCAACATCACAAAGGTTCATTACTAGGCTAGGATTTTGATGACCTTAACATTGCCAAAAAATGACCTTCAAAAAATGCATTTATGACCTAATAAATTAAAGAAAATGCCCTATAAACTTAGAAAAATGACCTTAAAATTCTGAAAGATTTGTAGAACAAATTTATAAACTACCAAGAAAAATTCAAATTACAAATTAACGTTACAGTATCTATCACATGTTCATTGTGTATGGTAGTACAAGTAAGAAAGTTAACTTTTTGTCATCTTTTACACTTTAAGTACTGAGTTGCAGTACACAATGAAAATCATATGCAAATTTTCAAAAATGAATGATTGTCGGTTGTTGGACAAGAAAGCCTTGTACATGGAAAAACTTATCTCGATTTACGATGAACTTGACTTGAAATGAACAATATCACTTGCTGTTAAGTCACTTTCAATTCCATGGAGTGCAAATTGTTTCCCTGACAAAATGTCCGATACAGAGCACAAAACTTTGTACCTCTCGGTTTTGAACAATAATCCGTTCGGTGACAATGTATTTACTGATAGAGGGGGAAATCACATTGTTTGAGCTGAATTGTTACACAACAGCTTGTATCAACAATACTGCACAGAATTTCTTCGTTTCTTCAAACACAGTCGTTCAGAACTGCGCTGAAGGCAATGAGACGAGAGTCTGGAACCTCTCTCCTTCAAAGGATTACATTTGCATGTAAAATGACCCTTTCTTTAACCAAAATGTAGAAAAATGCATAATATGACTTTTACAAGGCCGAAAAATGAGAAACGGTTTAAAAAGTTTTAAAAAATGACCTTTACTCCAAAAAGGGTCAAAAAATGAAAAAAATGCCCTAACAAAGACATCCCAATTTATTCAGTTACGTGTAAAACACGTTCTTATGTACTTATGCAACGTTTCTGCCTTACCAAAAAAAAGATGCATTTGCATCACAATCCTAGCCCTATTCATCAGAATTAAACTTTTACAGTTACAGCCGCATGGATTGTGGCAAAAGAAAGAGAAACTCATATATAGTTTTCTCCCTTTGCTCGACGTAGAGACTGAGTTGGAATAGGAAGTGCTGCAATTGCCAGAACTGAAAATGGCGTCAGTGTAGGAGAAAGCTCAATGTCTTGTACGCTATTATGAGGCCAAGTCACAGATTGCTGTGCAGCAAAATGTTTGTGATCCGGTCGTCCGTATCCCTCATCAAATTTCTGTTGATAACACTTTCACAGTGTCTTATTACCTTGCGCAAAATTTGAGATCTCAATTCATTTTCCACCAGCATTGCGTGGAAAAAATGATTTTGTGATTAAATGACAGCTATTTTTAATTATTGAACCAAACTCTGTCAAATTTATGCATGTAATTGGAGTGGAATAACTATATATTAATATTAATTAATATTTTGAAAAACTTTAAACTGTTAATAATGTTTAACATCTCTACTGGTGAGAATTTGGAAAACGTTCACAGTATTGGTTCGGCCCTAGAAAAAAAATACAAAATGTTCACAAGTGATAGAAATGGATAACATAGTAGTAGGGGAAAATATGTTAGAATACTTACCCAGCTCCATTCAGACGTTGAAATTTAAGCCTTTCCATCTTGCGGAAAAATTTCCTTTCCGATTTGGTAGCACCACGAATAGCTCTGTAAATGTGTCCAAGGCATAACTTCACTTCAGGATTATATGTCCCTTGAGGACTTGGATCATCGTCCCAGTTTTCTTCTGGTTCGGGCAATTCAATACTTGTAGACTTTCCCAGCTATATTTTCTGTTTCCTATTCTTTTGTTATTCTAAGAGGCTTCTGTTTATGTTTTCTGATTCGTGTGTTTCGCTCTTGCTGCTTTCTGGTTTCCCATTAATTCCAGCCCCCTTCCTCCCCCGTTGACAATTTTCTTTAAGACTCCTCGAACAAAATAAGCAAGGAAATCGTTAACTGGAATATCCTAATATAACAAAAGTCTGAATGGAATACATGTACGTACCCTACATATTTTTTTAAATATTTAAACAAGTACACAATTCGAACAAGTGTTCTCGGGTTACCAGTCAGGTTAAATTGGAGTTGGCTTCCAACGTTTCGAGGGCATACATTGGATAGCAATGTTAAGTTTTAGATTGGCACAGAATTTCCATAGTAAGGAGGGAACGAACTTTGAAGTTCGGGGAGGGGGCAATCAATATTTAGCGCTTTGGCATAAAATTCGTATGATGATAATTATTTAGACACCACACCATTTGATGATCGTATGGTATAAAGTGGATTTTACTCTGGATTATTCGCCAAGCGGCATTGCGGTGGGTGTCATAGCCATCCGCCTCTCTTCCTTCTCTCCTAAATAAAACATCTGATGCATGAAAATGCAGTGAAGTAAAATAGAGCACAGACTACTAAATAAGAAATCCACGGATAACTATTCGTTATTTTGCGTTACTTTTCTGCCACTATAGCATAATGAAGGTGAGAGAGATGGTTTGACACAGCATCAGGTACGGGGGCGCCACGAGCTCAGAGACAACAAAGTGGGTGCTGAAGAAGCAAGAAGAGAACAATTTGGAAGGAGTAAAGATCGCGGGACTGTGTGAAAATATTTACTCCTTATTAAATTAATATTATTGCCGGTTTCTTAATTAATGCCCTAATTATTTTCTTGCTCTATTCGCTTGCAGTGCATTGCACAGTGTTCAACAGTGGATTGAAGTAAAGGGGCATAGAGCGCTGGAAGTCACCACTATAGAAAAAAATAAATTAAAAAATGTACAATTTTTACGGTTCACATTATGTGATATTATATACGAAAAGATTATTGTAGGTCTTGTCTTACCATTTACATGATATTGAACCACTTTTCCACCACATTTATTAGTGATGCACCCTTTTCGTTTTTGGCGCCCATGAGCAAGTGGAGAATAATTTGGGAAAGAGTAAATAGCACGGCATCCTTTGAAAGTATTGACGCAAAATTAAATTAATGTAATATTCTTGTAAGTATGCAAATAAATAGATATAAAAATTTTCCCGCTAGCTTCGCTCGCAATTATCCCTATTTGGGTCTTAATAAGTTGATTGTGAATGATTATACTGTAGCTACATTACGGTTTGATTTCATTTTTGTTATGTAGCGTCGCTTTTCTTTCACTTTGAGCTGGTCGCGACGATGAGAATAAATTATGATATGATAAAATTGATGAAGAAACACTTACAAATAACACTCATGCCCAGCCCGAAATTCAAACCCCTGGTCTTTGGCTGTGGTAATCACACGGCCACGAAGGTCGGCTACTACATTGCCAGACACGACCAATATTCTTGGTGTTGATTGAATATTTTAGTAAATTTAGGAGATGATGCCGCAGTTCATTAGGTGAATCACTTTCCAAAAAGCTCAAAAAGTGCTTTTGCAACAGGAAAACGCGCCATCCCACAAATCGAGCGTCTCAAAGGCAACAAATTCTATTTTCACTATCTACGGCTCTGTGTATGAAACGATAATTGAATCAATCATACGAACAAACAAGTTTTGGTTAAGACAACTGCAGGACCAATATTTGGTTTGCCCCACTGGTGTACGCAGGGTAAGGGTTGGGAGAGATGATGGTGCTGTAGCTCCACAATTACCTATGAATTTTTGAGAAAATTTGAAATTCTGAGAAAATTAATTTTTCAAATGAAAGCACTAAAAACTCTGGAAAGGGCAAAATGATAAAAGCAAACTCCCCTTAAAACAACCCCCGACATTTGTCTTTGAACAACTTTAAAAAGGAAGGCAAAAAATAATATTTATGAAATATTTTATATCCCGTCTTCTCCCAGAACTCAGTGAAGCAGCTATGTAATATCCACCTTTACAATTCCGGCCGCCTCCGAAACGAAAAATCATGCGTATGCAAGTGGTGTGCCCAGTTAGATTTTTCTATCTTATCATTCAGTTGTGGGCTTTTTAACATCTATTCCCCGACCAAAAACACTGCATACACATAATTTATTTTCTGACATTTTCTGCGTGTCGAAAATATACATTTTAAGATATAACTATTGACCACTTGACAGGCTATTGCATCCAAATTAAAATCAGTTACTATATTTATCAAAATAATATTGGAGGGTTATGATGATCGAATTTAGTTATGAATTTTTGACTATTATCCTTATGCTTGGTGCCTTGAAATTCTTTATTTGGGAGACTCCGTTCAGGACCTTGAGGGGGATGGACATTCCTGGTGTAGGGAATCATAGTCCCTCTTTGGCCCAGTAAAAAGAATGTCTAAAGCAGGAAATGGTGGCAAAAAGATGGCTAACGAAAGTCCTTGGTATGTCACTGTATGTAGAGTTCGGTAGAGTTTTATTTTTAAACCCACTTTATGCACATAAATGCTTTTCGGGACTGTGGTCTTGTAGTTTAAAGTGGAATCCGAACAACTTGTACCTCCACCTTGCATTAAACCCGGAGCCCTTTGATTACAAACAGGTCGCTTTACCACTACGCTACTCATCAAAGAAAGAAAAACTGTAACTCTTCCAAAACTTTTCAAGACAGGAACTGTTCCATTTGGAACATAGAAGGGGAGGAGAAAGGTCTGTTCCTCTTTCTGATAGCGAAGGAAGTGTGATAATTGACATTGACATTTCTTAACATTTTGATGTTTTCCCCTCAAAAATAGGACGAGGCCCCAATGATTTTTTTTATTTCCATGTGTTAGTACATACAGCGTAAGTCAAAATGATTTCTTCCGATTTCAGTGTCTATTTATTTCATTGTAATCATACGTAAATGACTGATATTACACACAGATTGAAAAACTCAAAATGTTTTTCCTGGCATATTATAAATATTCTCTGTGCGATCCACGTGTTACACGACACACATCTATCTAGTCTATAATCAAGTTCCTGCCATACTCTTCCTAGCATGTCAGGGTCCACGCCGGCTATGGCTGCAGTGATGCGCTCACGCATTTCCACCAATGTTGTAGCATTTTCTAATTGACTTGCCAAAAGGCGGTTCAACCACAAATCTTGTTCGGAAATGTCGCTGAACGAGAATAAAGAACGCTTTCTGCTGTCCAGCGGTAGCCATTTTTCTCACTGCTACTAAACTGCCTTCTAGTGGCTGACAGCGCAACTACGAGTCTTCAATAGAAAGAGAGAGAAAACTTTTTGAGATTGTATTCCATAAAAAAATTACATATGCAAGAAAAGCTAATTACCTTTCATATAAGAAATGAACGAAATCGGGAACATCATTTTGACTTAGGCTGTATATTCAGCTACCATATGACATACCAAGTTTTACTCTTCCCTTTTGCTGTTTTGAGAAAAGCCTAATTCTAAAGTTGCGGATTTCGCAATAATTTAGTATTTAAAGGGTTATATCTACTAACAGTGTCAATATCCAAGTAATGTGCTATTTCAGTGAGTGATAATAGTGAGCTTTCATGCCGAGGAAAAAAAAATGGTAGCGTTGTTTAATCAAGATATTACTGGCCGAAATAAGTAAAAAATACAGTGGAAACGTGTATTTTGGGCCCTCTTTATTGCCGCATAACAATGGAAAGCAACATTACCCCATGAAACAATTTAATCTATACAAGCAAGCAGTCTTACACTAACAACATATTTTTAAGAGGTATAGATAGAACCTCAGAATTGCATGTTTAAGGCCAGTGGTGGCGACTGGGTTCCAAAACCTGGGGGTGGGGCGGTGCAATGAAAATTTACTTTCTCTTGGTAGACAAGGCTTACCATTAAGAGGCCATAGCGAGGAGGCAAAAAAATGGGGAGCAACAATCCCTTAAATCGTCGCCACTGTTTCAGGCTGCCATTTTAATTAGAACGTGAAATCAGAACATTTTTTACCACACGACTCCTCTATTTCCAAGCATTAATATCGTGTGCCGGAACCATCTGAGTATGCGTGTTTGCCCATTTCTTCTCATCAGGCATCAAAACATCTGTGGTATCTGTGAGTGTCTTTACGAAGCTGTTACAAATGCACGGAATGGTCAATCCACTCGACAACGCGAGATTCTAACTGTGGGCTGCGAACTGAACGCAGGCAGTTCTCGAACATTTCTATCTGATTCGAACCAGAACACCACTAATGTGTCTTGTCCTCCCATGTTTGCAGCTCTTATGAAAGCCGAAACCCACCAAATTGTCCATATTCAGGCACTCGCAAGTGTTCAAAATTGTGATTGATTCATTGATCTGCTTTATTTTACTTCGCCTTTTGTGCCACTTTTGGCTAATTTGCGGAGATTGGGATGAGTGATGATATTATGAAATTGATGAATGGACACTCAAAAAACATCCATGTCCAGGCCGGGATTTGAACCCGGTACCCCTGGCCTCGTAGCGCTATGTGATAAGCACTCCTCCACGAGGGGCGGCTGTTTAAAGATGCCTATCACAGCTTCCTCAGTCTTGTCATATATCGGTACGAAACAAAGGAAGTTTTCTCGAATATAGCCGGATTGAGAAACAATTAATGCACAGTTCCCAACACATCTAATGTATCGTCTCCCAATGTGATCAAATGCTTGTCTACAGTGACGTGCCCAAGGGAGGGTTGGTGGGGTCATAACCCCATTTAACAAAGTATTCCTTAAAAAAATTAGAACGTCACAGACAAATATGGCAAAATGAAGACTGACCACCAAAAATAGTATTCATAACCCCTCTTCCTTCCGAAAATTCTGGGGATACCACTCTTTATCTCGGACACATTATTTATAATGAACTCACCAGAAGTTTTTATCATTTCGTATTGGAGACTTAAGTAAGATCGTTCTTCCTGCAGGTTTGTATATGATCCTTTAGGGTGTTGTCGCCTGCCTTCGCACCTAACCTTAACAAAGCCCTAATTTTCCATCCTTGTGACTTGGATCTTCAAGACTTTAGAAGATTGATTGAATTGCTTTATTTTACTTCGCTTTTTGTGCCACTTTTGGCTAATTTGCGAATATGGGGATAAGTGACGATATGATGAAATTGATGAATGGACACTCAAAAACATCCATGCCCAGGTCAGGATTCGAACCCGGAACCCTTGGCGTCGTAGCGCGATGTTGCAACATCCTCCAGTTGGACACCAGTCGTCACAAAGTTAGTCCGTTACTCCATTTGTCGGGAACATTAGACTCTTAGTAACTCATCAAGGCTTGCTGGGTAACAAGTATAAAAAGGCCAATATCTGAAATATCAGTATCTGATGTAGGTTCACACATGCATATGCATTTTTCTATTATATAAGGTTACAAACCGCATACACGGAATTTGGTCCGGGCACAACTAAATCATCAATCAGAACTTTGTTTTTCAGTTGATTTGTGCAGTTTATTTCTTTCTTAATAAACTGCTCTAATACCCGGTATTGCTGAAATATTAACTTTAGAGAAAGAGACCTTCGATCTCTTCAGCCCTCGACCCGAAATAGCACTACACTGAGGCTCCGGAAGTTCCGCTGTCGTCATTGTCTTCATCTTTGGACCCGAACTGGAACTAGATGTAGACTTCGTTACTTTTCATTTTCAAATCACTAGATCTTATAAAGCCACCAATGGACACTGATCGGCTGTATGAATTGCCACACTTACCTCTGAAGTCTCATTAACCGATTCTATTGTACAGATCAACCGGGAAATGAATATTTTCATATTCTAGAACGTTCAGCAGGAAAACGATTCGTTAATATAGCCAGTAGTAGTTCGACTCCTTCTCTTATTCAAGAACGTTCCCTCTCGCGCTTTCCAGAGATTAAAAATTACAACGAATCGTCCTACTTGTGGCGCTACCTTTGTTGTGCAGTTTTCAAATGCTGACAAGTTTTTCCATAGTGCTCAAGTTCGCTGCGACAACACCGAAAGCGCAAGAAAAGTTTACGTGCAATATTATGAACAACAGGGTTATAAAACATTCTTCGTCTTGCCTTGATAATTATTTCTCTCTTTAAGCCAAAAATCTATTTTTTTTTCTAAAGTGAATTGAAAAATTTCCGATCCTCACCTTGGATACGTGCTATTAACAATAAGAGGGTTATAGAGCATTCTCTGTCTTGTCTCAAATTATGATCACATTATTCAAGAAACTAAAAGCCTCATTTTATCTAGTGTAAACAGAAAATTTTCGGTGGGGGGCTCGAGCCCCCTTGGATACGTGCCTGATGTCAGATTAAGATCGATGACTTGCCTGTTGTATGCAGTAATACCGATCTAACTTCAAAACTTTTCTACGCTGAATATGACATGGTTTAACAAGTTGAACAAGGGATGCTGGACGGCGTGAGGAAGAAAATGAAGGGGTGATGAAGCACCCTTCCCCACCTCCTGGCGACCCCCCTGATTCTAAGTAAACCCAAACTCATACACGAAAATAGTTATCGAACTACTAACACCGAAAAAGTTACCAACTGTATATTGCCAAGTTCATACTTAATGCCAATCTTACATACCTACAAGTTTCTTGTGAACAATTTAATAAGTGTAAAATATCAGCACTATGCCACGAAAATTTGAGTTTCTGTTGTCTCGGCACGGTGAGGTTGTCAGTTTCGGAATGGTGTTCTTCCTTAATCCACAAAGCTGCATACTTTGGGGCAGGGAAATCTTATGACTGAACCATAAATAACAAATGATTTTTCAATTGTGTCTGTTACATAGTTAAGACATGGAATAATATATCCTTTCAATTCCATTTTTCTTTAAAGGGATAAAAACACTTCTTGCAGGGATAAAAATAATTTTCTTTTGCAGGGGATAAATTTATTGTGGTGAGGAAATCACCGGCACCCCTTTCGCTTAATTCGCACACTGCTTAACTAATTTAATTATTAACCTTCCTAAAATACCACTCTTTCTCCCCTCTGTCTTAACACATTCTCCCCGCTCCCGAACTTTCGTTTCATTACTAACATAAAAAGTAAAGTGTTCCCCTGTGCTTTGCACGAAGCTATGAAGGCGTATACGGCGTGTGGAGTTAGGGCCCCACACTTTCTTGATCACGGCCGAAGGTGGGGCCGCCTTTATCTCCCAGAGTATCCTCCACGTACCCACTTTATACGACGTTGGGCGGGCACCAGAGCCGCTTGAACAGGTGGAAAAAATCCCGGGTCTCTCGCATGGTAGTCAGACGCTAGCTGAGCTACCGCGGTTTTCATTACTAGCAATGCAGATGCCATTAATTTAATTCAATTACTAGCAAGTAAGATCTTACAACCAAGTTCGTTTCTAGAACGCCGGAACAATCTTGGTCCACTATATCCATGAGACGTTATCTAGATTTACCTTTAGTGCCTCGTACATACATATAATTCAAACCGTCAATACATGGACGAAGAGAAAAACGGGGGAACCGAAATTCCGCTGATCTGACGCTCCTTGTTTATTTTAAAGGCAGCAGGGCACTAAGCACCTACCCCTGAACATATGCGGGTGGAGGTTGGGCGTCTTCAGGAATTTCCCCTTTTTCTTTCCTTATCTGTTTATTAGTGAGGGAAAATGCAGGTCTTGAAGCTGAACGCTAGTTGTGGAAGCCAGTGGCGTACGCAAGGGGGGTGGTTACCGGGTTTAACCCCCCCCCCTTGAGCTTTTGAAATATTATGGAAAATACTGTAGAAAAAATATTAAAATGGCTAATTTATCACAGTCAAAGATCTGCGACAGTAATAATAATAATAATAATAATTTGAATTATTATTCCCATGCAGCATGAAGAAAAACACAACATTCCAAACACAAACTAAGCGGCCGCAAAGTTCAATTTTGCATTTTTTTTTTGCAAAAAGTCACGCAGTGACTCTCGTGAGAATTGTGAAAATTCCTTGCTTCGTCGCAGTGTAAAGTAAAAGTAAAAAGTAAAAGTAAAGTGTTCCCCTGTGCTTAGCACCACGCCATGAAGGCGTATAGGGAGTGTGGGGGTAACGCCCCACACTTTCTTGATCCGGTCGTGAGTGGGGGTGATGTGATCAGCACCACGCCCCTGACCGCCTTTACCCCCCAGGTTTCCCCAGGTACCCATGTTATTCGACGCTGGGTGGGCGCCGGGGCCGCTGCTTCGTCGCAGTATGCCGACCTTATTGCAAACGTTCTTCCCGGTACTGATTTCACATACGCTTGTGAACTCTCAAGTGATGCTGAGTCTACATCCACATCATTAAATAATGTTGAAGAAGTGCTTTGTGAATCACCTACAAGTGATAAATGTGTTGGAATATCTATAAACTTACTTTTCAACAAAAACATAGACTCAGTGGAATTTAGCAACATGTATTCTCGCGCTTCATCATCATCATCATCCTGGGCGAGTTCCATGAAGGCATACGTAGTAGTGAGTGGGCCCCAAAGATTCTCGATCTCGAACTATTTTGCAGGTGATGTGATCAGCACCATGCTCCAGCAGCCTTCATCCCCCAGGGTTGCTCTCAGGTACCCATTGCTATGAGGCTGGGTGCGGAGACAAGGCTGGGTGCGGAGACAAGGCTGGATAAATTCCAACCAATTCCGGGAATCGAACCCGGATATCCCACGAAGAACAAAGAACAAAAGAAATGTAATTTTGTTCTATTTCTTTCATAAATAGCAGCTGCATTAGTAGTAATTAAACTAATTAATTAATTATAAGAATTATTATTATTAATAGTAATTAATTAAAGTATAATAAAACAATGGTAATGTGAATATGTAGAAAGTTTTCGACATATTACACCCCCCTTGATGAAATCCTGCGTACGCTACTGTTCCAAACAGAATCTAAGCGGCCGCAAAGTTCAATTCTGCAATTTTTTTTTTTCAAAAAGTCGCGTAGTGACTCTCGCGAGAATTGTGAAAATTCCTTGCTTCGTCGCAGTGTGCCGACCTTATTGCAAACGTTCTTCATTTCACATCCCCTTGTGAACTCTCAAGTGATGCTGAGTCTACATCCACATCATTAAATAATGTTGAAGAAGTGCTTTGTGAATCACCTAGAAGTGATAAATGTGTTGGAATGTCTATAAACTTACTTTTCAACGAAAACATAGACTCAGTGGAATTTGGCAACATGTATTCTCGCGCTTCATCATCATCATCATCCTGGGCGAGTTCTATAGGTAAAGGTAATATAAATTCCCCTGTGCATATAGCACCGTGCCATGAAGGCACACGTAGTGGTGTGGTGGGCCCCAAAGATTCTCGATCTCGAACTATTTTGCAGGTGATATGATCAGCACCATGCTCCGGCAGCCTTTATCCCCCAGGATTGCTCTCAGGTACCCATTGCTATGAGGCTGGGTGCGGAGACAAGGCTAGATAAATTCCAACCAATTCCGGGAATTGAACCTGGATCTCCCACAAGGTTGTCAGAATAGACATTGACAGAGAGCGACGTCTTCAGTCACCTCATGTCACCTGCTTACAATCCGGTGTGCTTCGACCACCGCGGCTCCTTGAATGAGTTTCATATTTCGATTATTTCAATAAATTTAATATATTTGCTTGTTTTTATGGATTTTCTTCACACTTAAAATGTCTCACTTATCATATACAACCGTTGACTAGACCATTATTTTGTAACAAAGAAACAAAAGAAATGTAATTTTGTTGTATTTCTTTCATAAATAGCAGCTGCATTAGTAGTAATTAAACTAATTAATTAATTAATTATAATAATTATTAATTAATTTGTCATTATTATTATTAATTAAAGTATAATAAAACAATGGTAATACGTATTTGTAGAAAGTTTTCTAAATAACATCCCCCTTGATGAAATCCTGCGTACGCTACTGGTGGAAGCATTCCCTTTCATCCCGTGCTGCGGCGACCTATTGAAAGAGAAATTATTTTCTACAGCACGCTGCATTCTTTATGGAACCAAAACTCAATTATAATCCGCCCCTTCCAAGGTCAAGTGGAAACAAACTGAATTTGTTTTCTAAACATATGAAGTCACGTACGCGGTCACGAAGACGACGTGGGCGACCCAATGCTTTCCGTATCAAGTTATGTTTATTCCGTACTGAAAGAGACAAACAATACCCAGTCTGTAGACCACATGGAACCAACGAAAAGCGACGTAAAATAACGAAGAAATAACTAATACCACAAAGAGCATATAGATATCTCACATATTTAATAATAATAATAATAGGTAAAATGTAAAGTTTCCCGCGCATATAGCACCGTGCATGAGGCAAATTTAGGGGACGTGGGAGCATATATTCTTGATCTCGGCCATTTTGGAGGTGACGTGTTCAGCACCACACTCCGGCCGCCCTTACTCCCGAGGATTACCCCAAGGTACTAATTTTTTTGAGTCAGGGTGAGCCTCAGATAATAATAACAATAATAATAATAAACTTCTGTATCTGTATAATAAACGAAACTTTGTATCAAGATACTTTGAGAGTTACTTACAGATATGTACTTAATTTTACATTCATTTTGGAAGACAATGTATGTTTCATAATTCCCGGGTCTCTTTGGTTATTCCTAGAACACCCTTATTTATGAGATGGGGCCTAGTGTTGTGTAGGCGCACCAGATCAAAACAAACATTGGAGGAGCAAGGGGGTTTGTGCTTTCTTCATAGCATTGCTAGCGACTTCTGCCCTGTCACGTATTCACAACTCTCATAAACAAATTCTTGTGAAATAATGTGTAACTGTAAAGACAAGAGAAGAATTCGCACGAAACCTAGTGGTGCGCAAAGATGGATAAAGTAAGGTTGAACCCGCATTATTTTATTTTTTAAGAAATAAACTTGAAATGATAGTGAGGAAAGAACAACACGAACAACAAAAAGAGAGGTTAGGCAGAAATATTGATCTGCTTTCCTGATGATACATACCACATTTCATTTAGCATAACAGAGGGCTTCCAGCCATTGGATGTAACCGTCACTTGAACCTTACATCCATGCATATACCTACCTATATGTACATATATGTATGTATGTATGTAAATATATTTATGCATATTCACTACTAACCCATTTTTGACATTTGCAACGCTCTGTAGAACTAAATATTCAGAGCTTAATCATCGAAACTCAACAAACAATAGATGTACAATTTGCCAGTAAGAAATTTACTTTTAAGTGCATAGGTAGCGGGGGGAGGGGAGGGGAGCGGGAACAAAATAGAAAACTTACATCTCTGCTAAGAAGGTAATTACTGTAAATTTAGAGCTTTTAGGCAGATTTTTTTACAGTCGCTGTATACCTTTGAGGACTAGAGTGATAACACTGGGGAACAGTGAAATTGCGGCACAGTGTTTGAGAGCTAATTTAGGGCAATTTCATGCTGCTGAATAATGATATAATAATATATTTCCTGAATTGGCTCTAATTTATGAAATAAATGCAACTAAACCAAAATGGCGGAAACATAAGATATACATATAAATGAACTTCCAACAACAATTTAATATTTATTTTTGTGATTACAATCATTATTATAAAAATAAATTTATATAGGCCTATGATCCAAATAATTAAGAAAATATGTACGCAATGAAGTAACAAACTATGTGAAACGTTTTCTATACGATTTCCTGCTGTATTGCCTTTTAGGACAATCCCTCTGTAAGCTCCAACAGTAGTCGGCCGTCATGTGGCGATCCCACCGTCCCTGGTACCTTTCTTCCATTATCCTTATATCCTGATGGAACCTTTCTCCCCATTCTTCACTAAAATCACCAACGTTCTCAGGGAATCTGTCAATGTGGCTATGTAGAAAATGTATCTTCACACTCATATTAGCTCCCAATTTCTCAAAATTTTTCAACATATTTCCAACTATATCGGAGTACTTTTCTGCGCTGTGATTCCCCAAAAAGTTTTTGACGACGGACACAAAGCTCAGCCATGCCTCAGATTCGATGTAAGACATGTAAGTTGTAAAATTGGCATCATTTATAAGCTTACGAATTTGTGGTGGTCCGTCAAAAATTCCTGCCTTCAATTTTGCAATACTTAGTCCTGGAAAAGTGTGGCATATATATTTGAAACAATCACCACTTGTATCTAAGGCCTTGACAAACTGTTTTATCAACCCAAGTTTAATATGCAGTGGCGGAAGGATGATTTTGTCCCTATGTATCAGCGGATCATGAATGACATTAGCTTTTCCCACTAATATTTTCCCTTGGGGGCCAAACTTTTGTCGTCCAATGCTTTTCTCTAGCACGACTATCCCACAAACATAGGAAATAGGGATGTTTTGTGTACTGTCCTAGTAAAAAATTCACCATCTTCAAATCCACACACACGAGCCACTTACGTTCAGCATATTCAATTTTTTTCTAAAACCATTTTTATGTTTTGGTATTCTTCCTTAAGGTTTGTTGTGTGTCCGATATATTGCCTAGCAATGCTTCATAAGTTGCCTAGCAACAATTTACAAATAAATAAATAAGTTTCTTATGGGAATTTCAGCCCATTATAAATTTTGATATTACCGAGAAAAGCGTAGAGTAATTTTACCTCCTACATTTTCCATGGTGTGTTTATTTTTATAACTGGAGTCAATTCAACTGAACCAATCATACAATTGGCAATCACAGCTGTTTTGTGTGCTGAAACTGTTATTAAACTTTATGCCGCAAAATAAAATCTTTTTTTTGTTCCCCAGTGTAATTCATTTGAGTAAAATTGGGTCAAGGCCTTCGAAGTGATAATTCATTTGAGTAAAATTGGGTCAAGGCCTTCGATAAGGCGGGAGGAAAATGGATTTTCGCTATTTTGCGCGATTACAAAATGCTGTAAGTTGAGACATGTTTAGTTTTTCTTTCGGCGAAGTGACGAGCTTGATTGATTGATTGATTAATTTGGTGTTTTAAGTCCACTAAAGCTAATCGGGACTGGGCCTACAGTTAAAGTGGGATCCAAACCATTATGTGCCTCTACTGGGTAGAAGTGGCGAACTTGTTTCAACAAGTTAAACTTACTCTAACCTCTGGTGCAACTACTCTAACCTCTGGCGATATCTTGAATTGTACAAACATTGCCACAACAACAGAAACAGTGCTTTCATGTCGCACAAATATCTACACATTCAGTTGCTTGCTATAAGCGAGTGGTATAAGCTACTATTTTAAACAGTGGATCTACAAGCTGATGGTCGATATGCTGACTGGATTGGTTTTCGTAGACACACCCGCATAATGTCGTTCGAATCTGTGCTTCAGGGCAACTCAGGGCATTATTAAATGCCTCGATACCCATGGAGAACATGATAAGCTGCAACCCTAGCTCCAACTTTTTCAAACACAAATCTAGAACATATTTTAAAAACGAAGATTAATTGCTTCACAATGAAACTACTCGTTACGACCCTGTTGATTACATTTTTACAACTTTGTTCACTACAATGATAACAAACAATTGAGGATTTGAGGAAAACAAGGGTGGAGGAGCGGCACCTCACGGTCGTACACATGCTTGACACTTGCGTACATGAACATACTTTAGCCTACAAGAAAAATTGTCATTTAATCAACTTTTACCTCAAGTATGCATTTTGTATGCGATATTTAATCGGAATAAAATTTGACTATTCCTAAAAAAATATTTCGGTCCCCCCTTTTTCTTATATCTTTCTCGGCGACACTGTAATGCTAACAAAAGCTCTTTGATATTTTCAAAATAAAATGTTTCCTCTATTCGGAGGAACGTTGTTGTCCATACCTTACTTTCTTCTGTTTTGTTATTTTACGTCCTTTTTTTTACCTCTCTACGTTAATCACAATACAATGAGGATGAAGGATGAATTGATGAGATAGATGACGGAACAAACAAATATCGATTACCCAAGATTCGAACCTAGAACCTAGGATCAGTGTGTGAAAGTGCAACCCCCCCCCTTTGAAAGGTTAGCCCCCAGTCCCTGGTTTCTATCCGGCCCTCTGGATTACTTCCTGCTTTAATCCTTCAGATCCCTCATTTCACTTCACCCTGGGTGCCAAGCGAACAGATTATATTTGAGCCGGAAATACGAAAGGGGGATTTCACATAACAATTTATATTTTTAGTCCCTGGTTCGTTACGCATGTACATCAAGTGAATAAACAACTGGTTTAAAATGGACAGTACTGTAGTTCTTAGAGTTAATTCAGCAAATCATAACATTTCTAGTAGTGCCTCCTCGATGGCGCAGTGGTAGCGTCGTCGCCTTGCAATCAAGGGGTCCCGGGTTCGATACCCGGTGGAGGTACATAGTGGTTCGGATCCCACTTTAAACTGTAGGTCCAGTCCCGATTAGCCTTACTGTGCATAAAATGGACTTAAAACACCAAATCAACAGCAACAACATTTCTAGTAGGATTATATTGTTTATTATACGTTGTTATATAGTATATATCTCTGCGGGCCTACCCTCAGCTGAAATGATATTCCGTTCATTACAAATGCGTTTCCTTACGCCTTTACTCTTTCTTTTGGGCATCAATTATTCAATACGGAAATATCCAAATATTCAAAACTGTTCTAAAGGGGACTTGGGACAGCAAACAGGGGTTGGCTTAAACCAAATGCTACATTCTTATAATAGTCTAGCCACCAAAAGTGTACTAAACTCGAGCAGACATTCCTCGTCGTCGAAAGATGGGGAAACACTGTTTTCTATAAAAGCCCAATTGGCTTTTTTATAGTCTGGGTAAACGTCCGTGGACGTGGACCACGTAGCGTTGGAAAATTCCGCTGTAACGGTCTTTGGAAAGACATCTCCCCCACTGGGGTGATAAAGAAATCTAATATCCAGCAAAGCACAATCCAATGAGCACATACACTTACATCCAGTAACAACATATAAGTACGCACATGAAAAACATATTACTTTACCCTACACCTTGTAGCTGGCCAGCAATTAATTAACATATTTCCAAAACCAGTAATGCTCAATCCGACCATTACAAGTGCTCCGAGGCTTTTCTTGGCTATGACATTTATGTTACGAAGATTTCATACAAAAGATACAAATAACAAGTACGTACAGGAGACAAGCAAGTTGCTTGAACCAACAGAGAGTTTCGTACCAAAGCAACAAAAAGCAAGGGATACAACACCTGGATCTTCTTTGCAATCTTGAAAACAGCATTCACTGCACGTGAAGGGTACAACTAGACTATAGAAAAAAAAGAACCTTTCCGAGAGTCACCCAATCTACAGGCAACTGAGCTGCTTATTGCGTCGCCCCGGTGTGGAAGGTCACATTTGCTTCTTAATGTTCGTTTTAAACGACACTTGTTTCTTGTTTACTTATTCTTCTGAAATCTGCTTTTGCCTGAATCTTCCTTAATGCATCAAAATATCTGCTTTCAAAAGTTTTAATGAGCACGTTTTAAGAACATCTCAACGACCAAAGTCAAGAATTAGTAGAACTTTTGACTGTCTTCTAATCACCGCAAATTAGCAAATATATTTCCATCAATGGATTGTAAATTGATTATGTACGAGTTACATGTAAATATATTTTGTAAACTTCAAGTTAGTATATTTCATTGATTGATTGATTGATTGATTTGGTTTATTTTACTTCGAATTTCTGCCACTTTTGGAAAGTCGCGAAGATGAAGATGAGTGATGATTTGACGAAATTGATTAAGTGATACTCAGAAAGAATTGTCATGCCCCTGGCGCTGACCACTCCGACGGTTAGTGTATTTCATTTTACATAGAACTTTAAATAATATTTTTCTTCCATGTGCAGCAAGTTGTACCACAGTTATGTACGGAATTTGGCAACTTCGACGTTTCCGTTAACGAAACAAATAGTTGATGAAGGTACGATGAATAAAAGCGAACTATGGAGATCACATTTTATGTATTTTCCGTCCGTAATTATAATACATGAATAAAGTTAACCCACAGTTTTAAATTTTCACATGCAAATTTGCTTCATTATTCGGGCTGGTTGATTAGAGGATAACAGCAGTGTACGTAAAAATGATCAAGCATAGCGTTATGGACCTCAGGTTGAAATTCTAAGTAAAGCATGCAGGTGCGAAAATCCCTCCACTTACTTCATGAGTTCATGATTCATGCTTATGTCACGTCGTAGATATGTAAAAAGAAGATAGAGCGGTGTTTACAGTGTAACCGCGAATGCTCTATGCTATGTGTACTAATCAGAAAGTAGTATATCCATAGTTGAACTCACATTGACAGACAAACAATTTTATCGACATGTCAATTATTCCATAATACTAGACTTAAGACTACTTTCAATCCAATTTGCAATTATTTCTGAGCAATCGACAGGTATATGTTGTCAAATTGTTTACCCTCACTTACAAACAGACAAACCATTTGAGAACATTTTGCCGAGAGAAGTTGCCATAGGCATAACTTGGCGGAGGCAAGGGCGGGCAACCGCCCCCCCCCCCAAATCATGTGTTGAGTGAAAAAGAGGTATATTCCACACATAAAATGTCAGAGACAGAAAATAGTTCAGAACTCAATGTGCTGTCAGGAATGTGTGAATATAAGAACACTGATCATGGGTTTCAACCCAGAACTTTCTTGTGAGTGAGGAACAACATTTACGAGAACATTTTCCAAATTTGAAATGAACCTTTCAAAACATTATTGACAAACTCCGTGAGTTCAGGATGCTGTGAGCATTCTTTCTTGCCCTCGAAGGCTCAGGACCAATACACTGTATACTCAAAACTACTGGGCATTAAATACTTCATCTTATTGCTGTTTTGTATATTTAACAAACGAATAATATTAATAGGTCCAAAATGATAAATATTATTTTACTCGGACGCAACTCGTCAAGAAAGGAAACTGAAGCTTCGTTAGATTTTTGATTGATTGGTCGATTGATTAGGTGTTTTAAGTCCACTTTATGCACAGTAAGGCTAATCGGGACTGGACCTAAAGTCTAAAGTGGGATCCGAACCACTTTGTACCTCCACCGGGTATCGAACCCGGGACCCCTTGATTACAAGGCGACGACGCTGCGCCACTGCGCCATCGGGGAGGCCTGAAGCTTCATTAGAACTACAAGCTTCACTCATACTTGTGTGCTATATGTGGTATGTGGCGGATCGGATTTATATGCTATATAAAGATCGAAATATGCTATGCATAAAAACACCTTCGAAATTGTATTATGGTCTATATAGTATGTTTATGACCTCACGGATACTCTTGGGGATGCCACGTCTCACATGATTCCAAATACTGAAGGAATTCCCTTCTAAAACCCACATTTCTTTCGTGGCTGGGAACCATCATTTTTCAACATAGATAGCGCAAAACTATTGCATTTCTATCACTTGTATTTGAAGAATAGATATCGTTTACAGAGGAGGAATTGATAAGTTGCTGGGCTCATTTATAGTTTTCTTCTGCAATAATAGAACCATTATGCACTAGAGGCATTAACAGCTCAACATGAGTGACAAAACTTGATGCAAACAAATTGTAAAATTTACACACTAAAAAATAGTTTAACTATACTGTGCTAGATGAAACTAAATTCATGCAAACAACCTCACACCGTACTGCATACTTTGCACACCATGGTACAGAGTTTTCAAAGGCCTGAAAGCCAAAGCACATGACCAGTTTTCTTGAAATATATTATTATTTAATGAGGATACAGGGGTAAAAATGATGATAAATAATTCAGAATCACCCCTTCCCCTCTCCAGGTACACTTTGGACTCATCGTATATACATGCTTGAGCTCTGATTCTTGTGTTTAAAAAATGGCAGAAATACAAAGACCGAACTATCGCGCCCTCTCACAGAAAAGACTACAAAATTTAGAAAGAGAACTACATTGGTTAAATGTCCAATTTATAAAGTAGGTATTGTCCAGGTTTTCAGGGCTTTGCAAATACTGTGAGGTCCTTACGGCATGGAGGAAGTCCTGCTCTTTTCGGCCACCGGAAATCACATGAAACCGTGGAAGATTTATGCGTGTGAAAATTTCCATACAAGTCGATATTTCTGTGCTGGGACGTACACAGTGGATAGCAGAAAGTCAACGAATCTGAAAAGTTTCATGCATGCTGTGTGACGTATAAATTATCTTGTTAAGTTGTTGTTCTAACCTCACTTTATGCACTAATAGGATAATCCGAACTGGACCTACAGTTTAAAGTGGGATCCGAATCACTATGGGCCTCTACCAGGTATCGAACCTGGGTCCCTTGATTACAGTTTAAAGAATATTGACAACAATTGTATTTGTAAATTCCCACGTGAATAACCAGATGTTACTTTAAATATAAAAACTATTAAATTGAATACTTAAATGCGAACAGTTTGCTATATATTAAATAATTCTGGCATCAGCGAATGTGCATGATCATCATGATCTATTCACTGTTGAAACAGTTTGACCTTAACTCCTTCAATATTAAAATTTCTAACATGTACCATTTGAAACACGTATTTTCAGGTGGGGAAGGCCACCTTAAAACAAGCCCCCAAGGACTAATATTTGCAACCAGAAAGAAGAATGCTCTTTTATCTCCTAAGTTTAAATTAAGTATAACAACAAAAGTTTGCTGTGTGTTTAAAATTTCTATTCGGCTTGTTAATTTTCCAATACATAATTAATGGTTTTAAAAGTTTAATTAAAAATTGATTTTATATTAATATAACTTTTTAATTTTACAAATACAGTAGTTATGGGATGAAAAAAATTATGATCATGCCTCCCCCCCCCCCGCCAAGTTAGGTCCCAAGTTACGCCCATGGAAGTTGCTATTTAACATATCTATCAAATTACACGTTCGTAGCTTTAATTGAGTCCTAGATATTTAAGTATAAGAATATTTTCATTGTTGACTTTCGATTCATTGCCTCCCATAAACAGACGGATACTCGCATCCAGATACTTTATACCGCTCCATGCTAGTATTTGATAGGTCTACCTATCTACGCTTCTATTTTATGGTTTTTGACTATCTATCCAATTATTTCGTGAATGACTACAACAATTAAATGAAAGATTCAATGGAGATTTTTAATAACGCGTCCGGTTGGTTTGACAAATTTCAATTTATAGCTCAAACCGTTTTGGTCACGTCACCACTTTAAAATTCAGGGTGATTCGAAAGTCGAAAGAGAAACACCCATATAATTTCTACAGATATTATAAACCGTGAATGCAATCACGTGCAGTATGTAGGAGTCTATGTGTCCATATCTTACTTTCTTCTCCTGTTTTGTTATTCTACGATATGAGAATCAATTGATGAAAGTGGATAGAAAGTTTTTCTTCTTTTTTTTTCAAATGGGAATAGGCAAATGACATATCAAATTCATGTAAAATTTTCTGAAAAATTGAATGGTGAAATCCGGTTTTAAGATATCTGTATTACTTTCGAAGTTACGGGGTGTCAAAAAGTACCGACGTATAAACAGGCAAAAACATGGAACCACCCAATTTCATGACAACGCATAACCAACCATTATGTCTTGGACTAAAGAGTGCACCAAGAATACCCGCACCAACTTCAAATCCGCTTATTTCTTTTTTTAAATGGCAAATGTCATACCAAAAGAACGTGAAATTTTCTGAAATATCACATTTTGAAATCCTTTTTAAGGGATTTTTATTCGTTTTTGAGTGTCTGCATAATATAAAATTACGTACTTAATAATGGTTCTCCTGAACTCGAAAACTGTCAAAGATGTTTGATGTGTTACTTACCCCTATTCTCGTTTGAAAAAAGGTTAGATCAAATATGGCGAATCCAATATGGCGTACGGGGTATCTAACATGCCTCAGAGATGAAGCACTTTATCTCCTAATAACGCATATGGCTACATTAATGGTCCATGTTTCAACTCAAGCAGCAAATGTAAGTTTTTAATAAAACTTCAAAAAAGCGAACTTCCCGTCTTTATATCGAAAATTAACAGACTATAACTGGGTAAATCTATGCGATATTGAGGATGTCAATACACTAACTAATACGTTTTATGATATTTTGTATAATATTTTGAATGACTGCGTACCACTGAAACGCATCAAGGTACCTAAATACCCTGTGTGGTTCAATGGTGACATTATTAGGAAAATAATGTCAAAATTATATCATTACAAAAAGTGGGGAAAAGGTCATTGCAACGCAGAGTATCATGAAGGGAAATACAAGAATCTTAGGAAAGAGATAAAGAAAGGGGTAACAGCAGCGTACAAAGCGTACATCCGTGAGACGGAGGAAAACATAGGAATAGATGTAAATAATGTATGGACTTATATTAGAAATAAAAAGAGGGATTCAGGTAGTGATACTTTTGAATACAACAATGAAATCTTACACAATGGACACGATATTGTAAATGCATTTACTACCTACTTTCTATCGGTGTACAAAGATTCTTAACAGTACTCTATAGTTGAATCAGATAAGTGCGAAACCGGAGTGCTTTCCCAACTCGATATATCGTATATCGAATTAAATGATATCGAGGAAGCAATTAAAATGTTGAAAGCCAAAAAAGCAGTGAGGATGGACATCATTCCTCCCTATGTGGTCAAGGGGAGTATAATATTCAATAACATTTTAGAACATCACAACTTCCCATCAAAATGGAAAATTACTAAAGTTAATCCCTTCCCAAAAAAAAGGCAAATGCAAAGAACGTTGATTGCTTTAGGCCAGTGTAAATTCTCTCAGTTTTTTTGCAAAGTGTTTGAACAAATACTGTACGACAGAATAATGGCCAACATACGACCGGCTATATCTACCATGTTCATTCATTCATTCATTGCTTTCTGCCTAATTGGCAGGTTTTTCACTGCAATCTCCAGCTTTCCCTGTTCTCTGCCTTACGCTTCGTAATAGCATACGACCCAGTTAATTTAATATCATCCATAAGCTGATATCTCTTTCTTCCACGGACTTTTCTTCCTTCAACCATTCCCTCCAAGGCATCTCTTAGCAGGCAGTTTCTTCTTAGACAGTGTCCTAACCAGTTTCTTTTCCTCTTCTTGATGGTCTCCAGTATAGATCTTTTCTCACCAACTCTTTTCAGTACGGCTTCGTTTCTTACCTTGTCTGTCCATTTTACACGCTCCATTTTTCGCCATGTCCACATTTCAAAAGCTTCGAGTCGTTTCTCTTCATTTCTTCTCAACGTCCAGGTTTCTGCACCATATAGTGCTACACTCCACACAAAACATTTCACTAATCTCTTCCTTAGACCTATGTCCATGGGTCCACAAAAAACATTTTTTCTTCTATTGAAAGCTTCTTTTGCTATTGCGATTCTCATTTTCACTTCTTGGTTGCAGACCATGTAACATGGTTTTATATCGCGGAGGTCGACAATCCCAAACCTTGCCGCATTTGCACATTTTGTAGCTTATGAACTAGACGAAAGGAAACAGGTATCTATGCTGACCTGGCCATGGCGGTCGATTCGGTAAATGATGACATTTTACTTCAGGAACTATCGTATTTTAATATATTTCTGAAAACGTAATTATGCTGCTAAAATCTTACCTCATGGACCGAAAGCAATTTGTCAATTATAGAGGATACATATCTCGGGAATACCCTACGCCTTCTGGGGTGCCGCAGGGATCCAATTTGGGCTTACTCATTTTCTTACTCTTTATTAATGACCTCCCGAAAATTATTACGAAATCACGTTGACATATTTACTGACGATGTAAAAATATTTAGAACAATTTGCTCTGACGAAGACAGCCTTGACTTGCAGGCAGACGTAAATATATTACTACAATGGAGCAAAAATTATAGACTTGTATTCTTGATACATGTCAGGTAATGTCTATAACAAACGCTGAAATAAAAAGAAACTTCCAGTGTCAGATGGGAGGAAAACAAATAGCTAAGGTCACTAAATTCACGGATCTTGGTATCACGTATGACGCAAATCTATGTTTTAAAGAGCATATGCATCACATCGTTAACCAAGCATATAAGAAATTAGGATTGATAAAAATATGTGGGGAAGATCTAGAAAGTACATCAATATTAATAATTTTTGTATGTCTCCCTAGTACGCTCACTCGTAGAATATGCGTCGGTAATATGGCAGCCCTTGGACCAAAAAAAATAAATAAATAAATAAACAACAACATATGAGGGAAATAGAAATGATTCAGTCCAAGTTCTTGAGGTTCATAAAGTATAGATAAGACAAAGTATATCCCAAATTCAATCCGTACTCTGAGCTTGTATCGCAGTTTAACATTGAAAAAATTGAAGAAACGTTTAATCTTAATTTGATGAGCACGTTATATAAAATTGAAAATAACAAAATAGACTCTATGGGATTAGTATCTGCATTACAATATCATGTATCTCAAATGAGAAACAGACCGAAACCCGGTTTCTTTCATGTACCAAAATCTAGAACAAATTATGTAAATATATCTCCGATGTGGAAAATGGGTAAAACTTATAATGAAGTAGTAGCAAATGATCCGAGCGTTGATATAAACAGTCTGTCATTTCAATCATTCAAAAGAGTCCTACTGGCTCATTGGAGAAAGGGGTGAGGGGTTCGTCTGTATAGGAATTAGTGAAACAATTTATGTTATGCACAGATATATGTAATGCACATATATGATGCACAAACTGTATGTATGTCTCAATGGAACAATGTTCTGTGGCATCATTTGTTAAATAAATAAATAAATATATATTATCTGGAGAAAATATACGGGTGGTTTCCGACTTTTGGATTGGATTGGAGATAATTTATACAGGGATTGTTTAGAATTTTCTCTTTCGTTAAATTGTGTTTATTTTTGCGGATGTAGCGTCAACAGATTCTGTGATATGGATGTCTCACCTCGCATGGACTCTTGTCCCTCACGGCCAAACAGACGGACGGTCCGATAGAGATGTGTTTACCTACTATCTGTTAGGTCTATCAGATTTTTTAATTGAGACACTGATCGTTCATACGGGCTGATGGACTTGGAGAGAAACACTTTACACATTCGCTAATCAGTTTTCTAAAAGTAATATAAAATAACCCAAAAATATAATATAAAAATAATATGGCAATAAATATCGTGTTTAGTAACGTTACAGAAAATCATGAAAAATAAAGTGGGATATTACACAGCCTTTACCCAGTCAGAACTATATTTTTTAATATATATTAAACATAGCTTGTTTATTGTGATAAATGTGAGGTAAAAGGTAAAGTTCCCCGTGCAGATAGCACCGTGCCATAAAGGCACATTTATGGGATATAGGTATAGGACCCCTCATATTCTCGAACTCGATCTCGTCCTTTTGGAGGTGATGTGATCAGCAACACGCTGCCGCCGCCCTTACTCCTCAGGGTTGGCCCCAGGTAGCAATAGATTTGAAACTGTGTGAGCCCAGACCCGCTTTATGTGGTGACAAGGCCGGAAAAAAATCCGAAAGTATATCATGCCCCACCCGGAAATCGAACCCTGGTCACCCGCTTGGCAGTTAGACGTCCTGAGGAAAATAACTGCCATTAATTTTTTATCACATCATTCGTAGCATATATTTTGTAATATCAACTTTATAATAAAAGATGTATGTATTTCGACGTTCACAAGATGGGACGTTTGACTTCCAATATACCTACATCACACGATGCAGTTCAAAGTGATTCGAGCGAAGGAACTCAAGGTCGAAATGGAGCAGTGGACATGCTGTGAGCAACTTCCACAAATGTTCTCTGGGGCTGCTGTTTTTATCAACAACGAAACACTAGACATTAGGTTCCAAGCATGTGTGTGTGGGTATCACGAATCGAGGCATTGCAATCTGACCTTCTAACCTGTCACGTTTCTCCTTTCCTTCTCAACTCACAAGGCAGCTGATTCTGATATGCTTACGTCACGGGGAACGACCTACGGTTTTTTATTCACGTCTGCTGAAAGGTTTTTGGAAACTATGGATTAAGTTAATGAGAAGCGAAAAATTGAAGGATCGTTTTTGTGATTGGGTGCTTGTTTATTTACTCATCATTGCTTATATGCACAATTAGCTGAATTGGTTGATTGATTGATTTGGTGTTTTAAGTCAACTTTATGAACAGTTACGCTAATTGGGACTGGATCTACAGTTTATCCCTTCTCTCTCTTTCTCTCTCTCTCTCTCTCTCTCTCTCTCTCTCTCTTTTCTTTCTTTTCTCCTCTCTTTCTTTCATTGAGAGAAAGAGAGAGATAGAGAAGTAAAGTGGGATCCGAACCACTATGTGCCAGGGACCCCTTCATGACAAGGCGACGACTCTGCCACTGCGCCATCGATGAGGCCTCAAAATTAACTGAACAGCGACGAGAGGATGACGGGTATAAAAAGTGAAAATAAAGGGCAGGGAATAAAGCGTCAGCGGCACTATCTCAGCAGTCGCCTGAATAGACTCAACAAGGCAACGAGAACTCTTTAGGCTGTCGTGAGATGTGAATCAGTGACCATCCAAATGTAAATATACGTATATCCTTTACCAAGAAAAATGAAAAACGTAATACAACTGATAGCGAGTGGTTGAAGCTGCAATCAAAGTTCCCCGGGACAGATTCCACATTAAACTGTAATTCCAAACACGGTTGAAAATATATGGTAACTAACTTACTCTATTTTATTTACACATACACTGAGGAATTTACGTAGGGGCATCGCCGTTAGAACGTTGATCTTGTAAATATGGGTTCCAGGATTTGATTTCTTATGGGGTCACGTTTCAAGTTGTCCTTGTCGCACTTTGAATTTGTAGGTCCAGTTCGATCAGACCGGGCATAAAGTGGACGTAAACGTCCGCTCGATTCGGTCAAAAATAATATGAAATACTGGGAAAATACATCTGCGAGAGTGAAAAAGCAGCATTAGGCTTCTTACTAATTTTCTGGAAGCGCCATTGAATTCATGGCAGAAATAGACGTTATTTAATTTCGTTCACATTAAGACGATCCAATTTTATGATGTTATTTATCTAAATTTAATTTTCCTTCGGTTTCTTCCACACTTTTACGTCAACCATAAAACTTTACGTTATTTTACAGAATGAAATATTCAATGTTTGTTTCGTATGCTCAGATTATAGTATAAAAATTTGGAGCTTAACTCATGGGGGGGTTTGAGCAGAATATTTTCTTTTTTGCAGCTCATAGAAATATCATCCAGGACTATTTTGATAAATAGGTGTTACATTTGCAAAATCATAAAATTACTGATTACTGTAGTCCTCGGGTTTCAGGAGGTTAACAAAAGTACCATTATCTCGTGAATCTCCATAAACCAAAAAAAATTGGGAGAAAGTGTCTCCTTTGCCCCTGTTAAGTTATGGTTGCTGCGCATAAATGCGTCGCTGAAAACCCATAACAGTTTGAAGAATCAAGGATTCCTTCCTGGTAGGCCGCAACAATGATGAATAAATTGAAACGGGACGGTGCAGGGTACAGGTATCTGGATAACTTAGTGGTAGCAACTGTCGTCTTTGACTGTCTCTAAGTCATCGAGCAACTTGGCAACAATATTAAACGTACAATAGCATTGTTACATTCAAAAAGGCATATGAGAAAATATATAAATTCTATTCACATTTTTACATCGCATAAATTGGTATTGATTTTAGATTGATTTAATTTATTTGACTTCGCGTTTTGTGTCTCTAGGCTAATTTGCGAAGATGGGGATGGGTGATGAAATGATGAAATTGATGAATGGACATTCACAAACAACCAAGCCCGACCGGGATTCGAACCCGCTTGGCGTCGCAGCGCGATGTGCTAACCACTTTTTTTTTTTTTTTTAAAGGAAAGCCCCCTAAGCGGAAGCTTCCCCCATCACATTCACTCATATCATTTCATTCACATTTCTATTTCAGGACTTTTTCAGGACAGACAATCACAAATACCTATGCCTTACCCGGGACTCGAACCCGGAACCCCTGGCGTTGTAGCGCGCTCTGATAACCACTTCGCCACAGAGGTCGACATCACTCGGCCACAGGGTCGGGCAAAAAAAAATTGATATTGAATTTAATTGATAGTATTTATGTGCAGAGAATGTTCTGAGAAAGTTCAAATTCGATAGCCCCCTTAAACACACCAGTACCTTCAACAAAACGATTTTTCTAGAATTGGTCTAATTACTTTTGGGACAGAACTTGCATAATATATAGGCTGTGTCCTAGAGAACAGTAAGTTTACAGTCAAGAAACAAAGAACAAAATAGGTATTTACGTTGTTCTTCCCTCGTTTTTTAGTCTGTGGTTTTACTCCCTACACATCGCAGTAATTAAGTACCAAAAGAAGTTTCTTCACTTCAACTGAATCTTAATCTTTTCTCGCTATCGAGGTTGAATCAAAGAGAAATAAGTGGGAAAAATAACTGAACAACATGTATTTACCCGTGATAGGGCCTCTCTAACTTTACATTTTTAACGGACGTCTTGTTAGCTCATGACTTCCTTCTGACACTAACACTAACATTAAGGCACACAACACACAATATAACTTATCCAAACAAAACATTACAAAACCAATTACACACTTATGTGATTTTGTATCTGTATTCATAAATATTATTAATGTTGAACACTAACACACATTTACCTTCTACTATTATTAACGTTTATTTTAATCTTACTTATCCCCCAGTAGAATGCTGTAAAATCAACGTTGTTCAGGAAAACCGAACAAATTTGGTTCTTTATGCCAATGTCGCAGTGAGTTACTGTAAACAAAAAAATAAGGAAAATAAAGGATGAATCAAAAAGGGAATCCGTAAAAGAAAAATCGCGGAACTCACGCCCTGAGTTAATTTTCAGGTACCAGGGCATAAGAAAATACCTCCGAAAGTATGGTGTTCCCCCTTTTTCCTTCTGATAATTCTAAACCCCTCAAAATACTCGGTCATCTGGAAAAGGAAAGGTTGAGCAATGTTCCGCAACCTTCTTGTCCTCGCACAATACCATAAATTATCCAGTATTGAACACGGCACATCATAAAATTTATTTATCTAAAAAACATACATTACGGCACTGTTGATATAAATTAAAAGTTTAGGAATGAGTTACAATATAATCAGTTAAAAATACTACTACTACTACTACTAATAATAATAATAATAATAATAATACAATTCACTGCACTCATAGGTACTTTTGGTATTATTATTATTGAAACGATTCATGCAGCTGATTATATGGATCCGAAACGCCTGTAGAGATTATGTATGTGTAATAACAAACTGACTCTTGCCATCAAGGCATGCCATGAAGGAGTAAAGTGGGTATGGAGTTTCGACCCTACACTTTCTTGATCACGGTCGAAGGTGGGGGTGAAGTGATCAGCACCACGTCCATGGCCACCTTCTTTAGCCAAAAGTTTTCTCCAGGTACCCACTTTATACGACGCTGGGTGGGCGCCAGAACCGCTTGAACAGGTGGAAAATATACTGGTTCTCCCCCGCTGGGGATCGAACCCGGATCTCTCGCATGGTAGTCAGATTAAATAATTTACATTCAACTTGTTACTACAAGAAAAGTTCGCAGCACACCCGTGACCTTGTGGAGGAACACCGGTTGCGAAACATAGATTTAGATAGAGGGTAATAGCGCCAAATAATAAGAATTAAAAGTATTTCAGAAATCGAATTCCAGAAAGCTGTGGGGTAAAAAGTGACCTTCAGCCAGACACTGTCTCAACCTCTCCTGACGAGCGCCGATGCACCTTGAATATCTTGGCCTTTGACCGGGAGGTGATTCTCCGGTACCCACAAGGTCTATTCGGAAAGAAATCGTGTGTATGCGCTCCCCCTCTCACCGCACCGCCACCCGAAACTTCCCCCCTTACTCCACTTCCCCCCGGGTACCGACAAGGGCGATAAAACCAGAGCGTGTGGGTGTGTAACGCGGACGCGATTTTTCTGCCACCTGGTGTGGAAAATAGTAAGCTCATCCCACACGTTGCATTGAAATTTGCCACCCTATGGGGACACGTGAAAAACAAATTTTCCCAAGTAAGGATGCTATCCATCAGGTACTTGCAAGTATTTCCTATTAGGTAATTCCATTATCGTTCCTCAAAAATTCAAGCGCAGTGATCCGAGGCTTCTATATGTATTTTCGTAACGATTTCCTTGTGGGGACCGGATTTTGGTCCCCACAAGTCGGTGCGGTCCCCATAAGGTGGATTCACAACTGACGAGTGTCCCCATAAGGTAGCATCTGCAAAAGCACACACACACACACACACACACACACACACACACACACACACACACACACACACAAATCACACTACTGAACCCAACTGATATTTTTTATTAAGCATAGAATTTTGATTTGAACCCCAAGAAATTTTATATAATAAACCAACAACAAAAATTCCAAAGCCAAACATATTTACACACTAAGTATACACACTAAGTATACACACTAGGTATACAAAACACACTGCTGAACCCAACTGATATTTATTATTAAGCATAGAATTTTGATTTGACCCCAAGAAATTTTATATAATAAACCAATAATAAAAATGCCAAATCAAAAACATTGTAATCAATGCAAAAAAATATATCCAGCCCCAATTGGGCTAAGCATCAAAAGATTTGTAATCCAGACAAATACAGAACTCCCATAAAAATATGCCCCAAATGCCATAGAAAATATAGCATGGAATATTTCACATATAAACATAAAGATACTTGTTCTGCACAGTCATCAACATTGCCCCCACAACCATCTACATCTGGTCTGAAAAGAAAGCATGAAGCACCTGTTAATGCTGGACCGGCAAAGCAGCCACGCTATGCACCCATCCATAGCAGTTTTAATGCCCAACTTAGGGATTACCGGTTTGTATCAGAGCCAAGATGTGGTATTAAGAATTTTTTGAACAATATAAATCCTGATCTGCAGGCAATTCTAAATGCACAAAATGGCTCTTATAAGCTGTCCCTCAAATTGTTTACACAATATAAGAAACCAAATGGCACAAAATTTACACAGCCCCACATAACAGAAACTGTACCGGTATATTCAAATGCAAATTTAGACAAAATAATAAGCAGTTTGATAGATCAATTAAATATTAAACACTCTGAATTTGCAGCAAAAGAGTCTGGATGGAGCCTATGCGGTTCTCCACACAAGTTATATGTTAATATTTCTGAATTCAGCCCATTACAAGGTTCCACATATCTGCCATTACCTGCCAATATTAAAAACAAAAGAGCCGTGGTTAATATAGAAAATAATGACGAGAAATGCTTTTTGTGGTGTATTTTAGCTGCTTTGTATCCAGTTTTAAGGGATCCAGAAAGAATAAGTTATTATAAACAGCATGAACATGATTTTGATGAAGCAATGGAGGGTTTAGAATATCCAATGTCTATTCAGAATATTGATAAATTTGAAAAAAAGGCCAGGAATATCAATGATAAACAATTATCTATTAATGTATTTATTTGTTCTACTGGCCGTGGCAATTGCTTGATAGCACCTCTCAGAATTAGTACATTTGATGATGATTCTGCTGTTCCGATTGATCTGCTCTTAATTGAAGGGGATGGCACACACCACTACACTCTGATACATAATCTTGAAGCTTTAGTCAGAACACAACAAGGCAAATCTAAGACAATATTCAAGTTGTGTAGAAGATGTTTAAGTGTATTTGATGGTAGAAAAATGGTGAAAGGGGTTCGTGAAAAAAATGCAGAAATTGCTAAAAACAAGTTAATTGAGCATCTGAAATACTGTGGCAATCATAAACCCGTTCATATGGTGATGCCTAATCCAAATGAAAATGCCAAATTCAAAAAGTTCGAGGCCTTGTTGGAACACCCAGCATATATAGTCTGTGATTTTGAATCAAATCTCAAACCTCTTGCATTCTGTAGCCCAGACCCTGAGGAATCTTCAATTACATCATACCAGTTACATGAACCTTCCAGCTTTTATTATGTGATTGTACAGGATGGTGTTGTTAGTAAAAAAGATTCATACATGGGACCAGATGCCATCAAAAAATTTGCACGTAAAATAGAAAATGAGTGCCATGACATAGCATCTAATGTCTTATTAAAATCAAAACCTATGATGCCTTTAACAGAGAAACAGATTGAAGATTTCAACAATGCAGAAAAATGCCCGGTATGTGATTCTGAATTTTCAGATGCAAATATCAAGGTGAAACACTATTCCCATACAGATGGTAAATTCTTAATGGCCCTGTGTAATAGCTGTAATATTAAGATCCAGAGACCAAAATTTGTCCCTATATTTTGCCATGGTGCATCCAATTATGATTTCCATCATTTGATCAGGTACGAGGGGTTTGACAAGGAGAATTTAAATATTTTAGCAGAAAATGATGAGAAATATATTGCTATTAGCAAAATAATTAAAGTTAATGGTGTTCCTATTCACTTAAGATTTCTTGATTCATACAGAATTTTATCGGCTAGCCTGGCTACACTGGCCACTCAATTATCTGATGATCAATTCAAAATCACATGTGCTTTGTTTCCAAATCAGGACCTGAAATTAATTAGGCGAAAGGGTGTATATCCATATGACTATGTTACAGATTTTTCTAAATTTGATGAGTCTGCTCTGCCACCACAACAAGCATTTTACAGCAAAATCAGAGGATCTGGAATCACTGATGATGATTATCACCATGCCCAGTTGATGTGGAACAATTTAAAATGCCAGACATTTGGTGATTATGACATGGCATATTTCAAACTTGATGTGACCCTCTTAGCTGATATACTTCAGGCATTCAGAAAATCTTCAATGCAAAATTATAATTTACAGTGCTCCGGGGCTAGCATGGTCTGCAATGTTTTTAAACACTAAAATGCAATTGGATCTGATCCAAGATCAAGACATGTATCTGTTTATGGAGCAATGTATAAGAGGGGGCATGGTGCAATGTTCTCAGAGATATGCCAGAGCAAATAACAAATATATGCCTGATTATGATCCAGCACGGCCATAAAATTATATATTGTATGTGGATGCAAACAGCCTGTATGGTTATGCCATGATGGATAAACTGCCATATGCAGGGCTTGAGTGGGTTGAAGATTTCAATATTGAAGATCTTAAGGATTTTGATGACAGTGACTATGGCCTCTTCTTAGAGGTTGATCTGACAATTCCTGATGATTTACACAACACATTTTCTGATCTGCCCCCAATTCCTGAGATTCAGTGCTTACCTGGCTCTAAACAGAAGAAATTGATGATGACTCTGGAGCCGAAACAGGATTATGTCATATATTACAAAAACCTCCAGTTCCTGATGCATTATGGTGTTCAAGTGACCAAAGTTGGAAACGTTTTGAGGTTCAGGCACTCAAGATGGTTGAACCCATATATTGATACAAATACAGAGCTTCGAACATCTGCAATAAGCCAATTTGATAAGACCTTGTTTAAATTGATGGTCAATTCTGTGTATGGCAAAACAATTGAAAATGTCAGAAAACATACCGATGTTAAAATAATTACTGACCCCAGCCGGAGCAAAAAATTGATTGCAAAGCCTAATTTCAATTATAGAAGAATTTATGATGAAAATATGGCACTCTTCAACATGAAAAAAACAAAAATTAAGTTTGATAAGCCTATTTATGTAGGGGCTGTGATATTGGAATTGGCCAAATTACACATGTTAAAATTGTATTATAATGTGTTGAAGCCTTTTTATAAGGATCGTGTAAAACTGATGTACATGGATACTGATAGTTTTGTTCTCAATATTCAAACAGAAGATGTTTATCAAGATATGTCACAGCGTGAATTGCTTGAATATTTTGATAGCAGTGAACATACAAAGATTCAACCCCACAACAAAAAGGTGCCTGGCAAGTTAAAAGATGAGATACTTGGTGATGTTATTGTGGCATTTGCTGGGTTAAGTGCCAAGATGTATAGCTTTGAAACATGTAGTGGTGCTGTTGCCAAAAAGGCCAAGGGTATTGGCAAAGTAACTGTGGACAAAGAGCTTGAATTTGAGGATTACAAAAATTGTCTCAAATCCCAGAGTTTAATCAGAACATCAGAATCCAGAATTCAGAGTGTGGATCACTTGCTGACTAGCAATATTATAAGAAAAGTGGCTCTGGACCCACATGATGATAAGAGATGCATTTTATCATGTGGCATACATACTCTACCATGGGGTCATTGTTATTTGAAAAATGGCAATCAATGCCCAATTACAGAGCATGATTTGAAATAAATAAACATGCCTATGAACTTATTTGGGTTCAAAAAACAGGCTATTATGGACCTGCCAACACCACAAGCCTCTTCTGATATAATATCTAAACTAAGTGCTTTGTTAATTATTCATCTGAACAGCATACTTACAGATGTTGATGATGAAACAGGTAAAACATTGTACATATTTAACAATAATTTAAATCATTACCAATTACCTGTAGGTGGTCAATTACAATTTATTACAACCCCTGAGGGTGATGTTAAAATTTCAATAGGGAGAAATATTTATAGAATTAAGCACTCAAACATGATTTCTGGCACTGTATATACTGTTTCTGCTGGTGACTGCTTATATATTGAGGTCCCAGGATCCTATGACAAGCTTATACCTTTTTTTATAGAATTAAGAATCAGATATTCTATAATAAATAACTACTAAATCAAAATGCCTAATGATATATTTGGCAATACAAGACATGAAGATCACAGTGATGAGATTCTGATGCTTGATGTCAGAGTCAAGAAATTAAGAAGTGATTTACAAGCTTTACAAACCACACTCAATGCCAGTCTTCAACTAGAAATTACAAATTTACAATCACAATGCATGGACCCTCTTCTTAAAATTGATTCTGAACTCAAATTATTGCTTCAGAAATATACTGACTTGGCCACATTGGATAATTTTCAAAGTTTAGAAGAGGCTGTAGCAGCTATTCAAGCCAAATTTAAGACCCAGGCCACCAACTCTGAGCAATTGAAACAGCAATTGGAAGAGCAGATAAATAATGTCCAGACACAGCTCCAAACAATTGTCAAAAGCATAAAATCACAAGAAGATTTTGATCTAGTGATTTCCACTCTAAAAGAACAGATTCAATCATTACAGATACCTAATCTGGACCCCTTGAACAATGCCATAGCCGAGGTTAAAGAAAAAATTGAGACACTTGAAAATTTTATGAACAACTTACCATCTTCTGATGCTTTGAGTGCAATAACTCGGAGTGTTGCCAACATTAAGCTGCAACTTGAAACATATGATGATTTTGGAAAAATTCAAAGTACCATAACCCATCTTGAGGGCACAATAGCAGCAGTGCAAAATGATTTGACAAATGTACAAGAAACTCTAGAATCTCGCCTGCCTGGTATTGTAGATACCCTTGTCAGTGTCCAGCAACAGATCACAAAGCTTGAAAACCTCAACACTGAATCTGAGCTATCTCATTTTCATCACTTGATTGATGATATCCAAACAAAGCTTGAAATTTTACAACAATCAACACCCACTCAGGCAGATATAGCCCTGCTCCAAAATGCTATGCAAAATGTGGCTGATGCTTCTGAATTAAACAATGTGAAATTGGCACTTGAATCTTTGCAAAATACTGTATCAAATCTGCCTACATCACAGGAACTTAAAAATATTAAGAGAGCTGTGAATCGCATATTGAAATCAGAAGATATCAAGAATATCCAGACAGAGATCAAACAACTTACTCAGACAGTGGCCACTCTACCAACCAATCAACATATTAATGAACTGCATGCCCTGTTTGAGGATATCAGAAGACAGGTCCATGATCTTACAACCCAAAATTCAAAATTGGCAGTTGTTGAAAATTTACAGCAAATTGTAGCCAATATCAAGCAACAGCTAGGGACCATGGAATCCAATCAAGCAAATGCTCTGTCTGTTTTTGCCACCCAGCTACAAGAAATTGTGCAACAATACAAGAAACTTGCTGTGGACATAAGAATCAAGCCGGGGCACGATGAGATTGTTAGGACCATCAATGAGCATCTTGAATCTGTAACAAGTAGATTGCTCACAGCAGAAAAAGAAATAACAGGCATAATTGAAAATCCTAAACATACAGTAATTCTTGAATTGTACAGTATCCCCGACAAAGAATATGATTCACCATTTACACCAGGCGGCAAAATATATATGCTGTCCCCTGCACAATTTTATTACCAGTTTTTTGGTGGGGGCACACTGAGACCAATCAAGATCAAATATTGGCTTCAGCCACAGGCACACCACTACCCTACCTTATCAATAACAAATGCTGATAATAAACAAAAAATCACCAGTGTAGAATTGGAGGATTTTACAGACCCCAATACATTAGAAACATCTTATGCTGAAGATGATGGCTCTCTGGAATTTAAAATACAAATAGGGGACAAATTATATTTAGAAAATCCTGTAGTATCAGCTGCTGAACACCCTATAGTTGCAATATTCTTGTTTTCATATTATGTCTAGACAAATTATTGTTGATGAATTACACAGGCAAGCCAGACATAATTTTAAGAGATTGCCAGTAGTCACAAAAGGCATAGATGATTTATGGCAGAGCGACTTGATTGAGATGGCAAGTGGACAGCTGAAAAACTTAGACAAAATCAACAAGGGCTACAAGTATCTACTTACTGTAATAGATACATTTTCCAAATTTGCCTGGGCTGTGCCACTCAAATCCAAGACTGGAGCATGTGTTACAGAAGCCATCAGAACAATCATCAATCAGAGTGGAAGATCACCGCGCTATTTGCAAACAGATAATGGCAAAGAATTTTATAATTCTGTGTTCCAACAATTCATTAAAAGCCAGGCAATACAACATTACTCGAGTTACAGTGATCTCAAGGCCTCAATTGTAGAGAGATTCAACAAAACCCTAAAAAATCTTATGTATAAACAATTTACACTTCAAGGTAATTATAAATAGATTAATATTCTTCCAGAACTTCTACATAAATATAACAACTCTGTCCATTCCACAATCAACATGAAACCCTCTGAAGTAACTTCATCTGATGAGCAAAAATTGATCAGTACTGTTTATTATCCTAGATACCAGCCAACAACAAGAAAAGCCAAATACAGGGTGCGTGATCAAGTAAGAATCAGCAAATATAAGCACTTATTCAGAAGAGGCTTTACAAGAAACTGGAGCACTGAATTATTTACAGTGGTTCAAGTTAAACCTGGGACCCTTAACACATATATAATAAAAGACCACCGAGGAGAAATTCTCAAAGGCCGGTTCTATGAAGAAGAACTCACCAAAACTAAACAGCCTGACACATATCTCATAGAAAAAATCATCCGCAGAAAAGGCAACAAGTTATTTGTCAAATGGCTAGGACTTCCAGAACACAGCTGGATCGATGCAAACAAAGTGATAATATGAGCACCTGGGATGTTATAAAGAGGCTGCCAGAACCTGAACAGCAGAATAAGAGAAATGGCAAGTTGCTGCCTGATAATATTAGGTGTCTTATTGTTGGGCCATCGGCTTGTGGTAAAACTACACTAATAATTGATAATTTTTTATTGGCACCCAACTGGTTAGACTGGAAAAATAGGCACTTGTATGTCTTCTCTAAGAGCTTGGAACAATTAAAATATCAGCAACTGATGAAGCTATATGATGGATTGGATATTGCCACTTTTGAATCAGATGTTAAGCCACTCCATGAATGTCTCGATAATTCTGTTGTTGTGTTTGATGACATTATACTGGATAATCAAAACAAGGTTAGAAATTTCTTTACACAGGGCCGGCACAAAAACATTGATTGCTTCTACCTGGCACAGACTTTTTCAAAAATACCCAAGCAGCTGATCCGAGACAACAGCAATTTTATATGTGTGTTTCATCAAGATCATACCAACCTCAAACACATACATGATGAATATGTAGGTGGGGACTTGAGCTAGAATGGTTTTTCCAAGATTTGCAGTAGGTGCTGGAACCAGGATAGTTATGGGTTTGTCACAATTTATATGACAAGAAAACCCAATAGTGGTAAATATAGAAATAAAATTAACAATTTTCTAGACATTGAAACATAAATAAATAACCATGAAAAGGCCAATGATTGATGATCTTAAATTAAGAGATTATCTTGTAAAAAGATTTAAGGGATGGAAATCAGAGAACCGAGGTTTTTATGAGCAACACAAGCGCACAGAACAGCCTATTATTGATGCTATTGGTGAATTAGGTAAAAATATCAAAACTGTTACAGAGCAAAATCAAAATTTGATCACAGAGCTTGTACCTGTAGCTGCAAGAAACATATTAGATTATCCAATCACCCCACTTTCTAGTATTCATACACCTAGTCCTGTTGCTCCTCGAAGAATTGAGGCTAGTCTGGATCCTATTGAATTGGGTCTTCTTGCTCAAAAATATTTAAGCACACCTAAAGACAACAAAGATGAGATTTTTGGCTTATATGCTGACACAGAGCGTGATGGTAGCATCATACATAGAATTGGCAATTTCAGAGTAACATTTATGGGAGATGATATAATTGTATATTCAGAATCTCATCTTGGAGAAAAAGGTGGTTTTGTTAAGTATCTCGGAACACCTGGATTGTGGGAACTGATGACTAGGAAAAGGCCTGGCAGCTATACAGATCAAGATTATGAGCACTACAAAGAAATATTAATAAAATCAGATGCTCTGTACCAGAACAATGATCCCACACAAAAAAGAGTCAAGTCTAGCAGTGGAGCAAAATATAACAACTTAATCAAGCCCATATGGTCACAGATCAAGACTGGTAGTGGAATCAAACAATACAACACCCTGCCTAAAGAATTTGTGTGGGTTGATGATGTCAGGAAACTTGTAGATAGGTTATTGGTGATAGCTGGGGAGGAAAATGCTGGGAACCACAATTTTTACAATGAAAAGGTTGGAATTATGGACATGATAAGCACAAAATTGTCTAATTTTATAGTGAATGACACTAAGGGGATTGGATATCTTATAAAAATTATTAATACTCTACCACCTAAATTTTGGAATATTTCTGAGGGTCGGGGGCTTGTTAATGACATTATAAACAAGCTGCCATTTGAACTACACATTCCAGGCTATCAGTATTGTGGTCCAGGAACAAAATTGGACCATAGATTAAACAAAGGTGATCCTGGTGTTAATCCCCTAGATGCTGCTTGTAGAGACCATGACATAGCATACAACACATATTCTGATCTTGACAAGAGACATGTTGCAGACAAGAAATTAGAAGAGGCTGCATTTGGTAGATTTGTAAGCAAAGATGCTTCTTTAAGTGAAAAAATAGCAGCATTGGGGACCACCATAGCTATGAGCACCAAACAAAAACTGGGGTGGGGGTTGTGAATATATATATAATAAACCTAGAATGAAGGCCAAGGGTGTTATGTATCAGGTACCTTATGCAGGTCTTAAATCTCTTAAAACTATTGATAGCCTTTTAACCAAAAAGCAGCGCAAGAAAAAAAGCTCTTGTCTTGCAAAGGGCCATGGTATGAAAATGTTGCTTAGCACCCCCCAATTAAAAAAATTACAGCAATCAAGAAAAAAATCACATGTGGGTGGATTTATATTTACTATCCCGGCCATCTTAGCAGCACTTGGGGCTGTTGGGAGCTTGGCCGGGGGATCAGCTGCCATAGCAAAAACAGTAATAAATGCCAAGAAGAATAGGGCAGAATTAGATGAATTGAAGCGCCATAACCTGGCCATTGAGAAACAAGGCAAAGGTGTTAAGAGAGCCATGAATAAGTTAAAAAAAAACAAGAGCCGCTTACAAACCAAGATATTGAAGCTTTAATCAAGCCACTGGGCATCAAAAATTTTAGAGGTGTGTACATGTCTGATTCTTTACCAGAACAACCACTCAACAAAGAGTGTGGCATTGTTAATTTGGATAAGTACAAAAATCAGGGCACTCACTGGATCTGCTATCTTAAATATTTAAACAATGAGGCATTTGTGTTTGATTCATTTGGAGGTGTTCCACCTGAAAATTTAATAAAATATCTAAATTCAGCTAATCTTTATTACAATAATGCCCGTGTTCAAAATTTCAAAGATGTTAATTGCGGACATTTGTGTTTATCTGTTCTTAAATATCTGTCTCAAATAAATAAACCATCAATTGAAAATTTTCAAAAAGCCTTGTGCTATCTGAAACATCATGGGGGTATTCCATCTCACCAGCCAAAATTCAATATTGAAACTGAGATTACATGATGATATAGTGTATCCCAAAACAATAGCTCTCAGAGCATTTTATGGCATGTACTTGATCCCTAATATTACACACCACAACAACAAAATTGCAGTTGGGGATCAAAACATTGTCATCACTCCAGGGCAGTATAATCTGTCCACTCTAAATGCTCAATTACCCAGAGGTGTAGTGTTAAGTCAAAATTCTGTCACTCACAGAGTAGAGATTGTATCTGCTACAGAAACAGTGGATCTGGGTACTATAGGAGAGCTGTTAGGCTTTGAGAACAACACAAAACTTGAACCGGCCATCAAACACACTGCTATGAATATACCTAAATTCTTAGCCATAGAGACTCTGAATATTCACTGTAATGTGGCCGAGGGTATGATCACCAAATCAAATGGCATAGGCACTCACAAACAAACTGGCATTATTGCAACATTCAAACCTAACTCTGAATTTATGGAACCGATCATCTACACTCCATCCCCAACATTATATTTTCCTGTGTGCCATAATAGAATAGATAACATTGAATTGATGGTCACTAATGAAAAAGAAGAATTAGTTGATTTTGCTGGAGCCACAACAACTGCTATCATAGAAATTAATATTTAAATAAAAATACATACAAAAAAAATGGAAAATATTGAGAGTTATGAGCTACAATCATTCCCCCCAAACAGGAGGACATTTGCAAATTTAAATCAACCCAACACAGAGATTGAGGTTGATCTTGATGTAGGGGATGGCTTTATACACCCCCACAGAGCAGATCTATACATCAAATTTGATGTTGTAAAGCTCGATGGTACAGATTATCCGGCAAATTCAAATATAAGATTGGTGGATAATTTTGTGCCACATCTGTTCTCTGAAATTGAGATCAGAAAGCATGGTGTTGTTATAAACAGAGTAGATTATCCCGGCATTACCTCCACAGCTTTGGCCACACTAAAATTATCCAAAACCGAGGCTTCTTACTACAAAATAGGTGGATTTGAGGCTGGTGATAAGATATTATCTAAAAGCCACACAGTGCTGTTCCCCATGCGCCTGTTGTCAGGATTCTTCTCAGATTACAAAGATATTATGTGGAAGGGTGGTTTAAGAATCACATTTAGAAGAGCTGCCAATGATAATAATGCTTTGATGAGGTACAGCACATTAAACTCTACAGGGGAAGCTCTGCCTAATACCCTACCTGATGAGGGCAAGTGCATTATTCAGACTATGGAGCTAAGAATCCCGGTTGTTGAGTATGAAGCCAGTTATGCTCTTAAATACGAAGCAGATATAATAAAAAATCCACAGGTTCCTTTACAATTTTATACATATCAATGTGTACAGAAACCTGCCACTTGTACTTATTATGAGTTTGATGCTACAAATTCATTCTCCAGTATACAATATGACATGCCAGATTTTGTGGTGGTACTGTTTCAGACTGGAAGACACAATAATCAGGAAAAAAATTCAAGTAAATTTGATAGCTGCAACATCAAGAACATATATCTTAAAAATGGCAGAAATGAGGTATTTCCTAGAGAAAATTATAATTTAAACATGTCCAAGGATGATTTCCTCAAATTATATGAAGCATTTACAGCATACAAAAGGGTCACTACTGGCAATACTGACATGTATTACACACCAGATGAATTCAAAGCACAGAGACCCATGTTTGTCATCAACACTTCAAAAAGGAAACAAGTTGTGGTTAATGACAGGACAAACATTAAAATTATCTGTGAATTCCACGATACACTCCCCGATGACACCATATGTAGTGTTATTCTTATAGGTGAAAAATCATATGTTTATGATGTAAGAAATGAGAGAGTCACAGAGCAATTCTAGAGGGGGTCTCTGCATATTACATTGTTTTAATATTAGATAAACAAATTGAACCTGGTATCCAATTGAACTTAAACCGGAAGTGGACTGGAAGTAAATATGTGTGTGTGTGTGTGTGTGTGTATGTGAGGGGTGTGTGTGGGTGTATGTGTAGGTGTGTATGTATGTGTGGCTTTTTGGCGTAGTTTTAAGTGTGGCCAAAAAAAATATCAAGAGGGATATATTTTTAACAAATTTATGGACAACAATCTCACAGAAGTGCCTTTTATAAGTGTAGGCAAATCAATCTGAGGGGGTCATACTTTCTCGGAAAATTCCCGAGGGCATTTTTACAAAAATCTTGGATTAGACAGAGTTCCACACTTGAGCAAAAAGCTCATATGGGCATGTTGAGCTTGTTTTAAGTGTAGGCAAATCTGCTTGAGGGGGGTTCATACTTTATCGCGCCAATAATAGGACCAATTACACTACTAGAATAGGTTCATGGACGTCCGCAGGATTGTTTCCAAGGGGGCGGGGGGAAACTTGGCATATTTTCCCCAATAATAGTGTTCATCCCTCAAAAAATATTGCTTAAATTTGAATTTATCATGTTCGTGCAATAATTAAAACACATTATTGTGGCTGAAATTAAATTATATGTGTGAAATATGTAATTTTTGGTTGACTTTCGTTTTCCAGGGGGGGCACGCCCCCCCTTGCCCCCCTTCCGGACGCCCATGAATAGGTTCTCGATTTCTTGCAATTGTTGAGTTTTTGAAAGTCAATACCTCAAAAACCAAGAGCCCCGAAAATCTATTTTTTTATCATTTTGATATGTGTAATGTATAAACAAAAAAATCTTTAAAAATCCGAATACTAAAGGTTCAAAATTATTTTTGTATTGGTTGCTTTGACATGGAATGACCTGCTGACTTCTCATTCATATATTCACACTACCATCTCGATTTCCGAGTGTGTTGCAATGCAATTGGAATGAAAAACTATATCTGAAGTTCTTATATTTTATCCAGCCTGAGTGAATGGATATTTTGACGTTTTCCATGCCCGTTAATAAAGGGTGTACAGAAGAAAATAATGTAATCGTAACGTGGTTTAAAACTGAAAAGTAAATTAATTTTTGAGCATCACATTTAGTCAGTCAACAAGGTCTACAAAGTTCAGGTTTCTACTTTTTAAGAGCACTATTAGTTAGGTTCGTTATCATTGGCGTGTTTTATCGCCAAAAAAAACTATTAGAACGTATTTATTTTAACTGACAAAGAATGAAATAATCCTCTCCTTGTGAATTGATTTGTAATTTCGTCCTCCGTTTGCCACTGTGTCAGTCCCTGAATGAAGAATTTATGTATCATGTAATAGCACAAGAAGCAATCCTCCCGTCGTCTTGCTTGGGACTCACTTCATGACGTCAGCATCACTGGATGACGTAGCTTCGGGGCCGGTCTTTTACGTATGCTACGGGACTCACTTCATGACGTCAGCATCACTGGATGGGCCGGTCTTTTACGTCGGCTACGTCTGCGCAAGTAGTGACGCGAGACGGCTGCACCAATCAACAGTGAGAGAAACGGGATTGTGTAATGGGCGACGGGAGTTACCCGTTCTCTCTGTAAGCGTTGCAAACTTTTGAAAAGGATAATACCGAACGCATATGGCAAATGGACCGTATTTTTATCTCCAGGTCCGTACGATTGGTTTAAGAATTTCTTAGGAAAATAATAGGGATAAAACTGCAAGTGCAAATTTTGACAAGCTGTGCATTTAGCGTACGGACGAAGGTCTGGACCGTACGGGTTGGCAACGCTGCGCTTTCACCACTAGATTTTCCTCCTCCTCTGACGATATGCGCGGTCCTGATCTACAGTTAGCTGGGTTAGGGTATAGCTATTCCTCCCCGATGGTGTCGTGGCCATCAAGGGGTTCCGCATTCGATGCCCGGCTAAGGCACATAGCGCAGTGATTTCATTTTATTTTTGTTATTTAACGTCGCCTTTCTGGCACTTTTGCTTAAGGATGAGTGGTTATATGATGAAATGATGAAGGGGCACTCACAAAGAAGACCAATGACCTGCGGTGTGTTCACATCCCCTGCTTGACCAAATACCTTCTGTTGAATTCTGACAACCATTTTACGTATTCAGTAAAGAGCACAAACAATGCTTTCGATCCATATTGATGGAAGTTCCTATTGCTTTCTAAAGAAAGTATTAAGTAGACTTATTTAGAGCATGGGCGCTCACAGTGGGGGGCAGGGGGGCACTTGCTACCCCTGAGATTTCTGGAATGTAATTCGAATGGTGAAGAGATATTTTATAACAAAATGTATTGTTTTCTGTGACTAACAGGCCGTAAGTTACAGCAACAATTATTATTATTATTATTATTATTATTAGAAATATTGTGACATTTAAGCTTACAGTCTATTTTACACGGAGTATCTAACTTTAAAAAAAAGCTTTTTGTCCTACATGAATTAATGTTAAAATGTGTATACACTTATGCAAATTGTATACAGATATACAGAATATGGAAATTACAAATGTATGTAATTTAAAAAAAAAACATAAGTAGTATTGATTGATTGAGTTTGTGTTTCAAGCCCACTTTATGCACAGTAAGGCTAATTGAGACTGGGCCTTACAGTTTAAAGTGGGATTCGAGCCGCTATGTGCCTCCACTGGGTATCGAACCCGGAACTCCTTGATTACAAGGCGACGACGCTACCACTGCACCAACTGGGAGAATAATAATAATAAAAATAATAACGACAAAAATAAAATCAATAATAGCAATAATCATAGCAATAATAATAATAAAATTAATAATAGTAATACAAGTTTATGTGACTCTGCCCCCCCTCCCCCCGAGAAAAAAATATTTTGGGCGCCCTTGACTTAATTTATCTTCAAGAATAATAGGTAATATAAATTCAAAATATTTGTACAACTTTTCACATAGCGTGGAACTGAATTGAGTGGAACTTCGTACTTCAAATCGGTCAGTCGCAGTAGGGTGTGAAATAAATCTCGTCTTTTAATCGGATACCTTGAAATGTCAGCATGAGATGAAAATAGCTGAGCAGATAAGAATATTCATCGAACTGCACATTTAATTAAATTTAGAAACATTCTGAAACAAAATTATTTCACTTAATTACTACAGTCCAATAAAAAAAGAGGGTTGGATTTGAATCCGTAACGTCTTATTTCTTAAGGATGAAAGAGAAGCTAACGCACGAGTATTTTACGAACTGCTCTACAACGTCGATGGAGGTAAATTGTTGTTATTGTTGAGTTAGTGTTTTAAGTGTCTAAGCGGGACTGGACCTACAGTTTAAAGTGGGATCCGAACCACTATGTGGCTCCACTGGCTGGAGGTAAGTCTCTTGAAACATATACGTAGATGATTGTGCAACCAATTAATTTTTGCGTATTGCGCAGTTCTTTGCAAAGAAAAGGATCACATAAGGGTGTTCCGTATAGGACGCCGAATTTGAATCGAGTGCTATATTGTTTTGTTTCGAGGTTGGCAAACCTGTTCTTACCATTGTTGGTATCTGTTGTCATGCCGATTAATGTAGCCTCAATTGTTTTGACTCGTTTGTTGTGGTTACGATATGGAACAGTTTACGATTGGGCAACGTGTTTTCATTGTGAAGACATTTTACCAAAGTGGTAAGTGCAACGCAGACAGTGTGTGATCTTATACGCTGTGATTTCTTCTTATGGGGGTTTGTGAAATCACAGGTGTACGCCAACAAACCACGAACCCTTTTGGAACTGAATGCGGAAATCATACGGGTGATTGGAGGCATCGGGACAGACATCTGCGAGAGGGTTATCAATAATTTTGTGGAGCGTATAAATGCATGCACACTCAATAGGGGGGTGGACATATGCCTGACATTGCCTTTCATACGTAAATAGGAGATGTTACTGCTTACATATATGTGAAATATAACTATTTTCATGATATTTTCCCTGTTTTTTTTTTTTTTTTAATTCGGCGTCCTATACGGAACACCCTATATTATTAAATATAGGCTAATTTGCCTAAACTAATCGTAATATTGCCTCTCCGCGTTCGGGCTTAGCAGCGATTTCCTCCACAAGGGACCATAACCAAATGCAGTGTTTTCAACCTCACATAAGGTTCTCTGTTACCAATTTCAACATGCAGAATGGCAACTATTCTCTACCATTATTCCTCATTCTTGAGTATTCCGTTTTGTTCTCTATTAAAATGCTTTAATGTAGTTCCTGACTTCGTGTTATAAGCGTGAAGATAGATCTTTTTCCACTATCTTTCTCGACTAGACTGTGGTCAAGTTGGCTACTCTCTGCTGGTGCTCAAGAGCTATGTTGCCACATAAACGATTTCTGGACACTCCTTTTTTATAGTCTGTTTTACCTCTTTTGTCTGTTTTATTAGTAACTAACTGAGTTTTATTTCTATTATTAACAATAAAAGTTTTCTGATATTTTGTAACTTGAAATGAACCATGCTAGCATCTATAGGGTTCGACGGTCCGCTCCCGATGCCCATATATTCCTTTGCGAGTGTCGGTTGAATCTTTATAATTCATTCTCAAAATTGGCAAAACTGCAAGAAAAGAGACGCGAGAAAATAAAAATATGAACATATTATTACTCTCACTTTTTAAAGCTACTGAAAGTATCTTCGAGCTGTTTGCAAGTTTTGTTGCCGAGAGAAGTAGAAAGCCATTGCACGAGACAGAGCAGAGCACAATGCAGACTCGTTTCTCCTCGGCAACAGAGCGCATAAGAACTTCCAGCAACCTCAAATATCATCTTCCTCGCCTGACGACGCGCCTCCTCACTCCAGCCCTTTTATGATCCATCTCGAAGATCTCTTCGCGATTCATCAATGATTCGAGAAAGACTGTGCGACGGAAGAATATGCTTGTCGTTCGCAACTTTTGATCCCCCCCTCCTCTCCCCCCTGTCTACGGCCCATTCTTCCCTCGACTTGGTCTATCTCCGTTCGTAATAGAAGTTCCATTGTCTGCCTCCAACACAATGCGATCCCTTATTATGAGGACCATAATCCTATGCGGTTCGTCTCCCTGAAAAAACCGCCAAGAGAGGCGAAGAGATGATGAATAAGGCTGCATCCCTTCCCGATGAAGAATGAATGGATTCAACTTCCTCCTGTGCGACAATGCATAGCGAGGGAGGAGAAAGAAGTGTGAAGACGCAGCACTTGCTAAAAAGCAATTAAAACTTGTCACAATATTACGAAATGGACATAAATTATCTATTCACGGCCAACCACTATGCCTCTGAATCTTCCACCTGTGCAATGCTACTTTTCAGGAAATTGCAGGAAATGTCAGCAAAGCAAATGTTAAAGCCAAGGGAGTTTGTGCACATTTACTATTAACAACGAGTAATAATTTTTCTTGTTCTTTCCTTTAAGCTCGCTTTATGCTCAGATTGGCTAACCGAGACTGGGCCTACAGTTTCAAGTGGGCCGGCCACCGTGGCGGAGTGGTTAGCACATCGCGCTACGAAGCCAAGGGTCCCGGGTTCAAATCCTGGCCTGGGCATTTCATCGTATCATTATTCATCCCCATCATTGCAAATTAGACAAAAGTTGCACAAAAAGCCATGTAAAATAAAGCAAATCAATCAATCAATCAGTTTCAAGTGGATCAGCTTCCAATTACAAAGCGAAAGCGTTACCTCTACGGCGTTGGCCTCTAGAAACCCTTTGAGGTTTTGTTTTAGGTTACTTTATGCACAGATAGGCTAATCGGGACTACAATTTAAATGTGTCCCTTCCAAAAATGTATTATCTTACGTAATTTTCCGTAACTCAGACATTTGATAACGACATGATAACTAAAGCAAAGCATTTAATGACCTAAAATTACTAAAAAAATGTCAAATGAAAGTTAATTTATGAAGAAAAAGATAAGACAGAATCTTTTTTTTAAGGGCCAATATTAGTTTTAAAAAATAATTTCATTATTGGTAGTTCCTTAACAGGTAATGAGTTTTTTTAGATAGCAATTTAATTTATAAGAGTGGATAATGTTTGTTTACTACACAACTCATTTATGAAAGGGGGGGATAATGACCCACGGACACCCGATGTAAGAAACACATTGATTATTGCAGAACTTGCAAATATATGCAAGGAATTTACAAAAAAATAATTTCAACCTGAGTTCTTGAAATTCAAATTGGAGTGGTTTATCATAATACATTTGAATTAAAATGAACAACAAAGACTTGTAGGAGATTCTCAAATAAAATGGGTTGTCTATTCTGCTGTTCAAGTCTTGTATATGGCTCGCTTCTATTTCGGTCGAGCATTACTGAAAGCAAGGAGTGTCTCCTGGATTTGATTCACAGTCAGACAGAGAGAACTTTTCACCTGACAAAACTTGAAAAACAAGAGTAGAAGCTATTGCTATAGGTCTGCTTTGTTTCTTGGACAAGCATTAACAGACAGAAATATTCAGCAATAAAAAAAAAAACATTTCAAAATATACGAGGGGAGAGTGAAATGTTTTGAGCCTCGCAGGGAAGGGGTGTTTGAGCTACAGTTTCTCATTATGATTTCTCTACATAATCACATAATCTCTATAGTCACCCCCCACATAAATGCCCTTATGCATTCTGTGCTGCAATTTGTTTAAAGTCATCTGGTAGAATGTTTTGTCCTGAGTCTCGCACCACCGAATGACCGCCTTCGTCCTGTGGAAGTGAAGTCCTCGAAGTGAATTCTGCATAGCAGGGAAAAGATGAAAATTTGATCGGGGCAGGTCAAGTCACACTCGACCAAAGCACCCTGTGCAGTGAGTCCTTTCCGACAGAGGTACCGAATCACGGCCCTGTCGGCCACTCTCTTCTCTGACACTTCATTCATTTCAACCTGACAAAAACATAGAAGAAAACATGTGAATTTCATACAAGTTCGCACAGTGTGTCCTAAAACTCACACCTTACATCCTCCAAAATTGTAATTACCTAGCATCACTCCTTCCATGTGAGGCTCAAAACTTTTTACTCTCTCCTCGTAGAAAAACCTATTTAAAATGCACAAGTGATATAAAAATTGCCAAAACATTATCTATTCCTCGAAAATTACTGAAAAAATTGCCTTTATTTAGCACATACACATTTTTACATATTCATGGAATCATCTCTTTTTGTTGAACCTAGTGATAACGTTAATCTGAACGCTAGTTAGGTGGTACGATTGCATTATATTGCAAAGACAATAGCTGCTCGCAATAGCTATAAACGGCTGCTATAAGCGCCGACAGGTGTTGATGGCTTCCACGTTCCAACAAGAGAAATGGGAAGGTCGCCTCACGGCAATGGAACGTTTACGCTTGCCCAATTCCACATCTCTGGTCTCCCTGCATGCTGAGAGCGATTACTCCGTAAGCTGACACTTCACCAACCAAAAACAAACGAGCTTTGACGAATGAGTAAGGAACCACCCCATCACATACATCTTCATTAACGATTTCCAAGTGCGGGCCTCCCCACTTAAGGATGTTCTCTCGCCGTGTGATGTGTGGAGACAAGCTCTACAAGATAACAATTCACCACCTCGTTACGGGAAGATATGTCTACATTGTTCTCGGAGATGAATTCATGAGATGAATCTTGAAGTGCACATCGCGTTAATGCAAATTGCTTCCATTTGATCCTCACCAGTGGCGTCGCCAGATTTTCTGGTGTAGGGGGGCGTCACTGGGTGGCTGTCAAAGATTTGGGTGGGCCACATCTTTAGGAAATAAATGATTTTGATTTCACATTTGTATTTTAGCAAAAATAAATGCTTACATGTTAATAAATAATACATCTAATTATTTGATATTCAAAGCCGGCCTCCGTGGCGGAGTGGTTAGCATAGCGAGCTACGACGCCAATGGTCCTGAGTTCGAATCCCGGCCTGGGCATGGGATTTCCTTGTGAGTGTCCCTTCATCAATGCCATCATATCATCACTCTTCCTCATCTTCGCAATTAGCCAAAAGTGGCAGAAATGCGAATTAAAATAAACCAAATAAAATATTTTATATTCACATTTTTTCTTATGTGATCCGAACAAGAATATTATGACAGGTACTGTCATATGGCTTGTTATATTAACTATACCTATGCGCACGTTTTATAATTTAAGATTATTAGCACGCGTCCATATGCATAAAAAACATAATGTTTAGAGAGTTCACGAAAATGGAGTATAAATGCCGTTAGAATTAAATTTTACTCATGTTAATTTCTGAAGGTAGCGAAAGATGGCACCAAACGGAATTTCATGAATAAACCGTAAATTCTTGAATTGCGCCTCTCGCTTGGATATCAATATAATAACAACTTCAATTTTTAGTCGTATTTAAACATTCTGGTAATACATTTTGACCTTATGTTATAAGATCTTTTATTATCATAAGAAATACCGTGGAAAGTTTGGTGTCGCTTTATGCACAGGGACGTTTTGACCAGATGGTAATTTTATCGGTTCCTGCAATTTGCACACTTGTTACTAAGTTATAATTCATACAGCGCGTTATTCCCCATTCTTCTGCGTAAATAAAACAATACTTAACAAAACTTGCAGGGTTAATGATGAGGGAAAACGTTCAAAATAAAAATAAAACCAAATACCACTCTTTTAAAATCATAGCTTAGCTGCATAACTGGGAGAGATCTGTGCTCGATCACCAGCTCTGAACTTCGAAGGAGACGAAGATCAGTGAGCGGAAACATCCATCGCGACACTTTTGGCTGCTCTAATGCTGAACTAGGCTATATTGTTATGATCCTCCCGAACCATATCAAAGATTCGGTCATATTTAATATTATTCTTAATTATTTTGCTTTTTATATTCACTATAAAACGTTATGAAAGTTAAGATATTTAATAGTTGAGCTAATGACATAATGTTCCCATTCGAGAAGTTTCGTGTTAGTTATTTGCAAGCTTGTTGAAAGCAAAATCTTTCATTGTTGACCATTAGTCAAAAATATGTGTTCTCATTTTAGAATCAAACTATTACGAAAGCCATAAGAGCTAAATTACAGTTGGAGTTATTAGTAATATAAGCCTTATGGACATTGGAAAGAAGTTTCTTTAAGAATGTGACAACTTCGTAGTAGAGAATATTGTAGAAACTTCAAGGATCATAATTGTTGTTTTAGACATAGAAAAATGAACCTTATGGAACATACTGTTTAATCTTTAGAATATTGCCATTATACACAAATTAGTTCTGCATATCACAGCTGTAGCTATGTTTATCTTTTGTGTCACGGGAGGCGCTCTGCTTGACATGAGAGGCTATAAATACTGCTTCGGAACCTAATTCTGGGGCATTTTCATCACCTACTCCGATGGATTAACAACTTAAATACTCAGCTCCCTTTAAGGGAGTGTTCATGAACTTAATCTTCGTTCTCAAATTAACTTAGACACATAGTTATTCTGTTGTATGGGTAGGTTCGCCCTGTGGACATGATAACATGATGGTAAACAGAAATAACCTTCACCTCTGACGTACCGTCTCAATATATTAGCCGTTAATAGAAAGTTTAAATATTTTAGTGAAAAAAAATATACATATTCTAATGTTGCATTGCATTTTAGGTCTCTTTAGCACAGTGTGTCTTGAAACCAGAGATCCTGGGTTCCAACTGTATAAGGTTCCATATATTAATCACATCATAATATTTACACTTGATTTTTTTTTTACATTTTGACTGGGTTGGTCTACCTAATGTTAGGTCTGCCATAGAACCTTTGACGCTGTCCTTTCTTTCAAGCTGACGACCGATTAACGCTGTTGAAACGAAAGGAGAAAGAAATCAAGTCTGCGTTAACAGTCGAGTTTATAGATTTCTAATTCTTGAGATTTGAAAATATGCCAAAATTTCTGTAAAACTCCATGTTCTATCGCTGCGAATTGAACCCCAAGTAGCTTAGGCGAGTGGTCAACGTGACGAGGTCTGAGGTTCAAATCACACATACAGAACCTCCAAAGGTGTCAATTTATACAAATATTTGACTCCAGTAATACATTTAAGTGCATGAACTGCTAATAATGTACTTTTTTGGTTTCAAAATGCACAGAGAAATGCATCAAAGTATATTTTCATCAGGTGCTCTTTCGTGTGATGCATCGATTGAGGAGATCACACAGAACCATGGAAAAAAATACACACACGCTTAACTGTCAACTGATGGGAAAAAAATACAACCACCTTGATTTTATGCATTTACAGTTCTATGTGCACAGAGAGAGAGAGAGAGAGAAATGAAGAGAAGGATAGATAAAGGAAGAAAGAAAGACAAGAGAGAAACGGATAAACGCCATACTAAGTAAAAGTTTTTATTTCATTGGTGTCATTATTCACAATATTACAAGCCAATGCCTATTGTATTATATGGTTAGAATTACGAGTGGCTATTACCATGTCTTTTCTACAAATTTTTGTAACTTTCTGCTTCCCAATTTCTGTAGCTTTGATTTGAGTTCTTGTTTTAAGTCCACTTTATGCACAATAAGACTAATCGGGACAGGACCTAAAGTCCGCCCGGCCTGAGAATGGACTTGATGAAACCCAGACTTTCCGCCTCCAGTTCAAGGGGGGGGGGAGCGGTGTTGCTACCGGTTGTTACACGCCTGATTTTTGTCCAGTCGTACACAACACCTCTTCCTGTCAACAAGCCCCCTTCGCTCGCAGTTCAGGGAAAGGAAGGAAATCGGAGACCCATTCGCTTGCTACGTGACGGCAACCATTAGGCTTCGCCGTGCTTGGCCTTGTTGAGGGTGCCACCTGTTTCGAAAACGAAAAATTTGGCAACGCAGAATACCACGAGAATTCCCCCTCACCACGGCAACTTGACAAAGCCGATTGGTTCAGCTGTTCATGTGACCCTCCATGGCTTTCAAAAGAGAAGACAAAAATAGAATTTCGAGGTCCGTTCTTTGAATACACTATACAGTTTAATATGAAATCCGAACCATTATATGCCTCCATCGGGAATCGAACCCGGGACCTCTTGATTACAAGGCTACGACGCTACCACTGCGCCATCGGGAGGCCCTGTAGCATTTGGTGCCTTGAAATCCAGGAACTAGTGATAATACAAAAAAAAATAAACACTAATAGTCTGAACCAGAGACCAACGCATTAATCAACCTAGCAACTTCTTCAGTATTCTCTTTTCTTCAGGACCTCATTTCATGCTTTTCAATTGTCCTCTAATTTATGAAAGTAACAGTTAAGCGGATTATTGCTGTAAGCGGCTTCACAATTATTTCGGCTTGCGCTTAATGCGCCTAATTCGCTTGTGAACTCTATCATCGTTTCTTTATGCGCAAAAGAGAGGCATTTAGCAGAATTCCGATTACATCTACCATAATCCGTTGTTAATAATGGTGCAGCAGTCATGGGAACATAAACCAACGAATGACAGAGGTTTCCTGGAACAGTGGGTTGGTTTCAATGCTATCGTAAATTCAATGGGTTAGTAGTTTTTCTTCGGCCAATACCGAAAACGCAGTTGGGTCCGATTCAAACGTGGCAGTAGTGAAAGTACGCAACAATGAAGTAACAATACCTTGAACCAAGTTCACGCTGATCCGATATATTGATTGTGCTGGTAGCACTTATATAAATGCTTGTGTGCTACAATATAATCCTCTGACGTGATGTATTCTGTTCATTGGTTGTCTGTTAGCTCGGTGTTAGATTATTAAATTTTCACATTGGCTGTGTTTTATGTTGACTACTACAATCGGTTAACAACAAATCAATTGTGAAAACTGTGTCCCTAGAGCTGAAATTCACTTTTCACTATTTGCACTAACAATTTGGAATTCAGTATAACAATATTACACTGTGTCGATCTTCGTGGTCTACTAGGAAAATATAACAAAAGGTTTATTAGTGTACAGAATGGGTTGATCATTCCCTTGTCTCTAAACAAATGTGAAGCATTTTAAGCTTATACGTGCACATGCTTTAAAATGATAGATTTTTTATTTCTTAAAATAACACAAGGATATTGGCTGGAAAAGTTTGCAAATAATGCCATAAAAGTCGATTTTACGCCTTTTCCGGGGCCAGGTGAAGACTTAGAACTCAAGCGCCACCTATTCACGAACCAACCTTGTATTCTACCTACTTTTCCAAGGGGGGCTCTTCATTGCTAAATTTTTCCGCTAGAGGCGCCACCCCTGTTGTATCCCTAAACAATTGCGTTCGTCATCTGGCTGCCCTAAGAGTTACATTGGAGCACGATAGGATGGCTATTAAAACGTTAGTTTCAACGAAGGTAAGAATTTCTCGTGTAAATCGATAACAAAAATGTGTTTAGCAAATCTTTAAGATTATGTAGCAAGTTATAAGTTATCGAAAATTACATTCTCCTGAACCTAAGAATTAATATATTAAAGCGGATCGGCAGGGTAGCTCAGACGGGCTAAATATAGTATGTTTATGCATAAAGAGCACTAAACTTGATGTGATTTTGGTCGTCCCTAGCTGCTATGGGTCTATAATAAAAACATAGATTTTTACACTACGCTTTTATGCTTCCTCTTGTTTTGACTTGCGAGTATGTGTAATTCAACGGCGGGAGTAGGGATCGAGAAACTCCCCAAATTACAAAGAAAAAATGTATTAAGTGAGTAAGTGCATGATATTTATTATTATACACTATGCCCTACCCGATAACTTAATATTAACATATGTTTTCTTTTTATTAAGCAGACATTTTTCTCTCGTACTTTCGTCCTTTTTTGTTTTGAGTTACAGCAATTTAAAAATTATAATTCCTGTAAATAAGAAAGCCCTAGAGGTTTCGAGACATGAAACAGAATATAAAATAATTTTTGTAATAACTAATTTTTCTCGATAAATATAAAATAGAGAACCATATTTACTGGTCATGGGGAAAAGTATAATATCACGTAAAAAAATGAGTCATTTATTAATAACAACTATAAAAATAAAAGTACAGTCACATTTGTGTATTATTCTTTACCAGATTCACAAGAATAAAGCACTTGAATTGTGAAAATTGCAAGTGACGTAAACAAGTGCTGTGCAAATTTTAAGGCTTTTTTAAGTTCCGATATCTTTTCTGATGTTGAGAATCGTCTTATTAGAATTCTTAGTTTCACAGCACTGATTATTCTTCTATCATGTTCCGACATAATTTCTGAGGTTAAGATGAAATTAAACTTGCAATTTAATGTACGTAATAGCAGTACGTTCAGCATCAAATTCCCCATGTATTTAAATGGGAGAACAATTGCCCATCAATAGCGTGAGAACACAACAAGGGTGCTGCCACCCAGAATAGTTTGCTTTGACCAGGCCCATTAACGGTATCTGCAATAAAATTATATTTTAAAAAAAGTAACTTTGGGTTACTTTATGAGCAAAGTAACTGTCGCTCGGATAATTTACTTTTTTCTCTAATACCCATCTCCTTTCCCGGAAGATGCTCTCATAACAGCGAGAGGGCGATACAATCATTGGAAGACCGTAAACCTTAATTTAGTCAGGGCGTCACACCTTTCCCCTTAAAAATGTTTTTCCGGAGTCGGGTCAGGGCACAGGACGACCGCGGGGGGGGGGGGGGGGGCAGGATTTATGGCCCTGAATCTGTCACGTGGCGTGGGAAATAGCCCTGTTACCTCGGCACTTGACCTCATCGCTGAAGGGTCAGCGCTTGCAACGAAGCTGTTGCAGCCTCGACCGGTCCAATTTATTGAAGGCGACAACCATTCTTGACCCCGCAAACAGTTCGCTTTTCACGGTTAACAATTGCAGGCAAAGCCAAATGCAATTAGATGAGCACTTATAGTCAGCCTGATCTCTTTCCCGTTGTACTTCCTTCTGGAGTTTGGCATGCAGTGCACGTGAGGGCTAAGGGCGTGAACAGGGGGATGCAAAGGTGGGTTATGGCCTACCAAGGGGTCAGCCCGCCCAGCTGCAACTAATAATCTACATTTATAGCAATCACACACGCACAAAAAGGTAGTGCAGGGGACCACCGATTCTGAGACTCCAAAATGTCAACCTCACTTCCACGTAGTACACCTTCGTCTGATCCTTCCAGGCTAAAGAGGCTCTGGCGTCTGGACTCTCATCTCCTTTGCAGGGGCGTGCTCAGTATTTTCGAAAGGGAAGGCTGGTCAGCCTTACTTTTGCCATCTTTTCCTACCTTTGACTTTCAATTTTTTAGGAATACTGAACCAAAGCTAGGGGTTATAACCGCACCACTCCCCCAACCCCACTTGGACACGCCACTGATCCTATGTGAGTCCTGTGTGTGCTGCCCATATGTGTTTCTGATTGTCCTTTCAGCAATTTCATCTGATCGTGGCAGAAGAGCGAAGTAAAATAAATCAATCAACACACAGAGAAAGAGAGTGAGTGAGAGTGGGAAAGGTATAGAATGACAGGATACTGAGACTGAGGGACAGAAATCAAGTGAAAAAAAATAAAACTAACAAAGAGAGAGAGAGAGAAATGGAAAAGAAAAAGCGAGATAAACAAAAGGATTGAAGAAAGCGAAAGAAAATAATAAAATGAAGTAAAGGATAGATAAACAAATGTGCAAAGAGAGAGAGAGAGAGAGGGAGAGAGAAAGAAAATAGAAAAGCAAGATACACAAAAGGATTGAAAAAAAACGAAAGAAAAAGATAAATGGAAGTAAAGGATAGATAAACAGATGTGGAAAGAGAGAGAAAGAGAGAGAGATAGAGAGAGAAAGAATAAAGAAAAAGCGAGATAAACAAAAGGATTCAAGAAAACGAAAGAAAAAGATAAAATGAATTAAAGGATAGGTAAACAGATATGGAAAGATAGAGAGAGAGAGAAGGGAAAAGGAAAAAGCGAGATAAACAAAGGGATTGAAGAAGAAAAAGATAAAAGGAAGTAGAGGATTGATAAACAGATGTGAAAAGAGAGAGAGAGAGGAAAGTAGAATGAAACGGACAAAGAGGGTTAAAGAGGGAAATGCCGAAAAAGGAGCAAGAGAAAAGATGATAATTTTTATAACTATGAGAACCGTATAGCAGAGCCAACATGAAAACATTTCACCCACCCTTTCAAGCCACCCTAATGAAAGTTTCTGGTGATGACGTCATTTTCAACAACTTTTTACGTATAAAATATACGTCATTAGAACAAATAAACAAACACATAATAGAATAAAATTTATCATCATTACCACCTTCTCGACATATTGTCTTATTATTTTTATTGTTTTTAAAATTAGACTTTGTGCTAATGAGAACCTGACCTACAATTTAAAGTGCGATCCGAAGCACTCTTTGCCTTCACCGGGTATCGAACCTGGCAGCCCTAAAATACAGGAGTAAAAGTATTTATTGTAGTAGGAAAAAATTCTTATTAGTATTTGATTCTGGAATGCACGCTAGACAATATCGCCGGTCGTTCCGGCTTCCGCCCCATGAATGTTATTAGAAATGAATTAGCCTTATGAGTAATAACTTGTTTCCGGAACTACATTCTGGAGTAGACACAGGAGTGCGATGAAGCATTGTCTGCAGCTCCATACAATTAACTCCGGTATGATAGAGAGGGTCCCATCGACACGTACTTAGGTCCCTGAGGATTGTTAATCTTCATTCCTGCCACACAATCGCTGGCCCTTGGTGGACAGGGGAGCCCCACGTGTGCCCTGACCTTGGCGCCCCCCAGAACTCCCCCAAGCTCGTTCATTAAGGCCCCCCTTTGATCGATTGAGCAACTTCTTCGGCATTACTCCGCACTCTTGAGTGATTCATTCTTCATCTATCAGCCGAGACTTTTCCGTGCATGCATCGACATCGGTATGAATGTCCTCGAGGTCTCGGTGCGTGTGTGAAGGGGCATGCCACTTTTCTTCCGCCGCCTCCCCCCAGCGGACCTTGGAAATTCAAAGGAGATTACACCACGCAGGATGGCCAAATGAAGATGTATGTATCCCAGAGGTGCAAGAGCTTCCCTTCCTCTTAATCCCAGAACATCAACATCCCGTCTTGGTCCCCCATGCCCTCAGCCTCCCTCGCGCTTCTCCGGTCCGCAGGAAGATTACGGAGAGGTATGGGCATCATGCACAGATGAGGATTTCAAACGTTTTATCTTGCTGTGAAACACCGTGGTTTCGAGTTTTAATTGCTCATGAGACATACACTACACTACGCTCTTAGAAGTTTAGAAGTTACCATAACATTTAAAATATTCTACTGTTAGAAATTTGTCTGCCTGTCAATTTACAGAAAAGTTAGATTGAAAACAGTAACAAAATATCAGACGATCCTGAATATAATTTATCATTGATTGAGTTGGTGTTTTAAGTCCACTTTATGCACAGATAGACTAATCGGGACGGGATCCGGGCAACTATGTGCCTCCACCGGGTATCGAACCCGGGACCCCTTGATTACAAAGCGACGAAGCTACCACTACGACATCGGGGAGAGGAGGTGTTATAATAAGAATTTCAAAAATACCATGCACAACTTATTATCTTTACACCCGATGTTTCAGCTCTGAACCACCAGAAAACAAAATATAAAGACATACCAATATAGGCACGGACACTTCTGGGTTTTAACAATTCCATTAACTGTCAATGGAGTCGTTACAACCAAGAAGTGTCCATGACTGTACATTGCATTATATTTTACAAAATATGAAATTATTATAAACACAGTAAAATTCAAGGATGGAAGATATAACTTTAAGATGTTAACTAGGAACTTATATTAATTACATTCTGAACTTTAGTAAATTAAAATTAAAATCAATTTCGAAACTGAAGTCAGCATTTGTTTCGAGCATTTCAATGTTTTAATATTTAAAGAAAACCTTCGGTAAATTATTTAACATTAGCATAATTTCACAGTCCCTGTTCATTCATTTACACCTAACAGAATGCAACATTATGGGCCCATTTACAGTATTCATGAGAAGCAAACTTTTTTAATTTATTTGATTGACTGATTTGGTTCATTTTACTTCGCTTTTCTGCCGCTTTTGATTAATCGCGAATCTAAGGATGAGTGATAATATGACGAAATTGATAAAGTAACCCTCACAAAGAACGCACTTGCTCAGGCTGGAATTCGAAGCAGGGACTCCTGGCAACGTATGCTAACCACTCAGCCACAGATCGGCAGATTTATATTAATTGTAATATTTTATCATGAGTGAAAATAGATAATAATGATTAATTTCAGCTGGGTGCAATATAAATATATTTTTAAAAATTAAATTGTGAAAATTGCATTAGGCTAATTATGTGAACTGTGTAATGGATCTTGAACAATTATAAACTGTGACTCAGCATTTGCGTCTGCATTTATACCTTTTTCACTATCTACTTGGATATCGCATAGATCTCAACATCATTACATAACTCTAGTAAACTTACAGCTTTACGTTGCTGTTTATGCTCAGCATACTTGTCGCTGTCTCGATTATTTTCCAGTTTGCATCGTTAGGCAAGTACATACAGGTTAGTCCATGGGCTTTGTATAGTAAGTTGGAAGTATGACGTCATCAGCGAAAGGTTTTAACTGATGAGGTAAAACTTGATTAAACAATAGTTTTTATTTTTAAACAAAGATATTTTGTGGCATTTTTATACTTAAAAGATGCAAATACGTTTACAAGCGTCACCCAGAAATGCTTGTAAAGGAAGGGGGCAGTCAGGCCATTGATAAAACTTGATTAGCAGAAATAATAACAATAATAAATAATACCACGGTTATAATTGCCATTTTACAATAAGTATTATAAACTAATGAAAATACATGTTATTCAAAATTATTATTATTATTATTATTATTATATTATTATTATTTCCTGATCCACCTAATGAACGAATATCCAACACAACTGTTTTCCATATCCATAGTTACTGTTCTTAATTTTTACACATCTCTTTCCATAAACGTCTTTAAAAGTATGGGATAATTTTATTCATAAAGATAATGTTGTGTAATTTCTCACATAAAACTATATTCTTTTTAATTTTGGGAATGTGAAACCATTCATTTGGATTCAATGGTAGAAGAAGAAAATATAACCGGGAGTATTTTAAACTATTTTTTTTTTTCGATCTAATGCAGTTTTTACTTTGCTTAATCTGTTCGAATACTAAATAAATGGTCTTTATTTATGTTATTAGCCAGCGCTTAAAGTGGGAAATGTTAGCTGGGGGATGTTTGGTCAAGCACTGGAGTTAGCTGGGGGGATGCTACTATAGTTTAACACGGTGACAACCAGAGGGCAGCTAATGCTTTGCGAAAATTTTGCTAGCGGGGGCATACCATCCTCCCTCATCCCCCCTCACTTCGAGCACTATTATTAACAATAAAAATAACAAGCTTTTCCTCTTTTATAACCTGGAATGAATGGTCCAGGGGGTCGTCGATGGACCCATTCATCCCTCCGACGCCCATGCATATGTTTAAAGATAAAACGTTAAATTGTTGCATAAGGTTCATGAGCGTTACGACCTATAATGGCTACGAGTGTTTAGACCAGCCCGCAAGAGTAAATCTGGATCTATTAACAGGAGTAGGATTTATGGGATCAAATGTAGAACCGGAGGTTGCCTTGTTTAAGCATTGCCTGCAATATGTCTTTCGGGCAGTGTGCACACCTATTGATCAGTCAGAGGAGGGATTATCCGATTGGCACATTCGTTGAAATACAGTGTTGCCGCTTATGGGTTTTGTTTAATCAGTGGATGTGTTTAGGCGAAAAACCAATAACGTCCAATCGACACATCAACAGCGTGACAGAATTATGTGCCAACAGTTTTATTTTTTGTCCCGTTTTTACGCCTTCCGTCCCTCAAACAAGTGAATTTAAACAATTAGCTGTTCCGTGGCGCTCTCTCGTTTGCATTGACTATTCATGAGCTACAATCATTAATTCAGTAATTCCAGTTTCTGTATCTGTATTTTGACGACCGGCTTGGCTTATTGAAGATGAAACATGTACGTACCATTATTCTGCTCGTATACTTATTTCTAGTGAGAAATGGCCTCTTCTGCTGTAAATAATATAACTCTTTCAGTTTTCAATATTCTTTAACTACGAATATAGTGGTAATAAAGCATTTCCTGATAAACATAATTTATAGCCTGTAAACCTTAAGTGCCAGAAATATGTGGTTGTGACAATACATAACGTAATGTTGCAAGTTTTTATTCCTGTAAAGGTGCTTCCATCTGTGAACAGCGTCTACAGTGTTGCTGTCAGTAGTGTCCAAAATGGCGTTTATGTACATGTCTTCAATAATGGTTACCTGATCCTTGTCTTCAATGTTGCCATATCACAGATGGTACAGTCACGGACATTTCTGGATTTTAACGGTCCCATTGGCAGCTAATGGTAGCTTTACAACCCAGAAGTGTTCGTGACTGTACACTCTGTCCTTAACCTCATAAAAAGAAGTCCATTGGGGTTACATCAGGTGACCTAGTTAGCCAAAGTATTGCAGCACCTCTCCTAATCACTGGTATACACAGGGAAGAACTGATGATGCTACAACCCACCGAAATTTTGAGGAAGTCCAAATTTCCAAGTGAGAACAGTAAAGGACCCGTGTGGGAAGGAGTGATAAATACAAACCCTCTGAAAATAACCACCGATTACCATTTTTGCCCTTGACTATACAATGTTAATAGAGTGAAGAAAAAATTCGAAATATCTGATTGTGTATTTCGTTCCCCCAGTATGCATCTATGTACTGGGTGGCCAGAATTAAAGTTACCAAACTCAGAGCCTTCTATAGCCTGTTTGAGGCATCGTAGAAATCTGAGATTTGGTGAATCCACTATGTAGACCATGGGAAAGAGGATGGCGATAAAAAAGTAGTTCAATTTTCCGCCACCAGGTTGAAATGTGGCGCTGTACTTCCATGATGGGTTGTACAAATAATCAAGTTAAGTGATTTAGCTGAGTTATTAATTACAAAGACATTTGTTAGTGGCTGGAAGTTGCGAGAAAATAATCTCTCGTTTATTGCAAGATTGCAAGGTAAAGGCAAATCCATAACCAATTGGAGCAGTTTACGTCATTATTTGTACATCATGGAAGTACAGCACCACATTTCAACCTGGTGGCGGAAAATTGAACTATTTTTTCACCATTCTCTTTCCCATGGTCTGCATAGTGGATTCACCAAATTTCAGATTTCTACGGTGCCTCAAACAGGCTACAGAGGGCTCTGAGTTGGGTAACTTTAATTCTGGCCACCCGGTACGCCTTTACAATTCCGGCCATCCCTAAAAAAAATTCTGAGTACGCCACTGCTCCAGATCCATCGGTTTGAAAATTTGTCGTCCAGATACACACGAACAACTTTATCCCAGTGCGGAGGAGCACCATCCAATTGAAAAAAAAATCACTCTTTGAATACCAACCGCTTATGCTCGTAGCATCAGGTACCTTTCACCTGTACTTTGAAACAATCGCTGCAGTATGACTGGTGAAACCACAAACAAACACTGCACTTTTCTCGTTCTTATGCCTCGGCCAGAAAGGCACATTGGAGAATGTGGAAGTAGGACCCCGCACATTCACGTTCCCGGCTATTTTCGGAGATGGTGTGATCAACACCACGCTCCGGCGAACTTAACTCCCTCCACGCAAGGCTCTGTAGCAAGCAATCGTTTATTAAAGGTTGGGCGAACCCCAGAGCCACTTTATGTACCGACGAAGTCTGAAATGTCTCAACCTTAGATCACCCAGCTCAGGTATCGAACCCGTGTCTCCTGCGTAGCAATCAGGGGCGTCTGAACCGACCAACGTTCCATTGCAGAATAACTGTCAACTTTACACTTGCCTGATTTTTCTACGCATGCGTGCCTGCATTGGGACAGAGTTACACACGCAAATATGTAAGAACTTTTAAGTGTATGAGTACATGCCCCATTCCAATTTAAAACAGGCTAAATAGCTATAACTAACTAACTCTATAGCCTTCTTAAACCCGAAGGATTATGGCTGCAGCAACACAAGCCTTCCATCTGTCCCTATCCTGGGCAAGATCTATCCCATCTTTCCCATCCTTACCGATTTCTTTAGGTCCATCTTAACGTTAGCCCTCCATCTTCGTCTTGGCTTTCCTACAGGTATCGTACCATCAGGTTTCCCAACAAGAATCCTGTAAACTCCTCTTTCCTCTCCCATTCGTGCCACATGACCTGCCACCTAAGTCTTCTTGATTTAATTATTATAATAATATCTGGACATGAATACAAATTATGTAGTTCTAAATTATGTAACCTTCTCCACTCACCTGTCTCCTCATCTCTTTTAGGTCCAAATATTTTCCTAAGAATCTTATTTTCAAAATACTCTCAATTTATGTTCCTCTTTCAATGAAAGGGACCAAGTTTCACACCCATATAATACTACAGACAAAATTACTGTTTTGTATATTTTAACATTTAATTTCTTAGATATTATACGAGATTTGATTTGATTTGATTTAGTTTATTTTACTTCGCGTTTTGTGCCTCTTGGCTAATTTGCGAAGATGGGAATGAGTGATGAAATGATGAAATTGATGAATGGACATTCACAAACAACCAAGCCCGAGCGGGATTCGAACCCGGGACCCTTGGCGTCGCAGCGCGATGTGCTAACCACTCAGCTACAGGGTCCGGCTATTATACGAGAAGATAAAAGTTTATGAAGAGAAAAGTAAGACGCATTTTCTGAATTAAGTCTGCTTTTTACTTCCTCCTTAATATCAATTTCATTTGTTAGTAGTACTCCCAAGTGCCTGAATAGCTAAAGCTGTATTTATAATAAAATTTGCATAACCTTATGCTACCAGTAAAAGAAGAATCTTGAAAAAATAATTTAGAGGTTTCTAAAAGAGAAATATGACTACTTTCAAAATAGCAAGCTAACTACTAGGTGGTTTTGATTACCTTAGGATAGAGAAATATACAGGGTGTCTGATAAGTCAATACCTATTTTTAAGTTGGTAATACACAATGTAGGAACCATTGTATAATGGTAATTATCACAGGGAATGAAAGCTAGTTCTGTATGTACCATTTATATTGTAGGTAACTGAACATGCCACCAACCTTTAGCACATAAGAGCGATCAAGAATTTCTACATGGTACGAGGTATTGAAATCGGTAGAGGATTATCTTCTTGGGAACCGACCATGATTTCTACAAATTCAGTGCTATGGTCACAGTCCTTGGGATAGATTTGCTGGCGTATTGAGGCTTCAAAGAACGGATTATTATTATTTTAACAGTATCAATGGTATAACGTGTTAGCCGCTCCCTCTGTTGGCCTGACGGAAGGGCTTCTTAGGGCTTCTTTCAAACGTTTCCCCGCACATGTGCAACATTCTCTTCTGATCGTGACGTTGACGGTCGACCAGTACGTCGCGCGTCAAGACAGAACCTCTTCACATGAATTTACTGTGGCATTTTTGGATGATTTTGGGATTCAGCTTTGCATTTGGACAATCCATCAGCTCTCCACCAACGCTGGACATGAACTACCGATTTCCATACCTCGTACCTTGCAGCAATTCTTGCTCGCTCTTCTGTGCTAAGCGTTGATAGGTTGTTCAGTTACCGACAATATAAATGGTACAGAATTAGTTTTCATTCCCTGTGAAGTTACTATTATACACATTGGTTTCTACATTATATATTACCAACTTAAAAATAGGCATTGACTTATCAGACACCCTGTAGATAAAAAACTTTTTTTTTCATTTAGCTGATAAAAACTAGATTCTTTGAGCGGTAGCACCTTGCCTCTGTCGTCTTATTTGAGGGCGGTACAAGGGATCAAAGGATTTAGGATGCACTGCGCCAATGATGTTCACTTAGAACAAGACTGCATTGTTTGAAAGGACATGTTTATGCAGCCCAGTTTCCCTGTGCACGGACCAAAAATTCCTAAGGAAATCAACATGGGGGAGCTTGCAGAGTTGCATTACGAATGACACCGTGAGACAATGGACAACTACCTAAAAAGTAACCCATGCCTCAAATTAGGATCTACAAATTACGGGAACAACGTTTCCCTTCAACTACGATTACAATCAACCCACATATCAGTTCCTCAACGAAACCTGTTTGACGGACATTGGTTGAGACTCGGAGGATTTCTTTTAAACTTCCAAGGGAAGTTCACTGGTTTCTCAAGAGTCGAGATTGTATTTCAATGTCAAGGAATTTTTGCCGAAAATAGAAAGCTTCTGGAGCAGTGAAGTAGACAAACCATTTTCTTATAGACGGACTGAAAGGTGGACGTGTAACGAGTGCACTCACGGTCCCCGAAATGACGTGTCAATCATACCCCGGAACGGGGCCAAACGTCGTTATGTGTACGGGAGACCGGTCGTGACTCTCGGTCCAGGTTTTCAAGTTCGGTACTGAGACGGTCGTTTATTGTCATACTATTGCGAGGCGGGGATAGATACCTTGAAATATTACACTGTTTTGTTTACCTTTGATATGTAGATTCGAACAATCATAACACACTAATAGCATAATATCTGGTACCTGAAAAACGTCAAATAACAACACTGACAAACGGTAAAAAAGTGAATATATAGTGTAACAACAAAAAAATATTGCAATCAACAACTGTTTTACAAAGCCTCCTCACTCTCACAACATTCACTCTATCTCTCTTTCACACACATGAGGTATTTTTACATGTGAAGTATGGATACAAATCATGGATCTCATTAACATACCATTCCTTTTAATTTTTAAACCTTTATGTGAATTTAGGGCATTTGTCTGCCAGTTTCTGTGCTCTTTTAAATTAACTTAAGTGCCAGCCCTCGGAAAGCGGTTAACTAAGACAATTGGGTCGGCGTGGTTAAATCGTTCGTTCGAATGAACGTGTGCATCGAGTCGTAAGCACGACATTATACCAGTTTCTCGGACGGGGGTATTCCACATAAGCCTCTCTCGTCCAATGAGAACAACTACTCAATTACATAGTGATGCAAAAACTTAATTGGCTCCAGCTGCCGGAATACACTAATCAATCGTCGGCGCGAGCAAAAATTACCTTAAAAACCACTATGCAACAAATAATACTATTTCACGCACACGACCTTGCAATAAAAACAACTACGCTTTCCACAATTAAAAGGGACTCATCAGTCAACTATCGACAAGTTAAATGGCGCGACGGGGCGGTCGGTTACACAAAAAATGGAGCACACTTTGACAATTTATACTAAATACTAAAGAAATGAAATGGAGCTTCTAACGCTGAATGCAGACAATTAAATTAGAACATCAGAACATGAAATAACTCTTTTTTATAACAATACCAAAAATTATCAGACACGGAAATTAGTTTCGGGGTTTCTTGAGTGACTTTGCTAATAAGTGAGACTTCGGCGTTAACTGTACGGTGTTGATACTGACGACGCACGTTTACATGGACATGAGACCCTCTGAAGTATACTGTACCAGACTCTGCTACATGGCGTGGTCATTCATCTCTCCTGGACGCGGGACTTGCACACGGTTCCTTTGTGGCGAAATTGTCCTCCAAGGTTGATCGCGACGAAGAATAATTGCGACGATCTGTTGTACTTGCACCTCCTTAGTACTTCGGGCTTTCCTCTTGTCACTAGCGTCGGGTGTACGTGGTCACGCGCCGGTCGGGATATCTCTAGTGTCGGGCATCAATTAGACGTCGATCTGCAATCATCTCTCTCTGGTAGCGGGCTTCAGTTGGAACGTCGAGCTGGAAAACGTCCTTCTCTCTCTCTCTCTGGTAACGGGCTTTGGGCAGTGTTTGGTTTTGGCGTCGTCTGGCTGGCTTCTGCGTCGTTGCAGGCGTCAGGGGGAGCGACGACCCCCTTCTCTATCTTCTTTAGCCCTCCATCATTATGTAGTCCACGCTTGGCAAAAACAAATCACCGCGTAATCTTCACCAAAATAAGGCGCACACTGGTAACTCTATCTGCAATTCGCTCACGGTACGTAAGGAAACAAAGTTCACGGACGCAAACAATGATCGCGCGAGAGTGTAGCGCGGAGATGCTCTCTCTGTGAAATCCGGGTAAAAAACTGTGTCTGGAATCATAGTACTGCCTATATATAAGAGATTCGAATTCTTCCGTTGAAAAGGACGCTCTAGTGGCTTGGCTTCTGTTTCAGAGGGATGGAAATGACCTCTCTCCATTGTCTTGAAACGCGGTCAAGTGCGCGTCGTCGATCCTTGCAAGCTTGAGCTCCAGCTGGTTTTCCTGGTCATCCGTGAACATGGGTTCGAACGCCTGCTGCGACTCAAGCCCGGTAGCGGCGAAAATAATCCTTCCTTATCTTCGCGTTCGTGCAAATATGTCATGTTCCAAGCGGCGGCTGTCACTCAAGAAAAACCCCATCTCTCAACTCCCGACGCCTGGGTCGGATACAAGTTTATTCACAAAATAAGATCAAACCTCACACTTTCATGTTTGTGCATAAAATGAATCAATAAACAAAAAATAATTTATATCGAACTGCGTTTCACATGTCACTAGATACCGTGACACGGTCGTGACTCACGGTCCAGTTATCAAGTTCGGTACTGAGACGGTCGTTTATTGTCATACTATTGCGAGGCGGAGATTAATACCTTGAAAAGTTACACTTTTGTTTACCTTTGATATGTAGATTCGAACATTCATAACACACTAATAGCATAATATCCGGTACCTGAAAAACGTCAAATAACAACACTGACGAACGGTAAAAAAGTGAATATATATTGTAACAACAAAAAAATATTGCAATCAACAACTGTTTACAAAGCCTCCTCACTCTCACAACATTCACTCTATCTCTCTTTCACACACATGAGGTATTTTTACATGTGAAGTATGGATACAAATCATGGATCTCATTAACATATCATTCCTTTTAATTTTTAAACCTTTATGTGAATTTAGGGCATTTGCCTGCCAGCTCCTGTGCTCTTTTAAATTAACTTAAGTGCCAGCCCTCGGAAAGCGGTTAACTAAGACAATTGGGTCGGCGTGGTTAAATCTTTCGTTCGAATGAACGTATGCATCGAGTCGTAAGCACGACATTATACAAGTTTCTCGGACGGGGGTATTACACACAAGCCTCTCTCGTCCAATGAGAACAACTACTCAATTACATGGTGATGCAAAAACTTAATTGGCTCCAGCTGCCGGAATACACTAATCAATCGTCGGCGCGAGCAAAAATTACCTTAAAAACCACTATGCAACAAATAATACTATTTCACGCACACGACCTTGCAATAAAAACAACTACGCTTTCCACAATTAAAAAGGACTCATCAGTCAACTATTGACAAATTAAATGGCGCGACGGGGCAGTCGGTTACACAAGAAATGGAGCACACTTTGACAATTTATACTAAATATTAAAGAAATGAAATGGAGCTTCTAACCCTGAATGCAGACAATTAAATTAGAACATCTGAACATGAAATAACCCTTTTTTACTACAATACCAAAAATTGTCAAACGCGGGGGTTAGGTTCGGGGTTTCCTGAGTAACTTTGCGAATAAGTGAGACTTCGGCGTTAACTGTACGGTGTTGATACTAACGACGCACGTTTACATGTACATGAGACCCTCTGAAGTATACTGTACCAGACTCTGCTACATGGCGTGGTCATTCATCTCTCCTGGACGCGGGACTTGCACACGGTTCCTTTGTGGCGAAATTGTCCTCCGAGGTCGATCGCGACGAAGAATAATTGCGACGATATGGTGTACTTGCACCTCCTCAGAACTTCGGACGTTCCTCTTGTCACTAGCTTCGGGTGTACGTGGTCACGCGCCGGTTCGGAATCTCTCTGGTGACGGGCTTCGATTCGGCGTCGTTCTGGAAGCGTCGTTCTGGAGTCGTCCTTCAATCTCTCCCTCTGGCTTCGATCGGCGTCGTTCTGGAGTCGTCCTTCTTTACTTCTAACGTCCTCGACCCGTTTCTATCTTCTGTCGATCTTTCTTTCTCTTTCTATTTTATGTCCCTCTTTCTTTCTCTCTTTCTATCTTTTGTCCTTCTTTTTTTCTCTTTCTATTTTGACTCAACTTTCTCTATCTCTTTCTATCTTCTGTCCCTCTTTCTATCTCTCTTTCTATCTTCTGTCCCTCTTTCTGTCTCTCTTTCTATCTTCAGTCCCTCTTTCTTTCTGTCTGTCTATATTCTGTCCCTCTTTCTTTCTCTCTTTCTATCTTCTGTCCCTATTTCTTTCTCTCTTTGTATCCTCTGTCCCTCTTTCTTTTTCTCTTTGTATCTTCTGTCCCACTTTCTTTCCCTCTTTGTATCTTCTGTCCCTCTTTCTTTCTGTCTGTCTATATTCTGTCCCTCTTTCTTTCTGTCTGTCTATATTCTGTCCCTCTTTCTTTTTCCCTTTATATCTTCTGTCCCTCTTTCTTTCTCTCTTTCTATATTTTGTCCCTCTTTCTTTCTCTCTTTCTATATTTTGTCCCTCTTTCTTTCTCTTTGTATCCTCTGTTCCTCTTTCTTTTTCTCTTTGTACCTTCTGTCCCACTTTCTTTCCATCTTTCTATCTTCTGTCCCTCTTTCTGTCTCTCTTTCTATCTTCTGTCCCTCTTTCTTTCTGTCTGTATATATTCTGTCCATCTTTCTTTCTCTCTTTCTATCTTCTGTCCCTCTTTCTTTCTCTCTTTGTATCCTCTGTCCCTCTTTCTTTTTCTCTTTGTATCTTCTTTCGCACTTTCTTTCCCTCTTTGTATCTTCTGTCCCTCTTTCTTTCTGTCTGTCTATATTCTGTTCCTCCTTTTTTTTCTCTTTATATCTTCTGTCCCTCTTTCTTTCTCTCTTTCTATATTTTGTCCCTCTTTCTTTCTCTCTTTCTATATTTTGTCCCTCTTTCTTTCTCTTTGTATCCTCTGTTCCTCTTTCTTTCTCTCTTTGTACCTTCTGTCCCTCTTTCTTTCTCTCTTTGTATCTTTTTTCATTCTTTCTTTCTCTCTTTGTATCTTCTGTCCCTCTTTCTTTCTGTCTGTCTATCTTCTGTCCATCTTTCTTTCTCTCTTTCTATATTCTGTCCCCCTTTCTTTCTCTCTTTGTATCTTCTGTCCCTCTTTCTTTCTCTCTTTCTATCTTCTGTCCCTCTTTCTTTCTCTCTTTTTATCTTCTGTCCCACTTTCTTTCTCTCTTTGTATCTTCAGTCCTTCTTCCTTTTTGTCTGTCTATATTCTGTCCCTCTTTCTTTCTGTCTATATTCTGTCCCTCTTTCTTTCTCTCTTTGTATCTTCTCTCCCTCTTTCTTTCTCTCTTTGTATCTTCTGTCCCTCTTTCTTTCTCTCTTTCTATCTTCTGTCCCTCTTTCTTTCTCTCTTTTTATCTTCTGTCCCACTTTCTTTCTCTCTTTGTATCTTCAGTCCTTCTTCCTTTTTGTCTGTCTATATTCTGTCCCTCTTTCTTTCTGTCTATATTCTGTCCCTCTTTCTTTCTCTCTTTGTAACTTCTGTCCCTCTTTCTTTCTCTCTTTGTATCTTCTGTCCCTCTTTCTTTCTCTCTTTGTATCTTCTGTCCCTCTTTCTTTCTCTTTTTCTATCTTCTGTCCTTCTTTCTTACTCTCTTTGTATCTTCTGTCCGTATTTCTTTCTCTCTTTCTATCTTTTGTCCCTCTTTCTTTCTCTCTTTCTATCTTTTGTCCCACTTTCTTTCTCTCTTTGTATCCTCTGTCCCTCTTTCTTTTTCTCTTTCTATCTTCTGTCACTCTTTCTTTCTCTCTTTGTATCTTCTGTCCCTCTTTCTTTCTGTCTGTCTATATTCTGTCCCTCTTTCTTTCTCTCTTTGTATCTTCTGTCCCTCTTTCTTTCTCTCTTTGTATCTTCTGTCCCTCTTTCTTTCTCTCTTTCTATCTTCTGTCCCTCTTTCTTTCTCTCTTTTTATCTTCTGTCCCACTTTCTTTCTCTCTTTCTATCTTCTATCCCTCTTTCTTTCTCTCTTTGTATCTTCTGTCCCTCTTTCTTTCTGTCTGTCTATATTATGTCCCTCTTTCTTTCTCTCTTTGTATCTTCTGTCCCTCTTTCTTTCTCTCTTTCTATCTTCTGTCCATCTTTCTTTCTCTCTTTCTATCTTCTGTCCTTCTTTCTTACTCTCTTTGTATCTTCTGTCCGTATTTCTTTCTCTCTTTCTATCTTTTGGCCCTCTTTCTTTCTCTCTTTCTATCTTTTGTCCCTCTTTCTTTCTCTCTTTGTATCCTCTGTCCCTCTTTCTTTTTCTCTTTCTATCTTCTGTCCCTCTTTCTTTCTCTCTTTGTATCTTCTGTCCCTCTTTCTTTCTGTCTGTCTATATTCTGTCCCTCTTTTTATTTTTCTCTTTGTATCTTCTGTCCCTCATTCTTTCTCTCTTTGTATCTTCTGTCCCTCTTTCTTTCTCTCTGTCTATATTCTGTCCCTCTTTCTTTCTCTCTTTCTATCTTCTGTCTCTCTATCTTTCTCTCTTTCTATATTCTGTCCCTCTTTCGTTCTCCCTTTCTATATTTTGTCTATGACGCTCAGTGATGACGTCACAGGTTGGGGCAAATACAGCATACAAGCTCTATATACGTCAGGTATGATGCTGGGAACCATTTTGTTTTTCTATGAAGAGGAATCCAGCGGTCATAAATGCTTTATAGTTTCTGAAATGTTATTGACTCTGATACAAGGAATTTGTAAATCGAATGGAAGCAATAAAAGAGGAAGGAAAAGAAATAGAGTTGTTAAAATATTCCGAAATTACAGAAAATACACCGTGTAAATTATTTAGTGATGGAACTGGCCAAGCCGACAAGCTAATTCCATTACCAGGCAGTGAATTCTCTGATTGGATGAAAGTAGAGAAGAAGGTAAATTCCCACCAACACAGCGCTGGTTACCGCAGTGACGTGGATATTGCGATAGAAAAATGTAGGGCATATCAATTTTTGAATTACAGAACATTGTTTAGACGGAGGAAAGGTTATTGAGGAGAGAGAGGTAGCGTAGATCTGTTAGGGCTGGGCCTCCAAGTACGTAAATCTGTTTCTTAGATTTATCGTGCCATCTCTATTTTATGTTGTTTTCAGAATAAAAATTGTCGTTGTTATTTTACAATTCCTTAGCAAACAATTTAAAAATAAACATAAAAAGTCACAATATGCACACTAGATGTCAGGCTAGTACATGAGCGAATAGAATCATCAATATAATCGATACGCACAACCTGTCGATATTGATTATCAGAGAGGTATCAGAAATCTATGCAAGCTATTTCCAGCAGTATGTCATCTTGGGTCTTGAACTCATATTTACATTCATTAGAACATGGTATCGTGTAGCTTCCAGCTAATAGTCGTGTTCGTTTATATATGTTAACTTTGCCGGGTGTCTCCACACAAGGTTCCTGGGGTTGGTGCTGATAACATCGACTCTAAAGATGCCTGACATCGAGAATATGTGGAACCTAAAAGTACGAGTATGAAAATAGGCGGCTGGGCAGAATTGCGCTGGTTCCGGCGCACTGTGTGGCAACTTCAACCGGGCTGCGTTGCCTAGTTCGAGCACTTCAGGTGCACTTGTGTGCCATCCTTGACATTTCGAGCAAATACTGTCAGTTTGTATCACATGGATTCCAAAAACAAACTCTACAATGAGATCTTGCATTCTCTTAAAGCCGGCCCACAATGCGAAGTGGTTAGCACATCGCGCTACGACGCCAGGGGTTACGGGTTCAAACCCTGGCATGGTCATGCATGTTTGTGATTGTCCATTCATCGATTTCATCATATCATCACTCATCCCCATCTTCGCAAATTAGCCAAAAGTGGCGCAAGAAGCGAAGTAAAATATAGCAAATAAATCAATTCAATCATTCCCTTAAACTCGGAACACACGGGGTTGTGCTCTAACGTGGCAACAGTGAGAAATTCTGATACCTGCCTAATTTCATGGCCGTGCGTTTAGTGGTGTATCCTAGTGGTGTATCCTGCCATGTTACCTGGCTTACCACCGGTAAACCAACCTTTTTCATATAGAAATTGCCGGAAAGGTTGAAGTTGTCGGACTTCTGTTTTCATTTACTTGCTTGCCTGCATATACGAGGGCCATTTTTTCTTGTAGTGGCAACACTGTTGGTACACGCTTATCAGTTGTCGCTGGGGCAAAAGACGATCGAGTCTTGTTTAGTTTTCTACTACGGATCGTGTGTTGGTGTTTGGTGCTGAATAGTACTATTGTGTGTTGGTTAGAAGACGTTAAAGTGAAGTGTATCTGGAGAATGATCAGCGTTGGAGCACCCACCTTATTGATGAGTCCCTGCGACTTTGATTTGTTTCCCAAGATGAGGAACCATTGAGGGTGAAACGCTTTCCAGACGTCCCGAGCACCATTTCGGGCACAGGGCGGTCTCTGCGCACACTGGCACGAACGGGAGCTATCAGTGGCATCCAACGACTGCCAGATGTTTGGTAAACGTGTTCACGCAGCAGCAGGAGATTACATTGAAGGAATGTAAATGATTCCAGGTATGTATCTTCTTCCATGTCTCTTTGTCATACATGTTGCCACTACAATAAAAATTGCCCTCGTATATACAATAAACAAGAATTGTTGCGGTAAACCAGGTCAAATTGTAAGGGGGGTCCCTACATCCACGTCCCCTCTAAATATGCCTTCATGGCACGGTGCAATGTGCACTGAACTTTATCTTACCATCATTAATTTCACCTAATCTTCATTCATCATATGTATCCTAGTTCGAATTTCATTCATTGACTGAAAATTAAGGCTAAACGGGACTGGGCCTACAGTTTAAAGTGGGATCCAATCCACTATATGCCTCGAACCCGGGACCCCATGATTACAAGGCGACGACGTTACCGCTACGCCATCCAAGAGGCTATAGTCATTCATAATATACTATAGCGGATACTATAAAAATGTGTGACACGTCCTACCTTCAGGGCAAGTATTCTTCTGCGGCCAACAGCAATTTCTAATTTATCAGCCATCCCATTAGGCGGACCTAACACCCTTTTAAAAGTGTGGTATAATATAACACCAACAGTGATCTTGCAAATAGTCACTTGTGTAACATGACACTGCTATTGACGTTAATATGGAATTGGCGTTGCTCCTCATCTTTGGTGTCTTGTTACACTATTGGCTGCCAAGAATGTTAAGTTTAAGAGGCCTTTGGCGCATGGATAAATTGTGTCACACCGATCGTGGTGGTTTACGAGTTGCCACCACTTCAGAAATATTGTTACCCAATGCAGATAGGCTAATCGGGAGGTGTTTGACCATGAATCGAACCCAGTAACCGTTGAAAATGGATGCAAGACTTGAAGCTCAGAAATCCTTCAATAAATTTGTTCATTTTACTCGCGTTTCAGCCTGTCTAATGTGATAAATGACGAGACAATCACAAACACGTATGGAGATGACACAATACAAGTCTCAGATAGGATTATACTGGCCACGGCTACAGGTACCATTGCCTCGTTAGTGTGCAAAATACAGTCCCTGCTGTACTATGTGGAAGAGAGCATAGACGCACCCAGGTATTTTCTATTGAGGGAATTCAACCAAGTGAAAAAATTGTGGCTTTGCCAGGACCAAGCCTCTTGAAAAAATGTGGTGTGATATTATTCTCAAGCAACAACTTTGGTGGGAGATCAATTGGAAGTCCTATAAAAGGGTGCAACGATTCATAAATACTGCTGTGCCATTCCAAATCGGGATTACTGTTATTTAAAAATAATACAAGGATGAGAAATGTTCCATTATAAAATTGTGGAAAAAAGTAATTTGCTGCAGAACATGATGGCCCAAAGGGGGGAGGGGTTCTAACCCCAATAACCCCTCCTTCGGTGCGCCCATGGAAGGGAGGTTGAAGGTCACTCCTCATGAATTCTTAAACCTTCGAATTGATTCAAGTTTCATTGTAATCCGAATATTCTCTGGAGGAATGTTGCAGTCGTATATAATCTTTGCCCATCCTTTCTCTGTTATGTATCACCTTGCTTTTTAGCTTCCTGGAATTTGAAAAGGAAAAGTAAGTAATGTCACCGAATATTGCAGACCACGCGAAATTTATTGTCTCACTTCATTTACTTCCACGTCCCATCTCAGGTTGTATGATGAAGGTAGTGCATAACCAGAGAACATACTTCAGGCGTGTTTGTTCAGGTTTTTTCGTTTCTACATTCACCTGAACCAGAGAAAATAACGCGAGAAGATGAACAGACAAGGAAACTCCATTTGTTGCACTTGCATATTCATTCATATTTAGTACTTCGTGGTACGTTTGTTCCATGTCTTCAATGTAATTGAGTGTAGATCAAATATTTCACGAGTAAGTATCACAATTTTTCTATGTTCTCTGATTTAGTCAAACCTTGAAGTTTTTTTGGCTCCGATAACAATCTGGACTGATTCTGCACCGAAAATCTATCTGGCAGGAATCTAACATATAACCCAGTAATTACAAAACGATAAGATGAGCAGGCATGTATCTAGAAATATATTTCGGGGGTTCCGACAATTGCGTCAACAAAAATAATTATATTAAATTAAAATAATATTAATAATTAATATTGTATCGTAACTATTACATAAATAGGTAAAATATCGTAAAATAATATAGATATAACAGCACGTATTGTAGCTTACAAGTAGTGTAAAAACAACTGCTCTCGTAAGGAAATTAATGTCAAGTATATGAGGAATTGAATATTTATTGAATAACAAAAAAAGGCGATTGACGATAAGTAAAGTTCCTGATTAATATTTTATGCATGTTATCATAAGTCGTAGTGTGTGTAAATCTTTGGTAATGTCCTTCAAAGCATATGGTTCCAATTCCTTGCCTACCAATAAGTTCAGCGGAAATAAATAACCATCGATTATATGCCGGCCCCGTGGGGGGGACGACGACGCCAGGGGTCTCGGATTCGAATCCCGGCCTAGGCATGGATGTTTGTGAGTGTCCATTCATCAATTTCATCATATCATCACTCATACCCATCGTTGCAAATTAGCCAAAAGTGGCACAAAAAGCGAAGTAAAATAAAGCAAATCAATCAATCAATTAATCATCGATTATGTAACAACTTCGAAACAAGTATTTATCCACGTAGTACATTTCCTGTGTGTGTCTAATTAAAAATAATATATTTTTATTATTTAATTTTAGTACGTGCCAAGTCTTCCGGGGGGGGGATTCGGACCCCCTGTACCCTCCCTCTACATACGTCCTTGGATATGAGTAACTGCCGGGTGGCGGATTAGGGGGGGCGTGTGGAAGCAGTTTCCCCCCGCACTATGCTAAACCTTATTTAACAAGATAAACTGTACTTGACCCCCCTCCGTTTTGACACCTTGCCCCCTACTTTTTGGCTCGATATCTCAGTTAGTTTAGCTAAGGCAGTTTGTGCCAGTATCCTGGGCTCGAGCTGCTTGTCAAAGAATGAAAGGAAATTTTACCTCCGGTCTTATGTACTGATGTTTTAGTAAATATTGCGTCATGTTTCCTTTGACGCAGGATTTATTGGGAATTACCATACAACAGCTAATACATATTCTTATGTGAAGTAATTTCTCCTTCATTGTTGAACAACTCTCAAACAACAGTTGCAATAGATAGCATTTGCAGTTTCTTTGAATAGGCCTATACACCACATAAAATGTAGCATTGAAAAATGTTTTTAACATATAATTAACTTAAAAATAATTTTTCACATAACCATGCTTTTCGTGATATAGTAGTAGCTTATTCCGTGCCATCTATGGAATTATAAATTAAGCTTGTAAGTTATAAAATATAAATTCATTGAGAACAAAAATATTTGAATTTTGATACTTCTGTACTCTCACATTGCCACATTTTTTGTCAAAATTCACCCAATACGAACTAATATTATCATGAAAATATTATAGATAAATTGATATGTTCTCAATGTTTATAGCCGAGTGCAACCTAATTCTAGGCCGAGAGCTATTCTCCGGATATGTTGAACCAATTTCTACAAGCAAATTACACTTCCCCTATAGGTTTAAAGCCACTTTTGCTGTTTTGGGGGTTGCTGTACCAATGTTAGAAACATATTATACTCTCACTAAGCGTAAACCTACTTTTGTATGTTCTGGCTGCTCTATTTTCAGTTGCTGAATCAATGTCTAAAAGAGAATTGTGCGCTCTAGGCGTAAACCTACTTTTGCTTGATCTGGCTGCTCTCTTGTCGATTGCTGAACTTATGTCTAAAATCATAATCATACACTCTAGGCGTAAACTTGATTTCCTTGATCTTACTGCTTTATTGATCGTTTGCTGAACCAATGTCTGAAAGCGAATTATACGCTCACTTAGCGGAAACCTACTTTTCCTTGTTTTAGCTGCTTTATTATGGTTGCTGAACCAATGTCTAAATGCAAATTGTACCCTCACTAAGTGTAAACCTATTTTTGCTTACTCTTGTCGATTGCTGAACAAATGTCTAAAAGCGAATTATACTCTCTAGGCGTTAACCAACTTTTGCTTGTTCTAGCTACTTTCTACTTCCGGAACTAATGTCCAGTGGGCAACATTCGCTTTGCCTGATTTACTGTTATTCTGGCAGTGAAGCTACTTTCAACTATTCTGATTGTTTTCTTGTCAGTTGCCGAGCCAATGTCCAAATGCGAATTAAACGCCCGGGCGCTCGGTTAGAATATAGAAACAGGAAACCAAAGCCTACAGGATGCCTTGTGATTTGGAGCCCCCTCTCTCTCGCTTGGCGTGTCATTAACAAAACATAACGAGGAAGGCCTCAGCTGTGGCGCTCTCCTAATGCGTCCATAAACACCGTTGAGCGCTGCTTCGCTCCCTCATTTGTCATCGGCGTCTCTCCTTGTTTGCTTCCAAACCAGAGGCTGGCAGCGCACAAGAAATTCTACCTGCACGGTGTAGTGGATGTGCTCATTCCAGGAGTGAAAATTAGGGCTGAGCCGATACCGATGTATCGGTATCGGAAAGTATCGATTGGAATTAATTTCCGATACTTTTCTAGAATTTTCATCATTCACGGAGTCCTCAAAAATACCATGAGACAATTTCGCCGGGTGTAATTATTCTGAAAATCATGCAAAATTCCAGTTTCTTTTGGGCAAAAAGAACTGAATTTTGTAATAAAATATGTAATTTAATATTATGATGTAATTCTCAAATATTTTAAAGCCAAAATCTTGGTAAATTGATGCATGTAACTGGAGTGTAACCCTAACACAGTGATATTAATCCATATTTTGAATAACTTAATTGTTAAAGTAAACAATCATCGGTATCGGTGGGAATTTGTGAGGGTATCGGTAAATGCTTTCCCTATGGCGTTGTGGCTATATCGTCGCCTTGCAATCAAAGGGTCCCCATCTCGATGCCTAGTGAAGGCATATAGTTGATTGATAGATTGATTTTGTGTCTTAAGTCCACTTTATGCACAGTAAGGCTAATCGGGACCGGACGTAAAGTTTAAAGTGGGATCCGAACCACTATGTTCCACCACCTGGTATTGAACACGAGACGCTTTGAGTACAAAGCGACGACGCTACCACTTCGCCGTTGGGGAGGGCCATATAGTTGATTGGATCCTACTAACCTATCTGTGCACATAATGGACTTCAACTTCAATAAGATCCAACACTTTTTCAGCTTTAATCTTTTATTGCTACTTTTGTACAATTTTATAGTGAAAACTACATAGAGGCACGTTAAAGTGAGAATATTTTTGTGCAGAACAGCATTTCATTTTGCTTTATCTTTAAATGTGTTAAGAAGGTATATATTTACAATAAAAGCAGTATGAACTTGAGATCATTTATTGTTTGGATAGTTGGAAGCGGCACATTGATTGCTCTATGATTTCTCCTGCCCTCTGGTGACATCTGTATATTTATCCTGTAATGGCATTACTAGAGCAGTTATCGCAAAGTGTTTCACTCATTTTTGTTCAAAAAAGAAGTACATACATTCAGAAGTGGTGAAATGTGCCATTTCTTTAATAATTATAGTCGGACAAATGCATATCTCTCTAATTCACATCAATTCCCAGACCCTTTGATTACACAGTGATAGCATTGTAATGGGACCATAAGGAAAATAACCTGCGCAGAACCGTGTGTCCTGTGCATCGTACTCGCGCATGGAGGGGAGGGGTAGAGTGGAGCAGGCTTTCTTCTGGTCCAAGTTGAACGGATGGAGGGGAAGATGCGCGAAGGCTTTTGGTCGAAGGTTCTTTTGTTTGTGGTCGCTCTATGGTAACTTTTTTTTAGTTATTTAGTGTCGCTTTTCTGCTGTTCTTGTGCTAATCGCATTGAAGGTAAATGATGATGACATGAAACGTATGAAGGAACACACAAAGAGCACTTGAATCCCCAGTCCGGGATTCAAAATAGGATCCCTGGTGTCGTAGCGCGCAGTGCTAATCGCTCCATCAAGGAGATCAGCAAGGTTTTTGTGAAATACAAGTACAGTGGAAACTAGATAACTCGAACCTCAACATCTCGAATTCCTTGATAAGTCGAATTTTTTGTAATCCCCTTGAATTGTCCATAACACTCAATACTAATTTTACCTCAACAACTAGGATAAAACCTTCATAAGACGAATTTTTGTTCAGTTTATGGGACGCCGGTCGAACTCAATAACTCGAAGGTAGACTATGAAAAACCTCTATGAGTCGAAGTTAAATTCTAATTACCTCTATAACTCGAAGTTTTAGTCGCACGGACCTCAATAAGTCGAAGTGTAGGGTGCGTACGTACAATGTCAGGTGATCAACAATTGTGTCGGAACTTGAACTCCCCCACCCTGCCGTGTATGTAACTATCATTTAATAAACTTTAACGTCAATTATAAGGTATTAAGAGTAAGACAGCCATTTTACTGCAATAAATCAAACACAAAATTCCATCAAAATTCTCCAATCATTAGATTATTAAGTAAACATAATAATATTGTCTTGAATGAAATTAATTTGGATTTTGCTTTTAATATTAAAATCTTTCTATATAGCTTAAATAACATATTAGATATAATATACAAACAAAACAGATCCAATTCTAGAGTGATATAATTATAGTCTCAAATACAATTTATAGCTTTTTAAATTTTGTATACATATAAACGAATTCAAATTTGAACTTTTGCTTTGTATTGATTTATTCCTGTTTCTTATTTAAATAGTGGTATTCGTATAATGTCCTTATTATTCTCAAGCTTTCATAGTTTGTTACTTGTTTATTGTTTTTTTCTTCTGTCCAGTTTTCTCCTCTGTTCAAAATTTGTAATATATGTGTGAATTTTTTTTTGTATTTGTGTAACTTTTGTATTTGTATAACTTTTTGTATTCGTATTTATCTAAGGTTTTGTGTAATAATTACTATGTGTTTGTATCATGAATTATATATTTATGTAAATTATATTGTATATAGTAAATTGTAATGTCTATTGTAATTGGAGTATTCGCTCTGTTATAGGCGACTGGTTAATAAATAAATAAATAATTAAATCATTGTTAATGTGCTTAGTGTGCGTTGTAGAAGTGTTAACTTAAAATGATGCTACATACGTTATACTGTAGGCATACGTAGTGCCGACGTTCAGAGGCGTCAGTAAACTTTAGACCTCCATAACTCGAAGTCGGTGATTTTGAACCACAATAACTCGAATCTTGATACCTCGAATCTTTTCTTTTGCCCCTCAAGTTCGAGTTATCGAGGTTCCACTGCATTAGCTATGACTGCAGAAAGGAAAAAGCTTTTGTATTCGTTTCCTGAGTCGAAACTGCCACAAACATGGGTAAATATTTTACCTATAATGCTCCAGCTTTGTATCCATCGGTTAACGTTATTGCTTTTGTAAGCATCAAGTCTCGGATTCAATTCCCGGCGTCGACTTATTTTGGGTGTCTAATAAGTGTCTAGTACCAATTATGGTACTTGTACTAAACTTCCTTTTATTATTTTGCTAAATGCGAAACGATTACTCTAACATCTTGTTCGTTGCAATATAATGCTATCAATATTTTTTTAAAATTTATTAGTCATCCCTTCCGGGTGGGACACGTGCCCCCATGCCCCTCCCTCTAATCTAGTCAATGTTCCCTAACATGTCTTGATAGGAAAGTCACCGCCGGACGATTTCGACCGGTTTGCGTTTCGGTGCCCATGGCTTCTAAAATCTGTTTCTTCCACCCATCTCTTTTTCCTTCCTGGCTGCTGTCTCTCTTTCATCCTCTGTTCCTTCATGTATTTCTGTTGTTCTTCCTTCCTCTGTTTCTCTCTTTCGTGTTTTCTATCTCCTCTTCTTCTTCTTCTTCTGTTTATCTCATTTTTATCTTTCATGCCATGCTTTCTATCGCCTTTTCTTCTTCTCTTTCCTCTTTCATCTCTCTTTCATGCTTTCTATCCGCTTTTTGCCTCAGTTTCTCTGTTTTTATCTTATTTCTCTCTTTATCTTTCTTTCCTCTTGTGTTTCTCTTTTTTCTTCCATTCTCACTTACATGCTTTTTCTTCCTCTGTGTCTCCATCTTTCCATCTTCTTTTATCTCTTTCATACTTCCTTTCTTCCTTCCTCTGTGTTTCTATTGCATTCTATCACTTTCTCTCTATATTTCCGTGTCTCATTCACTCTGTCTTCTTCTCCTTCCCTTTCCTCTCTCTTTACTCGCTTGTGTGTGCATGAGTCTGTCTTTCTAGACAGCACTCCGCTACCTCTTCCTTTCAATTTTAAAGCATCCACCGGGAATCGAACCCGACATCGCTCCCATCAAAGGCGAGAGCGTTAACCATTCATACCAACACAATGTTTGCCCTGCTCCATTTCAATTTTCAGAGATAGGGAAATCAGCACATCACACTCTAGCGTAACAATCACACGGAAACATTGTTAGAAATTACAGCACACAGTGCACTCCCTCATCACTGAATCGAAACCACAGCGCCAGGTTAATGGTCAATGGCTGAAACCATTTGCTTTTAACGAGTCTCTTCTCAGCAGAACCATTTGGGGCAAATAATGACTAATGGTGTCGTAATGGGAGCTTACAAAACATATAAACTTAATTCTTCATCATTATTACCCTCACGCCTTCTAATATTGCTCATTCGATGCATTTCAATTATAGGGTTAAGAACACGCGCAATTAATTTGCTAAATATTGGTAATGAATGCTGCGCAATTCGTTGTGTATTTGTTTTGCTAACGGGTACACATTTGGGGGATTTTGGGAGGATGCGTGTTGTAATTATTCACTTTTAATGCACTTGGCAACCTCCTGCACCCTCAACCATTGATCGAATATTTTAAGCCCTATAAATGATGCTCAATACAGAGATTCACAGCTTGTTATTTGATACGCGTACTCTGACAATGATAGATTGAGTGTCATGGAATTCAAGGATAATAAAAGCTACAAGCAAAACACACACACACACATACAAATGTGTGTGCGTGAAAGGTTTCCGAAAATTAGTGGTAGCGTTTCCTGTGTTTTTTAACAAAAGGAACATTATACAATCTGGATCCAGTGATATCATTAGAACATTCTTTTTATGTACACGTTGTTCATAATATTGAACTAGCTACAGTGATATCCAATTACAATCCTGTAGGCTTTGCAATTGTTTGGGATTGTATTAAGTCCATTTTAGGCACAGATAGGCAACTGGGGACTGGGTCTACAGTTTAAAGCGGTATCGAACCCGGAACATCTTGAATACAAGGTGACGGCGTTACCACTTCTCCATCGAGAAGGTTATGCAATTGAATTTCTTCAGCAGAATTTAATTTTTAAAATTTGAAACCCATTTTCTCACAAAACCACATAAAGTAATGATCATTGTAGAGCCCAGGACAGTTTACTTTATCTTGGGAGACAAGGCTTATCATTATAGGCCATAGTGGGGGGCCGAAATTAGCACACCTCTCCTAATCACCGCCTCTGGGCAATGGCCGATCCACAAGTCCTGTCGTGAACTTCGTGAAGTTCGTTATGGCGTTCGTTAAATCGATTGTCGTGCGATGCGTGACGTTAGTTCTCGCACGAAACGCACGGGCCGGGAGGATGGTTTGTTCCTGGAAATCGTCTGCAACTGGTAGACAAAGCGCACACATGATGGCTTCAAACTACACTCGTTCGGAAAATAAAACATAATTTGAACAGAGAGCGGTATGAAGCAACATGCACAAGATCAGTGAGCAGTAACTGTTCTTAAAACGTGATTACAATTAGTAACAACACAAGCAGTAGAGTTTGTTTTTGTCAGACGGACAGAGCCAACCGTAGGTAGGGGCAACTCGGGCACCCGCCCTAGGCCCCGCGCTTCATGGGGCCCCGTGCTGGATGAAAATAATTGTTTCTGTACAATTTATCACGAGTTTATAAGACCCTGATGCTTCTGATTAAGCAAAAAAAATCTAATTTCCTGACTTCATGGATTGTTTTGACATAAAAATATTCAAAATTACCGATATCACATTCTAAACTTCAATCAAAATTAATTAGTAATGCACTATTCCTTTCATTATAGAATGAAATCATGAAGCGGAATATTATTTCATATGAAACAAACAACAGAATAAAAAGTGAATGAAATGTAAATAGAAGACAATTACGATAGAGAATAATGGTTTGATATTGAATACACCCAGTTTTGTAATTAAATACTATCAGTAAGGACACACCAGTGACTAGGGGTGTCCATCCCCCCACAAAGGCCTATGACACACTCCTCCCCAAAAAGGTAGAACATTCACCCCCCTATATGCCGAATTATTTACTTCAATTATTTTTATCAGACAAAATTTGAGAAACAAGTTAATACAGACATATTTAAGCAATCTCGTATGTTTACTTTAGGTACTTTAGGCTCACTTTCATGTTGTTTTTCTTCTTTTTTTTTTACATAAAATGTACAAAACTGCTCAGCCTCACTGCCATTGTTAGTGTACTGAACCTTATTCTGACAGTTTATCTGCTTGACTAACCTTGTATTAATGCGAATACCACGCCCCCTCCAACCAAACCGATTCTAAAGGCACAAGAGGTGGAATTTCATTTCAACCCTATCGCCGCGATTACCCTCAGGTAGGTAGAAAAACTGTACATAATAACCAAAACTAAAAATCAATAACAAGCCAATCAAACGAAACGATCCCCCCCCTCCCATTTGTGTGTGAAGATATATAGAATTGGTATAACATTTTGTCCTCCCACAGAAAGATTTCCATGACGCCGGCGCGTCATGAAACCTCCCTGTGGGCACCCCTGCTAGTGACACATCGGAAATGAAAAGACACAATAGCTTAAAAGCTTTAATTAGCCTTCGATAAATCTTAGTTTTAATCTTCAACCTGGTCTGCTTATTGATCTGCGAAATATATTACATTAAACGTTTATTAATTGTAATAATGATTCTTCAGACTAAGAAACAAAAATCTCTGATATTGTCAGAGCCCTGAAATATTTTGGTTATAGGCCTCTCATATATTGTATGCCCAAGGGCCCGCACCCACCTATCCCCCGGTCCCCGTACCACTGGCAGCTTTGGGGAGGGGGAATTTTAATGTTGCCGCTTCTTGCCCAAGCAGTGGGCCTAATTGGTTGTTTGACCGCAAGTTCCTTCGCATGTAAACGCGGCAATAAAGACAGTCTCCGCGCCGGATCCTAGGGCCGGCCCTGGACGCCATATGGAAACTTTTCACAAAGAAAACATTGAGGACTGACGCTTTCACTACAGCGCCTAGAATAACGTACTGTGGAAAACGGCATGCTTCTGCGCTCTCAGGCTGGTTCCACTCGAAAATGATCCGCTAGAGGCGCTGGTGTTGACCCCGGTGCTTGTTGTTCGACTGCTTATAATGGAAGTAAATGGAGTTTTCGCTGCAACGTCTGATTCTTTTACATGAAGCATTTCTATGAATGTGATAATTGCTATGATATTTGGTACAGTGGTCGCGAAGATATTAACGAACATTCTAGACAGTCGACCACGTCCTGTTATCGTCATACTTTCGTTAATAATACGGGAGAAAAAATACGCGTGGAATGCTCTTGGCAACTAAATTTTTGTGTATGAATTAGGTTCATTATTATTATCATCATCATCATTTCTTTTAAAGATATACACACAGAAGCATTTGTATCTTTGATATTTACTGTCTCTTTTCGTCCGCTTTAAACTAATCGCGGCGATGATGATAATGATGATTGCATGAAACGACAAGGGGAACCCCACGAAACTTTCTTAGTGCCATCGACATGAGTGTAAGGCAACTTTCAAACCAATGGGACAAGCGACACGGGATGTTCACACTGTCACACTAGTGACACACACTTCCAGACTGTAAAACAGCATTCATTACACATGAGGGTCCAAACAGCAAACGACACGTTCACATGGCGTATTCGCGTGCTACTTGTTACTTCGGTCGGAAAGCTCCTTAAAGGAAGGGTGCTGAGACCGAAGCAACGCGCTACAGGGGGAGTTCCCAACTAAGTGACAAGCGACATGGTGCCTTCAGTCTATTAGCAAGCGTTGCTTGCGAACAACAGATAGGCGACACGATAAACCGCACATTACAACAACAGATCTAGGCGACACGATAAGCCACACGTGTCGCTTTGTCGCTTCTGCGTCGCTCAAACTGGGCCATTTCCTCAATAGCTTGCAACATGTTGCCGTGGTTTGTTGAGTGTCTTGCTTTAGGGAGATTGCGCATCAAAGCGGCACGCGACACTTATCGCTTGAGGATTTCACCAACCGAACGCTGGCCTGTGCTACCCGTCATGCCGCTACGATGTGAAATGTTGCTCTTGATTGGCTCCTTTCCAAGCAACATGTGTCACTTCGGTATGAAAGTTGCCTTGGACCGAATGACCCGTGTCGCTTTGGTGTGAAATCCTCGTATCGTTTGTCGCGTGTCGCTTTGGTGTAAAATCTCCTTGAGGAAACGGTGCAGTCAGAGCTTTTGTCCCTACGGTTCGAAAGGCTGCATTGATTTCCGACTGCTCGCTTTCAAGCGACATTTGTGGTTTGTCGCCTCGGTATGAAATCTCTCTCAGGATACTATTTTTATTCTAATAACATAGAAAAATAAACTCTAATACACAGTCCAAGACCTGACGTCCGGAATCACATTGCGATGTTTCTTCTTGTGTTACGCATGCTATTTATTTATTAATTTTATTTTACTTTTCTTTCCAAATTAATGCCTATTCGTGACTGCAAATCACTCCACAAATATAACTGTTTCCATCAATTCACGTACCGCCTTTCTAGAGAAACAAATCTACACAATATATTCCAAAAACTAACTAAGCCGCATTACTTTCATAACAAAATTAGCACCTGGGTCGATCGCACTGCCATCTACTTGTCATCGTCTCGGGGAACCAGTTTCTTGGGTCGTTTTCCACACTACGTTATTCAAGGCGCTGTACTTTCACTAAACCGTTCCCTGGTTTCACCAGGTTCAAGAGGCCAGCTCTAGTTATTTTGGTTCTTTCCTAAGTTTCCTTACGACTTTAGAATCGAGTTCTATATTTTTGTGCGTCTGTATCAGGATATGTTCTCCCATCCTGTAATCTTCCCTGCTCGACTTCCACCGTCTTCTCTTGTAGCTATAGGTAGGGACGTGAAGTTTTCCGATAACACCGAAAAGTTGAGGGAAAACAAAATAAAGTGTTTAAAATGTATTTGGGTAGATAAAGGAGGCAAGTTTTCGGTGTTTCAGAATCGCGAAATAACGCGAATTATATCATTTTTCAGAATAACACGGAATGTTGCACTTTAACGCGAAAAACGCCGCGAAATATGCAATATTGGGGATAACACTTCCTCTGTTCAAAAAGAACTACCTGAAGCGCTATTTGATCTGTCGTTTGGTGCAGGAATGACTGACAATGCTTTGAACTCGTCCTGAAATAGAATTCGCTGGGTGATCTTCCCAGAAGGGGAGTTTCCTAGGAACGGAAAAAAATTCAGGGAGATTAAGAACCTGTTGTGTTCCAGGGGAGGGGGTTAGGGGATTAGGGGCCGTGTATTCGTGTGTGTAAACAAAACGGTATGTTGATGTCGCAGAGGGATTTTCTTGGCATTGTTAGGGAAATGTGATATGTATGACTGTTTTTAAAGATTTGGGCGATATCATTTAATAAACATTACATATTCACTGGCTGATGAGACGAAATAGTTTTCCAAATGTAAATAAATTGGTAATTTCTCACAATGGTAATCCTTAATATTTTTTATCATTAAAACTAAAATTTTTGTCAATTTTCCAGAACTAAAGCAATGTGAAAACTTAAGCATAGTAGAACAGTAAAAACGCATGTAAAAATAACCGATTTAAAATTAATAACACCGAATTTTGTCCTAAACCGCGAAAAATAATATCAAAATTTAGGGGGAGAATAAAACGAAAAATTAACGTCCCTAGCTATAGGTAAGTATAGCCCTAGGCTATTGCAATTAAAGAATGAGAAAAAGTTAGAAAGTATTTGCGTGCATTCAAATCGTTATTCTTACCAATAGTGTATTTCGCACCTGGTATCCTGAAGGAAGTTTCCAAAATGTTTTTTCTCTCCCCCCCCCCCTCCTCCAACTACGATGCTAAATCTGAAGTTGTTAGGCTACAAGTCTAGAGTCAGGTCTAAAGCCTTTTGTCAATGAACTTTGGGAAATCCGAAAATCTCGTTAGGGAGGGAAGATATTCTTGCTGTAACGATGTTTATAGAGAAGATTGAAGAACCTCTCTACAAAGCGGAACTTTAGATGAATTTGATAACGGGAACTCTTAACTTAAAAAATACCTAAGACCTTTTCATAACTTGCTTAATCTTCCTTCCTCCATATTCATTCGCCCAGTTACTTCTTCGCGAAATCCTCGATGCAAATATACAAAGCTGGCATTTCGTTCTAATCCTTGACTTATTTATATATCTTCTAAACTGGTGTGAGATATGGAGGGGGGGGGAGGATTTGCATGCAGCATCCTTTTAAGGACCAAGCCCGGCAGACTGCTTTTTATTCGATGACATGTGGCATTGCGTCCGCTGCCGTTGGTGTTGTTCTTTTCTCGGCCTAAGATTGTTCACATTAACAGTATTTTACCATTAAAATTTAACAGTCTGTCTGTTATTTACAACAAAATAATTAAATTTCAATATTTTATCAATTTTATCATGTATAACGATAGATGATGATTATAAATTGCGGTTGTGTACAGCATAAATACAGGGTGGCGCACGAAATGATACCCCATTTGTTTTTAGTGTAAAAACTTTAGTAAGCAACATTTTTCAAAAAACATACATTGCAATGAACATAGCAATGTGGAAAAATGTTTCAATGCAAAACATGCTCAATATGACCACCATTGCACTGCACAACTGGAGTCAAACGAACAGTTAGATTATTGATCACCCTCCGACACATGTCTTCTGTAATTTCAGTGAAAGCTTGCGTAATTAATGTTCTCAAATCCATGAGATTTTCTGGATGTTTTGGAAAAATCCTTTCCTTCAGGAATCCCCACAGCAAATAGTCACAGGGATTAAGGTCTGGACTATTGGGAGGCCAATACTGACCACCATTAAAGCATTCTGGAAACCTGTTTGAAATGACGCGGAAGTTGAAGATCTCATGCAAGAAATCCAAGACCACATTGGCAGTATGCGGTCTTGCACCATCCTGCATAAACCATTGTGTGTTAAATGGCAAATCCTTCACAATAAGCTGAGGAATAAATTGATTACGAAGCATGTCCAGGTAACGCTCACTGTTAACATTTTCATCGAAAAAGAATGGTCCAATGAGTCCATGCGTTGAAATAGCGGCCCACACTGTAATCCTGGGAGAATGGCTTTCCATTTTATGGAGCACTTGTGGATTGTCGGTAGCCCAAAATCGCATATTTTGTCTATTCACCACTCCGTCCAAGTGAAAGTGAGCCTCATCCGAAAACCACGTATTGTTGATAACATCCATATGTCCCTCAGCCCATTCAGCGAATACCAGTCTCCGCTGAATCTTTTCTGGTGTCAGTTTCTGCACAACTGTTATTTTATAGGGGTACAGGTGAAGATCTCTTTTGAGAATTCTTTGCAGAGAGCGTCTCGATATACCCAGTTGGGTAGCTGCTTTTCTACAGGACTTACTGGGGCTTCTTTGCATAGCGACCCGTACACTTTCGATGTTTTCCGGCGTACGGACACTATTCACTCGCGGCCGTTTCGATTCCAGTAATGTCCCTTGAACCCGCAATTGTTCATGGAGTTTGTCAATTGTTCTCTTGCTTGGAGCCCAATGTGTGTTGAATTGGGCGCGGAAACGTCTCTGGGCACCAACAATGCTTTTGGTTTCCGCGAACAACAACACTATTGCTGCACGATGTTCTGGCGTGAGCCTTCCTTTGTCTGGACTGCTAGCGCCACGGTGAAGATTCAGTGAACTACAGCCTCTGGCAGTAAATCTCCATGGATTAAGGTTTCCTAGGGAAAAAAATATTTTAAAATTAAGACATAAATATTAATTTCATTCAAAAAGTAATTGGGGTATCATTTCGTGCGCCACCCTGTATATTTTAAAAAATGGAATCATTAAAATTATATTAATTACGTTAACTATGCAGTAACCGTTAATACATAAAAAAACGGTCATGATCATCTTTTTTTTTTATATATATATAGCAGCGACAATTGACTGTCATTTCTTAAATCCACTTCTGTTCCAGCTGGTCCCCAAAGGTCTTCACATCACTGCACAAAACTTACACTGCTTGTAGACCGCCATTAAGGCATATAAACTTTAACAACTTTTATTGTCTCACATCTCCTTTCGACGCTACGAAACTTCGGAAACGGGATTTTCCCTGAATGAGATCAAGCAGCACAACTTCACCATTGTCACTAAGACGTTGCAATAACTACAAACAAAATATAGGGTGATTCAAAAGTCCCTTAACACCCTCTATAAAAAGTAAAGAAGTTAGGCTAGATACAATTAGTCATGATATAAACAGGTTTGGTCTAGGGGGAACCATATTGGGTATTCGAAGCGGACGCCCGCCATATTGCATTCAACTCAGAATTTTTGAATAGGAAGGGGGTGATGTGATACATGAGGAATGCATCGGGACCGTACTGCTGTCTGAGGAGAGTTCACGTACCATTTCAAATGATTTTAATCAACGACACCCCCAACGAGATGCAGTGTCGCATGTGGCAATTACTCCAAACGTTCCAGGAGACAGGATCAGTCAACGCCAGGCAACGACGCGTTAAAATCATTCTGGCACTGTTTTCTCACACCTGGACTATGATATACTTGTTACAATCGTGCAGTCATAACTATTTACTGGGTAAAGATACGCCGAAAAAAACTTCACCATTGCATTTCTCGTGAAATTATAGCCTGATTTGATGTATTACATCACCCCGTTCCCATTTTGAGTTGAATTTAATATGGTGGCCACCAATATGGCGGACGTCCGCTTGGAACACACCGATATGGTTGCCCCCAGGTCTAACCTGTTTCTATCATGACCATTTGTACCCAGGCTAACTCCTTTACATTACATAGGTGTGTTAATGGACTTTTTTATCACCCTGTACATGAATTATCTACAAATATTCAGGCGGAAATCCACTCGGTATGTCTGAAGCAATCTCATAGTCAAGAAAGTTGTGTTGTATTTACTGCTTAACTTTGTGTAGGAGGGGGTGGGATCGAAAAGTTTTCCATTCCATAAAAATAGTATTCAAAACTAGTTTGCTACATAACTGCTACATTTGAGAAATCATAGAAGTTGCTACTTATTTCTTTGTTCCTGAGCCATGATTTTAACAAAAATACCATTAACTCGTAAATGTTGCACAGTCTGATAATTTTGGGGTGGTAAGTGTTCCCCTTGGCCCAGCAAAGTCCAATCTCGAACGGGACCAAAAGTTGCATCTCGATTCTACAGATTATCGTTCTCGGTCTCGTCAAGTATCGAAGGGTCTCGTCTCGATTTGATCTCCAATTTTACAGCTCGAGAAGACGCGAGCAAGAACTTCAACTTCCGTTGTTGCAAGTGCAGAAAAAGCCTAGAGTTTCCAAACGCAGCCCCCCTTAAACAGATATGGAAATGGTGAAACGTTGCATACCTGCCAGGGGATTTCTTGTGACGTTGAGTCGTCAAGGAAACGGTTCATTAGAGCAGAAATCTCGGGAGCTCGTTCTCTTTGAGAAGCCTGAAACTTGGGCGACAGTCGCCTCCTTTAGGACGAGCTACCGTCTGCTAGTTCTCTGTATCTTGTTGACTAAGCGCCCCCGCCCACCTCGCGAAGGGGGCGCTGACTTCCTGAATTACCCGTTCTTGGAGTGACAACAGCAATTAATTTTTGCTTTAATCTCTTTTTGGAACTGAAGAGAGTCTCTTGGCAAGAAGCACAAACAGTCTGTATTTCCTAGCGTAAACTTACGTGCGAGGATGTTAACATCAAGCGGTGGGGGAGGGGGTAGACCAGAGAACACATTTAGTTTTGGAACAGACTCCGTTTAATTGACGTGAGTGAAGATGTTCTAAAGTTTGATTTTAAGACCTGAAAGGCTAACTGGGACTGGACCTACAGTTTAAAGTGGAATTGATTGATTTTGGGTCCGTCAGCACTTAGGCTATTTTGCACCCGTCACATTATACGGGGTTCAGTACCTTACCATAAGTAAAATATAAGTAATGTAACATAAATGTAATGTCGGAAGACTGCCGGATCCCGTGGCGGAATGGTTAGCACATAGCGCTACGACACCAGGGGTACCGGGATCGAATTCCGGCCTGGACATGAATGTTTGCGAGTGTCCATTCAACAATTTCATCACATCATCCCTCATCAGCATCTTCGCAAATTAGCCAAATGTGGCACAAAAAGTGAAGTAAAATCAAGCAAATCAATCAATCGGAAGACTAAAATATTCTTACCTGGGTTAAAAGCAGAGGCTGCAAAGGGGCACTCAGCACACATAAGGACAGAACACAGGACAACACACACACAGCCCGACAGAGAATTATACTGGCCGTAGACCCAGACGCCAGAGCCTAGTTAGTCTGTAGAATGAATTCAAGGGTGTACTGCGTGGAAGTGAGGTTGACATTTGGGTGTACTCTGTGGAAGGGTCACCCTTTTAAAGTGGAGCCACTATGTGCGTCCACCGTATACCTAACCCGGAACCCTTTGATTACATGTCGACAACGTTAGTACTATACAACATGGGTGAAGGATCTTGTACCGTGGCTTGCAGTGCCAAGAGATCATGGTTCGAGTCCTGGTATAATCTTTTTTTCATTATTTATTTTGTAAAAGCATATGTCGCTCAGTTGTCACAAATTCAGTACTGGCCACCACAATTGATGGAACGCAGCCTCTAAGTGAGTGTTAAAAACCTCTAAACTTACTTCGGTGTTTGGTAATGGTGGAAATGAATGGAAAGGAACATATGCATTTTTTTAAAAAAAAATCACCCGATTTAAATTAATCCACCTTGCTCTCAGTACAACTCATTGTTGCTTGTAACCGTGGGATCCATGAGTATTACCATGCAAATTGTCCATGACTATCTTTATTAATTTTTCTCTTACATCCTACGTGTGTTTATGGATTTTTATGTATGCTGGTGCAGAAGTTGTCAACAGCTTATTTTAAGTTTCTTTTTAATTCTTGAAGCTCTCATTGGGTCAAGTAAAGTGCACAAACACGGTAACGGACAATTTTCACGGTAATACTCATGGATCCCACTGTGCCGTGCCGTATTAATCCTATTACTCGCATCAGGCCCGTAGCCAGAATTTTATTTCGGTTGGGCTCATCCCATATCAGCAGAGGCGTCGACAGAAACATTGGTACGGGGGGAGGGGGGGCAGGCCATTGATAAAACTTTATTAGTAGAAATAATAATGCCAATAATAATAAAGCTTACCATCATACAATAGTTATTAAAAATAAACAAATTTTAATCCAACTTTATTGTTGTTATTATTATATGAATCGAGAGACTTTGCAATCCGCCGTATGAGTAAACTGTTGTCCATTATTTTTCTTACTGTTTGTACAATTTGTACTGAAATTCATAGTTATTGTATTTTGTTATTAACTTCTATACATTCCGTTCAAGAAAAGGCTTTAACATGTAGGGGTAAATTTCACACATAAAGTTTATATTGTGTGACCTCTCACAAAGAAAACTATAAATTTTGAAAGCATTGGATCCATTTATTCTTTGGATTAAATAACAGAATATAAAAATATAAACTCGTTTCGCTATTATACACTAAACGTTTATCGATCTAATGTTTTAACTTGCTAATTAAGTAACATTAATTATAACTATACACTATTCAAGTTAGATATTTGTAGGATTTCGGGGGGTTGGGCTTCAGCCCTCTGGCTACGTGCCTGTCTCGCAGCTCACCTCAGCGTATCGGGAACTCCAAAATCACGGCACACTTCATTAGCGCGGGAAAAAGTTCTCTCATTTCTCCGATCCGTTCTGGAAATAGCTCTCTCCGCAGCCTCCATCGCGCAGGGCTTAATCTACCCCCGCGGCACATCCTTTGTTGATGCTGGTTCCTCCAAGAAACACTTTAACACGGAGCTGTTTTAAGATTCTCCCGAGCGGCATACACACACACAGGGCCGCCCCTAAGCGCCTGCGAGAGAAGCGAGGGAACTTGTAATGGATGCTATTACTTACAAGATGGAAATTAATATGCACCCCTGGCTTTGATGGTGTGGAATAAATCTTCATATCTTTGTATCGTTGAAAAGTTTAAGGCTTCGACCCGCACATGCCTTCTTAAAAGTCATCCGTCTATTCTCGGAAAAGTCGTTACTGGGAACCCTTGCAGGCAACAGATTGTGGTGGGATTTGGGAAATCTTCCTTTGAACGATTTTTCTATAGGGAAGTTTGCCAATATACCTATTTATAATATTAACTGAGCGTGCTTGGTGATGGGACTTCAAAGCAATCTAGGAAGGTGAAGAATGGAGTGCATGGAGAGGCGAAACCTTCCACAAGGGCGATAAGGGTGTTGTGTTCTTAGTGTCGTAATCCGAGGGTAGTAGATTGAAATCCTGGTCTGTGTAAGTTTTGGTCTCTTTACTTAAAGGTCACTATGGACATTTAATTGCATAAATGAAATAACCTGATTTGCAAACTTCATAAGTTGGTAGAAACTCCTACGTCAGAACTATTTGCAGCCTGCTCTTATACGGGAACAAGGGAAAAAAATCATTAAGAAGAAAATTCAAGGATATGAAGCTGGTAATGAGGCCTTCCCGATGGCGCAGTGGTAGCGTTGTCGCCTTGTAATCAAGGGATCTCAGGTTCGATTCCTGGTGGGGGCACATAGTGATACGGATCCCACTTTAAACTATAGGTCCAGTCCCGATTAGCCTTACTGTGCATAAAGTTGACTTAAAACATCAACTCAATGAAGCTGGTAATTTAACTTTCAATGAGTACCTAAAACACACGCATTAACATTATTCAAAATTCAATTATGGTACAAAAACTTGCAGAAAAAATCGATTGTGGATCAGTCTTGGTCAAGTTTTTATTAAATTATTTTTACGAACAGGAGGTATTCGGAAGGGGGTTGGGGTGTCATGGTAGTGACTTTTTTGGAAGGGCATTATGTATGGTATGAACTTCTCTTCAATGGATTGCGCTCTGGGGACCATTCATACAGGGTGCATACATTCTGCCTGAGTGTACAGCTAAGACTGTATCTTGTTGATCACTGATGGTGGAGTCTCCTTGTACTAAAGAGGTCTTAGGTTCGATGCCCGGCGGAGGCATATAATTGTTTAGTTCCTACTGTATACTGTAGTACCAGCACCGAATGGATCTTTATTTAAGCAGGCGTGGTTTGACCTCTTGGGCCGTTCGTAAAGGAAACCCTTGTGAAAGACACAATGAATAAATAAAAAACAAGAAAAACTAATGATCATGATAAAACATTAAAGATAATACAGGGTGATCCATTTGAGATGTCAGAAAAATAAACCGTTATGTACAAGAGGTTAATGTACGTATCTCTTAGCAGTTTTCTGTAATGTAAGCAGAAAGGATGTAAGTTTCGGATGAGTGGAGGTTTACAGACTTCAGCCACATGACGGCGCTAGTGTGCATGTAACACTAAAAAATTTCGCAAACCATACGACACACGCTATAGGTGTAGTATGTCTCCACATTGGAAGAATATAGGTGTGATATGTATGCATGTTTCAAGTTCTTTATTTGTGTATCTTTTGTACAGTTTACTTTCTTATTAACCACGTTCGGTTAACACACTGTGCGTGCTGTTGTGGCGAGGACACCATCCTTGTCTAGCAGCACACGGCTGAAGTATGTAAACCTCTTCTCATTCGAAACTTACATCCTTACTGCTTACATTACAACAAACTGCTCAGAGATATGTACTTACATTAACCTTCTGTATATAACGGTTTCCTGTTTGACATCTCAAACGGATCACCCTGTATAATCGTATAAAGTGGCCAGTCCCCGTGGCGGAGTGGTTAGCACATCGCGCTACGACGACAGGGATCTCTGGTTCGAATCCCGGCCTGGACATTGATGTTTGTGAGTCTACATTCATCAATTTCATCATATCATCCCCATCTTCGCAAATTAGTCAAAAGTGGCACAAAAAGCGAAGTAAAATAATCATTCGAATAAAGTGGATTGATTGATTGATTGTTTAGGTTCATTTTACTATGCTTTTCTGCCACTTTTGGCAAATCGCGAAGATGAGGATGAGTAATGATATGATGAAATTGATGAAGGGACACAAAGAACACCCATGCCGGGATTCGAACCCGGGCCAAATAGTCAAAGTGGTAACGCAAATGTCAGTCAAGTGGGTCCTGGCCAATTAATGTGATTTCCCAATGAGGATTATTCAAATTGCAAAGCGACATACAGTAAAACCTCGTTAATCCGGAGTAATGGGGGGATAAGTTGACCGGTTTAACGAAAGTCCAGATTAACTGAAATAACCTAAAAGAACAGTAGAAAGTGCATTAAAACTCCGTTTATAGCAACAAAACACGTTTATTATGGTGTATTTAAAGGGCATAGGCCTAAATAGGGTTGGCAACTAAGTTCCCGCCGTTTTTTAAGGAAGGTGTTAAAAGGTTAGTTTTCAATAAACAGATACAAGTAGTTAATCAATAATGTATTCTCCTGTGTTGTTTACAACGTTTTGCCAACGTTCAACAAGGTTTTCAATACCTCGTCGGTTGAAATCACGTGGTTTAGACTCGAAAAAGTCATCCAACCAAGCTCTTAATTCTGCATCAGTATTGAACGAAACTCCCCGCATAGCATTTGAAAGAGATCGAAAGAGGTGAAAATCCGTTGGTGCCAAATCGGGAGAGTATGGTGGGTGTGGCAGCACTTCCCAACCATGAGCTTGAATGGCGTCCTTGGTCATATTGGCGATATGAGGGCGGGCGTTGTCGTGCAGCAAAAGAACACCACGCTGCCGATTCGGTCTTTTCTCTTGAATAGCCGTGTTGAGTCGTTCCATTTGTTGCACATAGAGTTCCGCGTTGATCGTTTGGTTCCTTTCAAGCAATTCGAAATGGAGAATCCCTTCCCAGTCCCACCATACGCACAACATCGTTTTACGCGGATGAAGTTCCTGTTTCGCGCGTGGGGTCGCTTGTTTCCCGGGGCTCAACCATTCCTTACGCCGCTTCATATTCATGTAAAGGCACCATTTTTCATCGCCAGTAACGATTCGGTGAAGAAATCGTTCCTTGTGTCCATGGGTTGCACGGTGCCGAGCAAGCAAACCAGCGGAGATTGTGGCTCGTTGATTTTTGTTGGTGACACTTAAAGTGTGAGGCACCCATGCTCCACACTTCTGAACCTTTCCCATCGAGTGAAGATGAGTCGGCACCGGAAGATTCAACCCGAAGGAGAAACTTCAGAGTGTCCACTGGGAGACGAGGAGCCGCCGCCAGGAGAGGGTTACCCCCGTCCAATCAGCCTGGAGAGAAGTCGTCGAAGATGAAAATGACCTAAAAACCATCTCTAGGGATAAAATAATACAATAGCATAATAACGAAAAAAAAAAAAACTTTAAAAGTAATATCAGAACCCCACATTAAATCGTGACTAAAGTTTCTTTAATAATACATCCTAGATGAGGGGCCATAAACTCTTAAAAATTTAACTTGAAAATTGCTAGACTTGGAATCTGCTGGAATCCAGTAGGCACCAAAGAGACTTAATATAAAAGGAAATTTCGAACAAACAAATTAAATTAAAATTAATTTTTTAACAATGTAAGTGTAGTATAAACCATGAACATATATTTTATATACTTATTATTAATTAATATAATCTAATATAAAAGTTTGTTTATCTTTTCCCTTTTTAAATTTTTATTATTATTATTATTATTATCAAGTCTACATATAATTATTTGCGTATTTTATGTCATATTTATTTATCTATTACATATCTAACAATTACAGTTTCCGCATAATTAGCATTCTATCAAAACTTAGTACCCGTTAATTCACGTTAAATTGTGCGGCTGTGATTTCATTCTGAGATCTCATAGCAGCCTCAGTCTGCACGGACATTGAACCTCGCACGGCCACTGTCGCTCCCGTGGAATGCAGAGTCAGCTTCATGTCGCATAACCAAGTTGACACGGAGTGCTGACGCCGGTATCTTATCGGGCGTGTGTCCTCAACACGTAAATGCAACAACGGCGCGATAAATAAGGAACTACAAAACCTCTTACAGTAAGTATATATTAGGAATCGACATCCACTAAATTAATGAACTAAATTAATGAACTAGACCAGTATTTCAGTGCATTTAACTTCCAAATAGCAAATTCTCCCCACACACTACAATAAAGCCTGATCTGGAAACCAGACAGGGAACTTGAGTCCGTGCAGACTAATCCAAGTAATCATTCACCCCAATCTAAACTCTCACCCCATCATACTCTCCCCCTCAAGCTTAAAACAGTTCTGGATACCAGAATGGTTGTCCCTCCTGTACATAGCATTTCCTATAGTACTATCTATACGATAACTAAAACTAACCAATAAACTAACATAAACTAATCCATAACTACTATTAACAAGTTTAATTAACTACCAATCATACAAATGCACAGTAAATTTCCAAGAAATCTTTAAGACTTGTTCCGGTCACCAGAACGGTCTATTAAAATAATACAAACTAAAAATTATTAAATGTAGCTATGTATAGAATCTCCATGTATTTTATTTTATTTCTTGTAATTGTATTTTATGTATAAAAATAAAGATGAGAAGAAGTAGGATAAAAAGGCGGGGGAACCGTTTAAATCCAGGAAACTGACGTCCTGGTTTATTTAAAGGTACCAGGACATTAAGAGCATACCCTCGAAAGTACGCGGGTGGAGGCGGGCTACTTCGGGAGGTTTCCCCCTTTAGATATGTATATGTGCTGTATGTGTATGTATATGTGTATGAATATGTATGTGTGTATACATTCTAAAGGTCAATAAATATGTCTGTGAAGATGCTTCTCTACAGTAGTGTGGGAGCAACCCATTGTCTCTGCCAGTTCCCTTGTTTGACGCGGATTTTTATGCAACAGGTGGTTCAATCGCTCTTCATCGAACTCAACTGGACGGCCAGAACGAAATGCATCTTTGAGGTCAAAATTTCCTTTTTTGAACTTCGCATACCAATCACGGGCGGTTCTTTCAGCTATAGCACCCACTCCATACACAGCACAAATGTTGCGAGCAGCTTCTGCGGCCTTAGAACCTTGATTAAAGGCAAAAAGGAGGAGGTGTCGAAAATGCTCATTCTTCTCAACTTGACATTCCATTTTAATAATCTGTAAATAACAAAAAATGTGTATTAGTAACAAAGAAACATAAATTTAGGTAGAACAATATATTCTCTTTCGCATGATGTACACCTTTGTGCCAAACGTATTTAATGTCATAGAGATTTTTCCAATTAAAAAAAACGGCGGGAACTTAGTTGCCAACCCATACACTATACAGTACAGAACAAAGTCTGCGGGAAACAGAATTTCATCAGTGGTTGACTGCCTTTTCTTTGGGAAGTTCTCTTGTTGACTTCTAGCCACATTTAAAACCTTGCAGTCTGCTTTTTTTTCTTTTTTGCCTGTCCGGATTAATCAAACTCCGGCTTATCGGGGTCCGGATTAACGAGGTTTTACTGTAATTGCTGGATAAGTCTAGACTTGTTATTCGTGTCATATTTCTATTATCCGGGTTTTGCTATCAGATTCAAATTCTTCAAAGTGTCTAGATTTGTCTCCATGTCCGCATAATTGTATAGTCTTTCCCCTTTCAATCTTCCAATCCACCGCCCCTGGCCATGTCACGCGATAGCGGCAAAGCAATGATATCGTGTAAGATGCCAATCAAACAGACCGCCTAACACCGTGTTACACAGTGGTTTACACCCAAAATCACTTTCTCCACTTCGGTTGATTACGATGGCCGATGCGCTCTTGTTTTTGTGCGGATGAATCTTCGTTTCTCTTCCTTTTTTAAGAGGTCTCCCACGTCACTAAAATGATCATCATCTGTCTTTCATGTTCGTGCCATCGAAAAAAAAACCACTTTCGTTTTTTTGTTATCTTGTTTGGCTTAATGGCTCTGGAAGAAGTTATTTATGTAGTCCTGGGATTGGATTTGATTTGTTTCACGGTCTTTTTTTCTGTAGAGCTCAAAATGAAGTCAGTTTCTACGATATACGATTGTTTGTTTTGATTGTGTTTGCTTTTCAGTCCATTTGTAACGGTCGGATTGACCATTACTGGTTTTGGTAATATGTTAATTAATTGCTGGCCAGCTACGATGTGTAGGGTTAAGTAATATGTGTCCATGAATGTTCTTTTATGTTATTATTGCATGTAAGTATATATGCTTATTGGATTGTGCTTTGCTGGATATTAGATTCCCCTGTTTTTTACCTCCCCGGTTGGGAGAGCTAGCTGTCTTTTAAAATACCGTTGCAGTGGAATTTTCCAACGCTACGGGGTCCACGTCCACGGACGTTTACCCCGGCTATAAAAAAGGCCAGTGGGTTTTAGAAAAAAAAACAGTGTTTCCTCATTGATCGACGAAAGAGGAACGTCTCCTCAAGTTTAGTCCACTTATGTTGGCTAAACTGGATATAATAATGTAGCATTTGGTTAAGCCAGCCCCTGTTGCTGAACCCAAGTCCTCTTTTAGAAAAAGCTTTGAATATGTGGATATTTCCGTATTGAATAATTGATGCCCGAAAGAAAGAGTGAAGGCGTAAGGAAACGCATTGTAATGAACGGAATATCATTTAAGCTGAGGGTAGGCCCGCAGAGATAGTTATGCTAACTCTACGGTAAAGGAAGTGTCGATGGTTAAGCCATAGGTGCGCAATTATATTGATTTAGAGATTTGGTAATTTGGTCTATGCAGACACACATGGAAACGCTATGTAAAATATGTATATAAATAACTACGTATAATAAACCAATATATCCTACTAGAATGTTATGATTTCAAGAACTACGGTACTGTCCATTTAACAAGTTGTATATTCACTTTCTGTACATGTGTAAACGAACCAGGGACATAAAAATATAAATTATTGTGTGAAACCCCCCCTTTTGTAATTCCGGCGCAAATATAATCTGCTCGCTTTGCACCCAGGGTGAGGTGAAAGGAGAGATTGAGGGATTAAAGTAGGAAGTAATCCAGAGGGCCGGATAGAAACGAGGGATAGAGGGGGGGGGGCGAACTTTCACACATATAATGCACAAAAAGACTAATCGGGACTCAGCCTACAGTATAAAGTATCGTCCGAATCATGTGCTTCAGCGGCGGCGGCGCCACGATTAATCATCTAGGGGTGCGGAGAGGGTGCGCAATGAAATTTAGGGGGTGCGATGTTGAGAATAAGGAAATGAAATAAGCATAGAACCTTTGGCCACTACATCAAATACCAATCAACTTCTAGTAGGCATCTATGATAATGTGCCAACAAAACTGCAAATTTTATTTGATTTTATTTTTGACATTTTTGCTTAATCGCGACCGTGAGGTTTTGCATTATGGAGGGAAGTGGCGAGATTTTCGCGGAGATAGATTTCGCCATCCGAACATCGGCGTGCGAGAAATAATAGAAAATAACTTCCTCTAATGTTGTTTCTAGTGTATGAAACAACTGGCGTACGCAGAGGCAGGGGTGATAGGGCTACAGCCCCCCTCCGAAATTTTGAGAAAATCAACATTCTGAAATAAGTGAAAAATTCGGGAAAATCCAAATGTTTGTATAAACATCCCATGAAATGACCTCCATATTTGAGAATGGAAAGTTCTGAATAGCTATACCAAATATGTTATTGCCCCCCCATAGAAAACAGCTAGGTACTATTCACCTTTACAATTCCAGCCCCTCCTGAAGATAAATCCTGTGTACACCAGATGAAACTATCGCGAACAATTAAAATACTAATTTAAAAGCACAATGAAGGTATAATTTTGAGTAGCTATGTTTGGCAGAAAAGTTTACTAAAATAATAACCCGAATTTCAAAATTAAAAGTAAGGAAAATAACACCATTTATTTTGAAAAAATAAAAACACCTAAAAATCGAGACCCCTACCAATTGGTAATATAAAGAAAACACCATTACAATAAACAATTCTTAGCAACAATGCTGACGAAAGCGATACAATGGCCGCTGATCTTGATAAAACTGCCGCCCGTACTGGAATGAATATGCGGCTTCTCTTTCGGAGTAACAATGCTTGTCTGTTGTATACAATATCAGCGGTGTCACTTCAATACATTCGGCGCTGAATATGACATTTTAGGTTTTTAACCTATTTTCTTCCTTTGCAGGTAAGGTAAATGAGAAATAATAAGTTACCTTAGTGTTTTATTAAAAAACCTATGAACTGATGAAGTATTATAGTGCCTAAAATAACCTATATTGCTTGTTAGAACCTATTTTAGGATTTTGTGCTTAAATCAAACCTTTTTTAATGCTTTTATGTTGATTTTAAATCTCACACAGGTATTTGCTCTGTTTGGTAATGAATAAATTCAATGACTAACTTGATTGAATCCTACCCTCTGCCGATTTCCCTCCCTCTAAGTCCATAAAGTTTTTCAAAGCTCTAAACAAAACAAAATGTCTGGCGCCACTGTTGCCTGCACAGTCCAAAGTGCAAACTTCTGATCCGCTTTATAGCATTCAAATTTGCACCATTGACTAAGCATCTGTTTAAATATAATTTTCAGCATGTAATATGATCCTCACAGATAAAAGGTAGGATTTTGTATGAGGATAATGTGAAAAATATTGTTATGTATTGTGCTGGAAATTATAAATAATTAATTTATCATATCGATAAGTAACTTTTGCTAACAGTACAAGTATTAGAATTACAATAATTAGTGGATCATTTTGAAAATTATGCATAGAAATGAAAATTTGGTTAGAAAATTAATATTTTTGATGGTTATATATCTATTGAAATTTCTCACGGTTCCTTTGAAATTTTGCTTTTAACAATTGTACCTAATTAGTATTTTTCAGGATCTTTGAACCATTTTAGGTTTTTTGGAACCTACTTCAGGATTTCTTTAGTCTAATTTAATATTTTTAGAACCTGTTATAGAATTTTAGAACCTATTTTAGGGTTTTTAGAACCTATTTTAGGGTTTCTATGACCTACTTTAAGATTTTTAGAACCTATTTTACGAACCTAAAAATCTAGACGACATTCTAAGAGTTTGTGTCTTCGGTTGAAAATAGGTTTTGAAAAAGGGGTGCTGAAGGGGGTGCGGAAGAAATGAAGAGGTGCGCAAGAACCCCTTCGCAGCCCCCTGGCGCCGCACGTGATGTGCCCTCACAGGATAAATTATATACGAGGGGCGAACATTAAGTACGTATATAAGTTATCATCCACAAAGCACAGAAAGGAAGCAAACGTAGTGAGTTGCCCATTAATATTAAGATGTTCGCTCGTTAATGATTGTTTATTTCCCAATGTATAACTTTTTCATTTCATTCCCTATGCATCGGCTCTTGGGCTGATGCGGCATCTCATCAAAAGGTATCTGAGGGCTTTGGTGTAGCAAGGAGTGGGCGACCGCCCGGGGCCTCGCGCCTAAAGAGGCCTTGCGTCCCAAACGGTTGATACGAAAAATATAGGCCTAATAGCCTAAATGGAAGTGAGAAAGAATGTGGAAAAGGCTAATTTTTGTGTGCAATATAATTAAAATACTCTGTCTTTCTCTCGTTATAAATTCTAGTTAAACGTTATAATTTGAATCATGGACGTAACATGAATGGACTGTCCCGACTAAATGGGAATGTCTTGTAGCCTTGCATTAATGGTTATGAAACTTAACCAAAATTGCAGACTTCAAACTTTTGGAGCCTGACTCTCTCACCAGTCAACTCATTCCTATATGCAAGGACGAAGTCGAAATTCTTGCACAATCTGAAAATGTTATTTTCGTACGTTTTTATATCTTTACATTAGAATAAATCATAGTTCTTGGGGGGGGGGGGGGTCATGGGCCCCATGACACTTCCGCTGGGTACGGGCCTGCCTTACAACTTCAGATTTCATCTTCCTCAAATACACTTTCCGGGCGAGTGAAATTATTAAATATAATTTTCGTCAGCAACTTATTATTATTATTATTTAAATATGATATTTGCTGACGTATTCAATATTTTGTATCGATTCACATTGAGATTTCAATTTTTAAGAACGGATGGGAACCTCGCATTCTAATCTCACCCAGGGCTTCGCGATATGTCGCTACGCCACTGTCTGAAGGCATCCATGGGTATTAAAAGCGGCTGGAATCACTTGCATCCCTATGGCCTTGATCGAGAATGAGTCAGAACTTACCTCAATATATACGCATTCATGGCACAGTGGAGTGCACATGTGGTAACTTTACCTTTACCATGATTCATGAACACACTGTACAATCAGCGGCAATGAAAACGGAACACCTATATCCTGAAATACTCGCTTCCCTGCAAGGTGTTATGTGTGTTGCCTAACTGTACGGCGATTAGGGAATTTTAATATCAAATGTTCAATGGCAACTTCTACCACCGACATAGAGTTATGCAACACACTTAACACCTTGAAATGTAACATTCTTTACTGCCGGTGACAGGGAGCCGAATCATGGCCGTGGTTTATCTTCTGATCGGCCATTCGCCTCCGTTTTGGTGTCTGATCCTGGTTCACGATACTGACGCTTCGACTGCAGGCAGTTGTTTTTTAATATAAAAGAGCGGAAAGTGATATTGAGGGCGTGCAAACGCTAGAGATGTTGGATGTACAATGCTGATAATTCGAGAACTACGTAAACTAAAAACTGCCAAAATAATAATAATAATTCTTGGTTTTGTGACCAAAGTCGTAATGTTTCTAATACTGTACTTTCTATTCCAGAACACAAAACATATATAAATGTTATATATTACGTGCAAGGTAAATCAGAACAGAGCAATGTTTGCGATATTGCTACATGGTGTTGGAAATATTCATTCATTCATTCATTCATTGTTTTCTGCCTAATTGGCAGGTTTTTCACTGAAATCTCCAGCTTTCCCTATTCTCTGCCTTACGCTTCGTAATAGTATACGACCCAGTTAATTTAATATCATCCATAAGCTGATAACTCTTTCTTCCACGGACTTTTCCTCCTTCAACCATTCCCTACAAGGCATCCCTTAGCAGGCAGTTCCTTCTTAGACAGTGTCCTAACCGGTTTCTTTTCCTCTTCTTGATGGTCTCCAGTATAGATCTTTTTTCACCAACTCTTTTCAGTACAGCTTCATTTCTTACCTTGTCCGTCCATTTTACATGCTCCATTTTTCGCCATGTCCACATTTCAAAAGCTTCGAGTCGTTTTCCTTAATTTCTTCTCAACGTCCAGGTTTCTGCAGCATATAGCACAAAGCATTTCACTAATCTCTTCCTTAGACCTATGTCCATGGGTCCACAAAAAACATTTTTTCTTCTATTGAAACCTTCTTTTGTTATTGGGATTCTCATTTTCACTTCTTGTTTGCAGCTCATGTCACTGCTTATAGTGCATCCGAGGGACTTGAAGCTATCCACTTGCTGGATTCTTTCACTGTTTGCTCTCACATTAATATTCCTTGGTTTCCGTCCTATAACCATTGCCTTTGTCTTGTTGAGATTAATCTTCATCCCATACTGCTCACAACTGCTGTTTAACTCTTCAAACATACTATTTACGGTTCTTTCATCCTCAGCGAATAATGCCATGTCATCAGCAAATCTTATGCAGTTTATTCTTCTTTCTCCCAATTTGACACCTCCTGTGCCCTGAAAACAAATTTTCACTATATCTTCTAAATAGATATTAGACAAAGTAGATGATAGGCAGCATCCTTGTCATACTTCTCTTCCAATTTCACAGCCTTCTGTCATTTCGTCTCCTATTCTCACTTTAACTCGTTGATTCATGTATAAGTTGCTTAGAAGTCTCCTCTCTTTCCAATCTACACCAATTTTCTTCAGAATTTCTGAAAGTTTAACCCAATAAACTTTATCAAAGGCTTTCTCCAGGTCTACAAACACCTCCTTTCCTTTCTCTAAATATCTTTCCCCAATGGTCCTCAGTAAATAAATTCTTATACCTCTTCCTTTCCTGAAACCAAACTGTTCTTCCTCTAACTCACCACTGACCTTCGAGTATAGGCGTCTGTTCAGAATTCTTAGAAGACTTTTTGCCGAGTGAGATATCAAGCTGATTGTCCTGTACTCAGAACATTTTCTGAAATTGCTTTTCTTCTGCAGAGGTACCAAAAGAGTGGCCAATCCCTTTTCTCATAGATTTCATTGCATAAGTACAGTATTCATCTTTTTCCATCTCCCAGACGTTTGATAAGTTTAACAGGAATTTCATCAGTGCCCGTTGCTTTCCCATTCCTCATTTCTTAAAGTGCTTGCTCAAATTCTTCATTCAGGATATAGTATCCTTTCTCATCAACAGGCACGTCTTCTTCATTTTCTACATTCAGACTGTCTGGGCAATTCTCTTTCTGGTAGAGCTCTTCAACGTACTTTCCCCACACATTCGATATTCTTTTTTTGTCTGTGATTTCACATCCTCCCTCGTCTTCTATCATCCACATTGTTTTCCGTTTCTTCTTTTGGAAGCCCAAGCAGTTTACTTCACGATACATCAAGTCATACCTTCCCTTTTTTTTCCAGTTCTTCAATTTCTTCACATTTTTGTTTCATCCATTGTTCTTTTGTTCTTAGCTGGTTGTTCAGTATCCTGTAATTTTTCTTCCCTCTTCTGTATTTACATTCTTCCATTTTCTCCGTTCCTCCATTCTTTCCAGCATACCTTCAGTAATCCATGGTTTCTTTGCACTTTTCCTTTCCCTGTAGCCTATTGTTTCATCCACTGACTTCTGTAAGCAGCTTTTATTCCATCCCACATCTCATTCTTATTGTTACAACTAGCTTTAAACTTAGTATAGTTTTCTTGGAAATTTTCTGCAAATTTTTGTCTTTCTTCTTCTTCCCTTAGCTTCTCTAAGTAGGGTTTCTTGCTCACCTGATTTTGTGTTATCTTCTTCAATCTAAGATTGATTTATGCTATTAGCAAGATGTGGTCTGAATTAATGTCAGCTCCTGGCAATGTCTTCGCATTTTTCAAACAATTTCGAAATCTTTCTTGTACCAGTATGTAATCTATCTGATATCTTTTGCTATCTCTTGGACATATCCAGGTGTATCTCCTTCTCTTATGTTGCTGTAACAGTGTGTTTCCAACAATTAGGGAGTTTCTTTTACAGAAATTTACCAGGATTTCCCCTCTCTCATTTATCTCACTTAATCCATATCTTCCTAGTGTATAAATTCACAAAAATACATGTTACTGGCTATTTACACGACACGACAATATAAAGATATAAGAATTAACAAATGAAAAATTCAAATACTTACCACAGTACAGTAATAATAGAAATAATAGTAATATATCTTTATTAAGTGGGCGAGGTTCAGCGTACGCTTTTCTCTTAAAATCGAATGTACTTCGTAAGGCATTAAAGTCTCGTAGAAGAAGATTCCATGCTTTCTCCTTCTCCTTTTGTGTTGTGCCGTCAGTTCTTTTTTAATATTATTATTTTTTTACACTCCACTACATCCTTGTACATATTGACAAGGTTGATTAGTACATCTCTCAAATTCAGAGAAGTTTGCAGCCCGAATTATTTTCTTCTCCTACATGTTGATACTTTAACACATCACATTACTCTATGGGGTTCTTGATTGTCATTTGTTTTAGCCAACCAATCAGGTATAGCCTTACAAATTAATCTCGGATCAGTTGAACGGAATCTTGTGAACGTCGTTTTTCGTTGGTGCAATGCAAATCTTTAAACCAAGTTCATTTAGAGTGGATTAAAATTGATCTCGTTCATCTGAACTTCGAAATAATCGGCGTTCGTGCACGCGACCATCAGTGTTTGAAATTATGATTACAAGTGCAATTCTGATTTTGGGACTTACGACTAACTGAAATATATCATGTCGCTATTTTTGGCGACTATCCAATTCGAATCTTCAATCTTTTTAATGCACGAACAAATGAATTTCATAATGGGAAATTTCCTTTAGCCTACATGTCTTTTAACAATCAATTTTATCTACTTCACCATCTTAATCGTGACTATGAGCGCAAATACTTGGTATTGGTGATGTTCGTGGGAGAAGAGACTTATCAGCAGGAATACCTAAGCCTGGATTCATTCCTTGAACTCCATCCTCGCAACACAGATATGTATAGCGTTATTTCTTTCGTAACATCTCTGCCTGTTCTGCTTTGGAGCTTGGAAGCGAGTCTCAACTCCCAAAGCCTCCAATTAACGAGTTAGCCGCTGACGTCATTACAACCCAGTGCCAATCGACAAGACTCTTGCTCACGCTCTACGCTGTCAGTAGGCTAGACTCGCACAGTCAGCTGGAGATGTTACGAAAATAATATGACTATATATGAGTCCTTATATAGCTGTCAGTGTGATGTATCCGCAGGATTTTCAAGCTTATTGCTATGCAAATGGTTTCATTTTAGAAGAAAAACGTTTCAATGTGAAAGAGCATATTTTAAATTATTTCAGATTGTCGTAATGTCATTCCTTTTTGAGCTGTTCTATAAAAAGTAGAATGTAGGTTTATGTACACCTACATTATTCTCTTTACGATTGCCGACCTTCGTAGTGGAGTGGTTAGCACACACCGCGCTACGTCGCTAGAGGTCATAGGTTCGAATCCCGGCCTTGGCATGGGCGTTCTTTGCAAGTGTACCTTCATCAATTTCATCTATCATCACTCATCTTCATCTTCGCGATTATGCAAAAGTGTTAGAAATGCAAAATAAAAGAAACCAAATCTATCAATCAATCATTTATTAGGGAGCGTGGCGCAGTTTTTTTTTTTTTAATTATTTTGTACATTTCACGTCGTTTTTCTACCTGTTGGATTAATCCGAAGATGACATGATCAAATGAAGATAGGACGATACAACGTTACCCAGGATTCGAACCTGTGACCTCTGGCTTCGTAGCGCGTTACGGTGACGAGCAAGATCTGAAGGCTACATACAAATTGGCATACCTTCTTGATATGTGTGTTAAATGATTTATGTCCAAGTTGTTTACGGAAAGATTGTACCAGGAAGACAAAATAAGAATTAATTTCCTTCAGATCTCTGAACATTTTAGACAATTTCCTTGGTTCTCTCAAACGTCACTGATGATGATTGGCTATTCTGGAGATGACCATTACATCTGTAAGATGTGTATAGGGGAAGCTTTCCCCTCTCAACCTCGCATTCGTTCTCTCCCGACCAACCACTCACGTGCGACATCTTTCATTTGTCACCCTGAACACAAACGTGTCTGGAATCAGAGCTCTCGGAAAAGGTACGGTTCGAATGGAGTGTTTTTCGACCCGGCTATCAATAACAGCCTGTCGGACTTTCGTACCTGACTTTTTCTCTTGTGTGTGCGAAAAGCAAAAAGCAAAGCCCCTTTGACAGGTTGCCGCTGCCCGACCAATCTCTCTGACTTATTGCAGTTTCAGTAAGATCCGGGGGTGGCTGAGGGTAAAAAATGGCGCTCTCACCCCCTTGTGCCGTTGACTTAGAACCCCCTTTTTATGGGGTTTATGCGGGTTGAACTGAGAGGGGGTGCACGCTGTGGAACCGCCAGTCACGCACCCCCTTTTGAGCGAGACCGTCTGTTTGACGCGTGCGGTCTTAACACCGATTCCTCTCTGCCACTCTACTGGGCTTCTAGATATGTGTCAATATAGGCGCTGACAGTTTACAGGAAAAGGCCCTTTATTCGGAAGGTTCGAACGATCGTTTTTTCTTCTTTCTTCTTTTTTGTCTTTATCAATTTCTCACGTCTTATCGACTTAGCTGATGAAATGGACCGTTTTTGGTCATCGAGAAACGCTGCCCAGGGGCAGTCAGTCTGCAATTGGTCATTTGGAATGGTTTTATCTGGATAATAAAGCACTTGGAGCATATGCAAGAATGTGCAAGGAACGAAATGGAATGATTTGACAAATTGTCCACTGAGAATGTAAATACTCTAATTACAATTTTTCATTTTTTCAGGAGAGCCCTTTAAAGTTCGACATGGTATGGTAAGCTTTCCTGTAATTGGCACTGCCCAGTTTTTTGGCACGTTGAGGAATATTTGTAGAAATTAAGATCTGTGTGAAACTGGCAACATTGGTATTGTTCCCGCCTTGTTGCCCTGTCTTCCCTTGATGACATTTGCAAGCGGTGTCTACTTCGTTTGTTATTTCTTGTGGAAAAATCGCGTATATCTGGAAGGCTTTTGTGATTTTCAAGATTTCTGCTCAATTCTAAGTAAGTAGGTAGTTTAAGGAATATGTTTTCATGTTTCTCTTGTTATTTATTGTTGTAATGAAATTATTGCACATGGTTCTTGGTTAACGGTTAGCTAGACCCTAAAGGAAGTGCATTGACGTCCCATTGCCAACAAATTGTTTAATCGCTGCACTCTTTCAAGGGTGCCAATAATTCGTATTGCTAAGGTGCATGATGCCCATTTACTTGGCACAAGAGCCAATAGCTCGCAATTTGGAAGAAATAGGCCTTTCATGTTTATAACACTACCATGGTGCTATTTAACATAAGAATGACGATGCGAGCGTTCTGACTTTTATAGGTTTATGTTAACCAGTAGTTGCCACCAGTGCCAGTACCAGCATTGAGACTGACAACAATTGGTACAGACTTTCGGTATTTAAACCATTTCACTTATTTACTTTTCTGAGTTCTTTCATAATTTTCATTAGGCACATTCCTATTTGAATTGTTTTATAACTACAATATAGGCTTAGCTACTACGTAACCTACAATAACTGTGAATGTTAGAAGCTTACCACGTTGTAAATATGGAGTGCCAATAACTGGGCACAAATGTGACAATAACTGGTCAGTGTATGTCAACAACTAGACATTATCAGGTTCTGAAAAAAAAAATAACCGTTTTCTGTTTTTATTCTGTCTCAATCGATTTCACTTCAGAACAGGTGTCAAAGTTTATAAAATACCGAAACCCAAAAAAGGTACGAATACAATATGTGTAATTCATTTCTTCCCAACTAGTTCCTCTTAAAGTGCCAATAACTGGTATGCTTACCCTATATTTATTGAACCATTGACACCATTGCGCTGAAAGTTTGTATCATTGCAAATACTGATACATTGAAGCCTCTCTATAAAGAAGTAGTTGATTGGTTAGGTATTTATGCTGTATTTAATAATTGAATTTTCAAATAGAACAATTGCACGCAACACCAGTTTTGATTTGAGAGTGCCAGTGTTCTTTGAACCAAAAATAACACTGCATTCTGGAAACGAGATGAAGATAAAACAATTTCATTATAAATTTGTCATTCGGCAGCAAAGAAAAATAAATAATTCATATTTTTGGAAATCAATCAACTACTTTCATTCGACTATTGATCAACTTTTTTGTCTGTTATCAACACAAATAAGAACTGAAGACCACTACTATTGCTAAAAGGCTCCCACAAGTGACTGAGGTTAGAATGCAAGTCGGATGGCGCTTGTGGTTCGTTGAGGAAAATGTCGTAAGGTTTCATTGACTGTTGGGGTTTACAATCTCGTCGCTGTTTCCAAATTCTGCACATGGACCAAAAATACTCTCAATATATCAATATTGGTTGTATGTAGGCATCAGATGAAAGCAGAGATGAAACAATTACATCCTAAATAGACCACAGACAAAATATCTCTATTTGTCTACAATTTGGAGATAGAACACTTGCATTCTCAATGGACGAAATATAAAATAGAAAATAGGCCTACTAGAATAACTGATTATCCATTCTTTAGAATGTTACTCCACTTATATTTGTTTTTATTTATTCACTCTCTGAGAGAGAGAGATATATATATATATAGAGAGAGAGAGAGGAAGGTAGGGAGAGAATGAATGAACCCCTTCTCTCTCTCCCTGGAGAGAAAGAGAGCTCAAATGTAATTGTGAAGTGTGCGGTTAGCATGTCATATTTTTGGTGGGCAATATAGAGCAGTTTTTTAAAGGCAAGGCATATGTCCCCGTATATAAATGTGTCAGGACAAATTATCTAACGACTGACGTAAAGTGAATTTCATTTCTATTGAAATCAACCAAATGTGGTTATGTTGACCACGAAAACATTTCACTATCTGATTTCCTGCAGATATGTACGTACGTTATCCAACATTTATTCGCAAACATTAATTATCATAGTACTACACTTTGTTTTACATAACTTAGTTACTTACTCTCTAACATTCTTAAACCCGAAGGTTTATGGCTGCAGCATCTGTTTCTATCCTGGGCAAGATCAATACAATCATTTTCCGATTTCCTATAGACCAATCTCAACGTTATCCCTCCATCTTCGTCTTGGTCTTTCTACAGTTCTCTTACCATCAGGTTTCCCAACAAGAATCCTGTAAACTCCTCTCCCATTCGTGCCACGTGGCCTACTCATCTAAGTCTTCTTAATTTAATTATTCTAATAATATCTGGACATGAGTAAATCCAATGCTAAACTATGCAATCTTCTCCCCTCACCTGTCTACGTATCCCTTTTAGGTCCAAATATTTTCCTAAGGATTTATTTTCAAATACTCTTAATTTATGTTCCTCCTTGTTTTAGATACCCTTGTGTCCCATTTTTTAAAACCTTGTAGTCAAATTGCATTATTTTACAGCGTTGAATGTAATTAGCTATTTAAGATATCTCTTTGATCAAAATTATGGGACAAAGTACGACAAATTACGACATTCTAGGTAATTCTGCTACGATTAGCCAATTCCTAGAATTTGTAGTTCACTTGCTACAGTGCGTCCATTTCAGGGTTTCACAAAGACCTCTGTTGCCAATCCCCTAATCTTTTAGCAACTGAACACGTGGCGAGGTCAATAAGTGAGGGGGCAAGAGGATTTGTAAAGCGAGAGTTTGCGGAAATCTACGGCCTAATAACGTTCTCAGACCTCAAATTTCATTTGTCACCCATTGTGCGAGGAAGGGGGGCCCGAGCTATGCGACAAAAGAAGGGTGTAAAAACGCACTTTCCTTTTTTCAAAATCCCATTTTCACGCCTCCACCTCGTCAGCTAGCAACAAAAGAATGACGTGGAAGCGAAGGAGTATTAAAACAAGCAACTGGACTTTGCACGCTCGACTGTTTAAAAGCCGGAACAGTAACGGCTCAATCTTCACGTGCAGACACGGTCGAGAAGTTTTGACGATTTGACGTCATCTTCTCGCCCCCCTGTGGTAAAAAGTGGGTTGTGGATGACCTATGACTCTCGAGGATTATTTCCAGAGAGCGTAACCAGCGCTTGGTACTGAGAAAACGTGTGTGCAATGCTTGCCGAAGTTTATTATCCTTGTAGAGAGTTTTTTATGACTCCCGACCCGATCATGTGAAGTTCGTGGGTACTTCTCAGAGTTGCCTGCGGGTCTTGGGAATGAAAGATGTCTTGCGGAGATCCAATGGGCTATTTGACACCGATTCATGTGTAGCAGTGCTTGTATGCTGACTCTAAGACATGGACTAGCTCACTATGACACCTGTTTCTAGACTATGACGTCTTGAAGGAAGCCACGTTACCATCCCAACGGTAGTCAGGTTGCAAACTTATAAAAATTCAGGTTGGGAACTCCTAAGAATTCAGGTTGCCAACTTCAGCATTAATATATTTTTGAAGTCAGGTTAATTCACAGTTTCTAATCGATTTTTCTTCAGTATGTTACTTTCTAGGCTTCAGGCTTCGCAGATAGCCTAACTAGCCTGGAATATACGCTCCTGGCAGTGGCGTATACTGGGTCCAAGATTTGGGCTATCTCACTATGTCACGTGGTCCTAGGCTATGAATAGAAATACATTTACCAACTCCTTGTAAAGGGTTTGACGCTTTGTCCGGGAGACCGAAGTCCCCAGTTCGAGGTGCCAAACAACTCTACCGCTGGTCCGTAGGTTCAGGGTTCCGCGGCCGCCCGATTGGACGGTCGTCGGTCCTTGGTTCGCGTCTCAGGTTAAGGAAACACGATTCCTACCACCAGCTAACGGTTTAATTCCAGGTTCGTGTCACCGGGTCGGTTATTTACACCTCCGGCGGTAAGCCACGTCGTGCATAAAGTGGTGCTGTTATTCATTTATAGCAATAATAATAATAATAATAATTGTTGTAATAATAGAAAACTATAACCCTTCAGGTCAATGGAGACAAGCTATACAGCTTCAAACTCAGGACTAAAACCAAAACAATATCGACCATATGAGGATATACATCAATACATATATATAAATGAATCAAGAACACCTGTAGGATAACGAATATATACGTGTATTCGGCACAACAATGATAATGTAACCCTTTACATATCCCCTCGCTCTCATTCAATCATGCACTCACACACTCACGCTGCAGGGGTGAACACAAGATACCATTACATGATAAAATATCAAATCGCCTCTTTGGTTTATTTCCCGTGTACCTTCGAATATTTGATATTTCTATTAGCCCCTTAGGCTTGCTTTCAATGTAAATAAGCGCGGCCAGCGCTCTGTCACGTATGAGACGCGATTAGCTAGGCGTCATAGTTACCAAAAGTAAATAATAATTGACATTACACATTGTTGAGGCACTACAATGCAAAAAAGAATAAGCACACACTAAATGAATGACAAGAGGAAATTAACTTGATTACAAGTACACGAGTGCTGATAATACAAACGACTGTAATATAAACTAGGATATATTAAAAATGATTAAGTCGGCTATACTAATTAGTACCTAGTTTCCTACTACATATATATATATATATATATCAAAGAGCACGGTAAAAAGTTAAAACACACCTATAATTAATCATATAAATACTCGGCGCGAGAATAGGAAAAACAATAACAAATCGTAGGTCTTTACGTTTATAGAATTTCGAAGGGTGAGCGAAATAGGTTCTTAATTTTTGAAGATTTATAGTACTTTTGATTTGATTGGCCAAAATAATTAGTAATTGCAGGCAACATTGTTCGATTTCATCTCGCTCTGTCTTATGACGAACCAGTGGCGACGTAGGTGGACAAATGTTCACTCTCACACATAAAGAGATAACTGGAGGATACTATACCGACTCATTGACGGCGTGATCCTCGCTGATGTCAACGGTCCTTGTTGCGGCGTCCCGACGACACTCGTGGCTATGCCAGTCTGTCCTCCTGGCGGACGAAAACTGCCTCTTCGACTTCGACGTAACCTTCATTTTTCTTCCCTTTTTCCATCGCGGCGACGAAGATGGGCGGAAAAAGCACCTCGCTTCCATCTGTCTGCTCGGGGCGTTGCATCCTATCGTGGCTTCAATGGCCGTTCGGCGATACGCAGGGCGTCGGGTCGTCTAAGGGCTGACGTCGTTTCATCTCTCTATTTTCTCTCTATCTCTTCTCCTTTTCTCGGCGTAACATCCGTCTCACCGATGTGGTACTGTCGTCTCTCACCTGAGTTGGCAATGCGAGTTGTCGCTGCGGCGTGGCTTTCATCTGAGACACCGTTATGCAAGCGTCGTGGTGCGGTTCTCTTGACTTAAGGCGTCGTATAGTTAAGCAAGGGTCGTGGCTTCTTCTCTTGGCTTCATGGCAGCAGTAATCGGAAACCCGAAGGTCCCGTCCCTCTAGTAGCTTTCAGCCGCCCATATTTATTCAATGTCCCTCCTTGCAAAAAAGGGAAAAACACAACTGGAGCACGTGAAACACGTAATTAACACGGCCTCAATTCCTGGCACTGTCACTGTGATCACACACTCACGACAATTAACACGACGCGGTCGAAAGGTTAAAACAAAGCAAAGTTCTGTATCTCGCGCAAAGTGACGCGGAGATGGTGTTCGGTCTGGTTATGGCGCTAAACTGTGTCGGTCCTCTGGAGTCCAGGGGGTATTTAAGGAAATCTTGAAACTTCAAAAATCAACCGCCTCGAAGTTCGTTAGCTTGGAAAAAATTCTGGACGGTGGTCCTTCTTCCAGGCTCGTTGTCCACTTGGGGGTTTGAGGGCGAAGAAAAAAAAACAGAGCAGTCCTCACACGTGTTGCGAAAGAACTCCCCCTCGGTCGGCAACTTGGACGTTGTTCTTATTGCTGGACAAGTAAAAGTCACCCTTAGTGTCAAAAATTCCACAACTCGGTATTGTTTTCCTACCCTCGCCGTCTAGAACCGAAAATCCAAGAAAAGCCAAAAGCAGAACTGGGTACAGAAAGTTGTTAAGAGTATTTACGAAATTCTAAAATACACTCACATAAACTACAAAAAAGACTGGTGACAAAAGTAATTGTCACATCCTAAGAAATCAGGTTGCCAACTCATAAGAAATCAGGTTTCCAACCCATAAGAAATCAGGTTGCCAACCCATAAGAAATCAGGTTACTAACTCATAGGAAATCAGTTTACCAACTAATAAGAAATCAGGTAAGTGAACAGACTTATTAGTCATGGAAAGAAATACTTTCTCCAGAAGACTACTGGTATTAATGCTGTATGGGGGAAGCATATTTTTTTACATGACTGAACAGTACAGTGTATTCAATGAGTAATGACGACTATATTTTTATACTCAAATAAGTTACTTGGGACTGGACGTACAGTTCAAGAGGGATCCGAACAAGTGAGCAATGTGCCTCCATCGGGATTCGAACCCAGAACCCCTTGATGATTGTAGAGCATTAGCCGTTAAACTATCGAAAAGGTTCCTGGCACCGAAGGGGACAACCCAACTATTCTCAAGCGTCTACCTCGCTTCCACGAGTACGCCTGGAAACAGTCTATTTTCAGCAGTGGCGTGCCAAGGAGGGGCTGGCATAACCTCCTTTTCGAACATCCTAGGCACGCCACTGATTTCCAGCGTAACAAGCCTCTGGCGCCTAGAGCTGTATATTTTCCTTACATGTGTTTTGTTTGTTTGGGTATGTTTTTAGCACACTTTATGCACGGAAAGGCTTATCGGGACTGGACTTACAGTTTAAATTGGGATCCAAACTACGTAATACCCATACAGCACAAATCTCCAAAGGATATCCATTGGATATCCACAATGTCCAAATCAGATACATGGATATTATGGATATCCATTAGATATCCATTTCAGAATATCCAATTCTGGATATCCATTGGACGTCTATGGGATATCCAGAACTGGATATCTGAAACTCGACGAATTCTAAATATCTAATACATAGCCCAAGCATGTATACAACTGGCTGTCCGAAACATTGTCTAATTCCAAATATACAACATGTCTCCAGATCTTGTCCAAAACGGGATATCCAAAACATTAAATTCTGGATATCCAAAACATATCTAGATCTTGTCCAATACGGGATATCAAAAACACATCCAATTCTGGATATCCAAAATATATCTAGATCTTGTCCAAAAATGGATATCCAAAACACATCTAATTCTGGATATCCAAAAGCAAAACATATCTAGATCTTGTCCAAAACGGGATATCCAACAATGAACATAATTAGGATGTGTTTCGGATATTATAAAATGACCATACAATTTGCGTTATGTATACTTTTTCATACTTTATCATGGAATTGAAACAATAATTGAATTGAAGCATTAGCGTTTATAAACTTATTTATCTGTTATTTAGTGATTTAATTTTTTTCATCTCAGGATCAGAAAATTTCGATTTAGCCTTACCCAACGCTACAATACAATCGAGACAAAAATCGAGTCAATCCTGCTTAGCTCAAATGGAAACTCTGTTCCTTTGTATGTGCCTCCACCGGGTATCCGAACTGAGACACCTTGATTACAAGGCGACGATGTTAACGACACGCGTTCGTGGTGCCACTCTTTACGTGTGATTGGTCTGAGTTTAATAATTTTAATAATATTCCTACTTGATAAGTTTTAAACATTCCACTAAGCATTTTATTTTCAAAGACCTATCATAAGTTCGTTGTATGAGAACTAGAGAAACGTGACTCGAAAAATACAGTTTTCAGTTCTATTTAAATAAAATCTATTGAAGAACTCTATTTTGAGTAAGATCGATATATCGACTCCACTTCTAATCGATAGTAGTATCTCCAATTGATTGACTCTTTTTACGATTGATTGAGTCCACTTTATGCACAGTAAAGTTAATCTGAACTGGACCTACAGTTTAAAGTGGGATCCGAACCACTATGTGTCTCCACCGGGTATCGAACCCGGGACACCTTGATTACAAGGCAACGACGCTACCACCACGCCATCGGGGAGGCCCTCACTCTTTTACGAGTCGGATATATTGCCAAGAATATATTACTTCCTCTCGCTTGTAAATTTGATAAATTGAAGTAACGTCCCTCTGGTTCTCACACGACGAGTTACACTGGGGGTCTAAAACTGCATACAGCGATGGTGCAAATAGCCTGTAGTGGTGATGCAGTCAAAAGGGTAACTACAATGAAAACAATTGTTTTAACAACACTCTGTAGAGCATCTTCAAATTGCAAACTATTTTCAGCCTGAAAACCAGAATAATTGTTTATCTGAGAAAATGTGATCTATTTAAAGCAGGGTTGTTTAAGGTCCAGGAATTTAAAACAATTCAATTCCGGTACAGGAGAGAAAATCATCAAGCGTAAATGGGTTCTGGACCGTAAAGAACCCTTTTATCTGTAAAGTATTTCAATTCGGTCCAGGAACCTTTTTCCCCGGATGAATTTAAATACGGTCCAGGAACCTTTCTCCCCGGATGAATTTAAATACGGTCCAGGAACCTTTTTCCCCGGATGAATTTAAATACGGTCCAGGAACCTTTTTCCCCGGATGAATTTAAATACGGTCCAAGAACCTTTTCCCCCGGATAAATTTAAATACGGTCCAGGAACCTTTCTCCCCGGATGAATTTAAGTACGGTCCAGGAACCTTTTTCCCCGGATGAATTTAAATACGGTCCAAGAACCTTTTCCCCCGGATAAATTTAAATACGGTCCAGGATCCTTTTTCCCCGGATGAATTTAAATACGGTCCAGGAACATTTTTCCCCGGATGAATTTAAATACGGTCCAGGAACCTTTTTCCCCGGATGAATATAAATACGGTCCAGGAACCTTTTTCCCCGGATGAATTTAAATACGGTCCAGGAACATTTTTCCCGGATGAATTTAAATACGGTCCAGGAACATTTTTCCCGGATGAATTTAAATAAGGTCCAGGAACCTTTCTCCCCGGATGAATTTAAATACGGTCCAGGAACCTTTTTCCCCGGATGAATATAAATACGGTCCAGGAACCTTTTTCCCCGGATGAATTTAAATACGGTCCAGGAACATTTTTCCCGGATGAATTTAAATACGGTCCAGGAACATTTTTCCCGAATGAATTTAAATAAGGTCCAGGAACATTTTTTGCGGCTCAAATTAAATTGGGCCCAGGAACATTTTTTCAATGAAACAATACGCAACTTGGACCGAATTTAAATTGTGCGAGAAAAAGGGTTTCGGTCCTGAAGCGGAACCCAATAGAACCCATTAGAATTTATGGGTCCCTGGACCATTAACAATCCTGATTTAAAGTGCTTATTTATCATATTAGTAACATTCTCAAATATCTTATAAATTCAGTTCACTTTCAGCTAATACTCAAGAAGATACTGACCACCAGGAACGTTCCGTCACTGAATATATATATTCCACCATGTATCGACACGATGTACAGCGCTGCTAAACATACGCTATGGTATGGAAGGGAGCGGATCCAGCAAGGGGTTTAGGGAGGATTTGTGTGGGCTGGACACCAGAGCTTCTTCATACCATAAAATATTCAGAAGGCTCTCCGCGCCAGCCATTCTCCCTCTTCGGAAGGCTGTGTCGAGTGGAGGCATAAAATGCGAAGTCCGTGCGAGGAGGTCAGTGTGAATGGCTCCCCCCGCTGCACTTCCACGGCAAAACATGACAGGGTTGCCATCCCGGGATGATTATTCTTTTCCCTCGCAACTGTTGCAAGATGCAGAAGTTGCCATGTCCGCAGAATTAAGTTGTTGTGTAAGGCTAAGTGTAATGTGCGATGGGTGGGTGTGTAAGATGAAGATTTCTCTCTCTCTCTCTGCGTTCCTTCTTCCATATCACTATCTCTCCAATTATTTCTATCCCCTTCTCTGTCTGTATATCTCTTCCTCTATCTACCAGAGCGTCTTTCTCTCTCCCTCTTACACATTTTGCACATATTTTTCTTTCTATCTCTCCTTTTTTTCCCTTTAATTTCTCTACTTTCTCTTTCTCTATCAACGTATCTCTTTTTCTATCTACCAAATTACAAATCTCACACTTTCTATCGTTGTCGCACACTTCTCTATTCTTATCCTTTTCTCGTCTTTCTTTCCCTTGTTTAGTTTCTCTTTTCCTTCTTCTCCTCTGTCCTCTATCTACCTTCTCTTTCTCTCCTTTCCCTATTTGCCAGAAGATTACTCTCACTCACTTTCTATATCTCTTTCTCTCATTACCTTCCTTTCTTGATTCCTTTCTCTCCCACACTTCCAGTTTGTCTCCCTATCTTGCAGTCTTTCTTTTATTTATGATCGTTGCCAAGGACGTATTTATGGGGTCCAGGGGGTCCGGACCTCCCCCTCAAAGAATTATAAAGTACTAAAATTAAGTAATGAAAAATACGTATGTTCGTTTAGCCTTTTTTGTATAATTTCCTCTCAACTTATTGGAAGACAAGGATTATATTGAGATCATATGGCTTTGAAGAACGGGAAGAACGTATTTAGGGAGTCCGGACCCTCCCCCTCCCTTCGCAACCTGAAAGACAGTACGAAAATTAAATTGAAATATACTCGTTTAGCATATGTGGTATAATTTCCTGACAGGAAGGACATATTTAAGGGGGGTGGTCCAGGGGTCCTGACCCCCCCGAAAGACTGACCAAGTACTAAAGTTAAGTAATGAAAATATTAACATTTGTTGCATAATCTATAGTTATTAATTTCCTCTGAACGTTTTAGAAGGCAAGGATTATATTGGGTCATACGGCTTTGAATGGCATTACGAAGAAGATTTATGTATACTGCTATGAAAATAATATGCATAAAATATTAATCAGAAACTTATTTTTTTTCAACTACATGTAATATCATGTTTGTTATTCCATAAATATTCAGTTATTCGTCTATTTGACATTAATTTCATTGCCATGGCACTTGCTTTTATGTAAATTATTCCGATGTTAACTACAGGTAAGCTACGTAATGAATTTGCGCTGTTATATCTCTATTCTTTTACAGTATTTTTACGTAATCGTTTAATAATAATATAATATACATTAATGTATTGTAATTAGTATTAATTTGATTTAATTTAATTATTTTAAATTAAACATTATTATTATTACTATTCCTGAGACACTTGGTTCGGATCCCCCCCCCGAAACATATTTCTAGATACGTGCCTGATCGCTGCATATAGTCTTCACGTCATTCTCTAGTTTTCCGTCTCATGTTGTATTGCTGAATGGCAATTAGACTTTTAACCACCGTTGTTTATATTCAGACATTTAGGAAACTCTTATGCTTTAGTTATCAAGGGGTTATATGTTGGTCTAAAAAGTCATACCCTTGCAAAAAATTAGAATTGTTGAGGAAATCTCGAGAACAAAGTGGTTATCACAGCGCGCTACAACAACAGGTATCCCGGGTTCGAATCCCGGCCTATACATGGGTGATCTTTATAAGTGTCCCTTTATCAGTTTAATCATACTGATCTTCATCTACTATTAGCCAAAGGTGGCAGAAATGCGAGATAAAATAAACTAAATCAAACCAATGGATGCACAGTGGTTCGGAATCCACTTTAAATCGTGGGTTCAGTCGCAATTAGTCTGTCTGAGCATACTGTAAACATACAACAAACAATTTTGACGAATACCTTAAGAACAGAGTACAAACATGATGACAAAGAAAATATCCACGAAATGTGTCCTAATGAGATACATAAAGGAACCGCATGAACCGAACCGCCTTCCTTGATACACTCGATGCCCTATGTTACAGTTGGCCACTCCGACGAGGGAGATATAAGCAAAGGGGAGGCGAGGCCCCGAGTTATACGACAGGAACATCCGTTGGGTACATCGAAGGGTGAGACAGAGGGGGTGGCAGTGTAGGGGAGAAATAAGGGATGTGAGTTTTATATTCCCGCCTAGCGGTCACCGTTATACAGCCTTGCGAGCGAAATTACTTTCCTTGGTCCTCTCACACGGAGCGCTGGTGTCATCAATTATAAAACGAGAGGCCTTCCAATTTACGGCCCCGCGGTGCATGGGTTCAAAATGGTGGCTGGATGCGGAACCCACCATGAATATTTCGCTTTCTTTCGTTTGCGTTCGCCTTTAATGCTGCGTTCAGCTCTCTGTCTCCGCTTCACGGTGCCTCACGAACCACCGACCTTGACCCTATGAAGCTCACTTCAATTGCAGCTTCGTTGGTTAGGGAAAAATTGGATTGAATTCTTGCTCCTTTCCTCAGAAATTCTGCAGTTGGAAGAACAGGATACGGTTCATGTTCACCTTTGGCAAGCTGTAAAGTCTGTGTGTAGGTCTCCGTAATGGCATAGAGGTTAATACAATCGCATTGGTATCAAACGGAACATGTGTTCCATTCCCGTTCGATGAGCATTTCAATGTTTCACTCTAAAATTATAGTATTTCTAGTCGAGACTCGCCTACTTAAGCATAACGTGGACTTAAAAATAGTAGTTGCATTCACAAGAGAGAAAAATATTTACAGTACTAAAATCTGTACATAATCGATAACTTCGAACCTCTTTCAATCTCTCTGGAACAGTGGGTGAGAAATTTGAGAGATGAGATATTACTTTTTATTCTTCTGACAATTTTGGTTAATCGCGATATTAGGATGAAGGGACACAGAAAGAACTCCATACCCAGGACTGGATTCGAACCCGAGAACTTCGATGGCGAGATCGAAAGTCGAGTACACAGTCCGCTTTATTACTTTCACTATCTTGTTTATATGTAGCCTATATGCATAGCGAGATGTATATATTCAGACACGAAACATACTCGTCGTATCAAATATAAAATATTGAAATTACTAACGTAAGACGCAAAGAAATTGTTGCCTCTGTACAATTCCTTATACACACACGTTCATTTCATGAATGCTAATGACAATTTTGATGCTAAATATCTTATAAAAAACATCTATCTACATTTAAAATTACTTTTAAGAAAATAAGCCTCCGTGGGCGTGTGGTCTAAGTCATTGTGCTTTGGACTCCGACTACGGGACGGCATGGGTTCGAGTCCGCCTGGATTCAGTCTGTCTCTAGGTTCTCGGCCTGTGTATAGGACGGCTGACAACCCACCATCGTGAGGAAATTGGGGAGCTACGAGTGAGTAGCGTAACCCGGTCTTGGATATCTCCTACAAAGGCTGAGGGTTCAACGTGATGACCCTCACGTCACCCCATTACCGGTTGAAGATCTCCACACCTCTTGTGGAAGGGAGACTGGCATTCGGGAGATAAGCCAAGGCGCTTCCAGGGCTGTAAAGCCACGGGATATGTCATATGTTAACGCTATGTTATGTTTAAGAAAGTAAGGTTGACTTATACCACGACTAAGGCGATGCTTTATTTACGTGCAAGGAACAGCGAGTACAATATGGTCTTGTCTTATTTCAGATATTAGATAAATAAAATCGCTTTCAGACGTTTAGTGTAATCGAATCAAATCCGAGTTGGATCTAAATTATGAACCTTAAAATGTAGCTTCAGAGATATCACCTAAATTCTGACAGTTTACTGCAAGCTACAACACACACGCGAGCTACTCATATTGACCATAACACAGGCCGCCCACATCTAATTTCAGGCTTCAGTAACAGATACAATAGCGGGCCATGTCCTGATTAACACAATCATGTAATCTCTGTTTGCGGACTCTCCCCCTCCCCCTCCCCCGGGAAGGATATTACATACTACAATTTCAGTATGGTTAGTTACATATTCTATATTATTGCCACATTTCAAATATCTCATCATTTCATTTAGTGGCCATTTTCTAAGCAGCTATTTTCCCATTTTGCACACTTAAATTCGGGGCTGTACCATATCCACAAAACCCAATATATCAGAGACATTTTTTGACATTTCACTGCATTGCAACAGAACCCTCATGCAGTTTATTGCAATATATTCCTTTAACATTCCAAAAAATGGCTGGTCCATAAGAATAAGATGAATCCTTGCTTGTAACGATAATATAGTTTGTCCGTTATTCATCTGATAAGGTAGGCAGTATCATGTACTGAATACACATGGAAATATAGATAACTATTGCACTCAGACATTTAGATGAATTAAGATTATTGTTATTATTATTATTTAGTCACTCTCACTGCCCCCGGTGACTCTAACTGACCCCTGTATGTGAGTTCCTGGACGTAGTCTAGTGGCTTTGATTCAGAGTTTTGCTTGGGTGAGTTCAAAACTGGTTAATATATTTTCAGGTGATCTATGCTTCTGCATCTTTTTTCTTTCTCTTATTCTTTCTCAATATTTCTTTCGCATATATTTTTCTTCCTTTCCTTCTTCAAACCCTCTTCAGTCTCCTTTTCAATTCCTTTCTCTCTTCATTTCTGTATCTCTTTTTGCATTATTTCCCTCTCTCCTTAACTCTCTTGTTCGCTCTATTGTTCCCGTTGCAGATCATCAATTCCTCTGCTTTCTCTCACACACATTCTCCTTTTCCTCTCTATTTTTTTTCGACTCCCGTGGTGGAGTGGTTAGTACATCGCGCTACAACGCCAGGAGTCCCGGGTTTGAATCCTGGCCTGGGCATGGATGTTTGTAGTGTCCATTCATCAATTTCATCATATCATCATCACTCATCCCCATCTTCGCAAATGAGCCAAAAGTGGCACAAAAAGCGAAGTAATATATGAATCAATCAATCAATGAATCAAACCTAATTTCTTTTCTACTTATCTTAGTGAGTCTTCCTACGAATAATTACCATGTTAAAGTGTTTATTAGCATTGGGTAGAAAAGCAAGACATATAGGTTCGATCTGGACTCGAAACGGGTCTCTGGCCAGCTCTGGTTTCAACTGATCTTTTGCTTCCGCTGGCTTACTGAAACACCAATTAAAAATGGCGACATACCTAATATACAGTACTTCAGAACAAGTTCAAGTCTTGAAAATTTTGGATCAAACCTTTCATTTTTCGATATCCACCTTAGCACAGACCAACAACCGAACGGGAACAGTTGAACGTAATCATTGCATCTGAAAGAACGGACTGGAAAAAACTAAGGCTAGACTGTAGAAAAAGCAAGTGACATTGTTTATGGGTCGTTTTAACAGTTCAGAAAATTGCCAATGGGAAAACCTGGAAGAGGAAGGAAGAAAGAAGAAATCTTGGAACGAGAGAGAGAGAGAAAGAAAAGGATCGTCATCTTTGTTTCAACGAAGCTGGCAATATCCTACTTCGGCGTCTGATTACAAACCTTTTCCGCGCTCCAACGGACGGAAGTCAGACGCAGGAGCGATTTCCCATGATTCATGGCAGGTAGTTTTCTGCCGAATATAGCTATAATAACAATCCGAGAAGGCTCGGAGGGGAAAGGTATCACCATAAAGCAAAATCTTAGAGCAGGTAGTTCTCGTCGGAAGTCAACCATCACGCAGGTCTCAGACACTTGTAGAGGAACGAAATGGAATTATGAGATGTATGGAGAGTTTCAGGAGCATCCGTGTGTGGAATAAGAAAAATGCTATTTATTTATGTATAGAAGCTAAATTCTCCTTTCAGATATCTGGTTGGTCGTTTCAGGAAAGACTTAACATTTGTGTGTTTGAATTTATTCATCGGGATGTAAGGCACGATAAGCCAACTTCACTTCCAGCCCGGTTATGGCTTCTTGTAGGCTAACGAGGCTCTGGCGTCTTGACCCACGGCCAGAGTAATCATCTGTAGGGTAGTATTGTCCTGCGTTTGTCATTGTGTGTGCTCCGTGCCTCTTTAAAGCGTCAGCTTTTATTCAACTTCATCCACGGATATGTCATGAACTCTTCATTCATCCATTGGATGACGTCCAGGAACCTCTAGATGCGGAAGACTAAATCCAAATCGAAGAAAGAAGACTGAAGAAGAAGCCATCATCCGGTCTAGGAACTCCTCTCACTTTGGGAGGCTAAAGGATCTAAGGATCCACAGTATTAATCTTAATTATGTATCAATGTTCTGTGCTTAGTATACTGTATTATATTTCTTATATAATCATCATATTATTTATTCTATTTTATATCATATCAGATTCTATTATATGTTGCTAAGCAACGAACAAGGGATTGATTCTAAATTGTGATTGTGATGTCTTAAATACTTTTACTAGAGCAAACGTCATTGGAATTGGTCTAAGGACCATGACTGAATAAGTCAATCATTTCTGACATATCACTTTCATTATTATTGTCTATATTATTTATATATGTTGTTTGAATTTATTCATAGTATTTATTCTTTCATTCTTTCTTATCTTTGTTCTGGCACAAATACTATACATAGAGAAAACATCCAAACAGTAAACACACCTTGGTTTTCCAAGATAGGCACCAAGGTTAATTACCTCTCCACCATCACCTGCATCCTCCGTTCATCCTTTCCGTTGGGACACTACCGCTCCTGGTAAAATTATGGTTAGATTAGCAATCGACGCCAAGTACGCCAGGAGAAAGGGTGATACGTGTGAGTGGCGTGAGGAGGCTGGAGGACCTCGTCCCTCAGTGTCCCTATCCTGTCAGCTTTTAACCTACCATTCTCGATAAAACGCATGAAGTTGAAAGTAGTGTGTGCGTGTTTGTGGTATATACATCAACACGTGTGTAATCTAGAGATTCCCACGTCAGTCACTGTCAGTCTAAATCATGTTTTCTGATTCTGCCTAGTCCGGTGTTTCAAGATTATAGACTTTACTTAATATTGCGAATTTGCAACACTGCACAACACAGAGTGACGGACAAGTAGCGGGAATTTCGTTAATTTGAATGAGTGAATGTCACCGTAGGTGCTTTACTAAAGAATGATTATGAATTCATAAGCAAGGATAAGGCTAGTAAATGCTTTGAACAGCATACAATGCTGCATTACTTTAGTTTCAAGACGGCATTGAATGGACTATCTATCAGGGTGCAAAAGGTCTGCGGAGGGACTACTGCCAGAATCCACCAATAGGGCTGCACTGGCTTTCTCTAGAACACGTGCTTTTGTTTACATCCACTTCGTAGTGGAAAAAAATGGACAATAGGTCAGTGGTTCCCAAAGTGTGCGCCGCGGCGCCCTGGAGCTCCGTGACTGACTTACAGAGGCGCCGCGAAATGTTCCTCGTATATTTTCACTGAACTGACACTTACTTGTTAGTCTACACGTGGTTTTAGAATCTAACCATCGCATCAATCCAAATATGTGCTTATTTACTACTTTTACATATCAAATGTTTCTGAATTGAAAATGTGTGTTTATTTTTTAACTTAAGGCAAGCAACCTAACCACAGTAACTGAACGTTTGAAATGTTAGTTAGGCCTACATTCTCACTAGGGCCCCGCGGAAAAATCTTGAACCACTAAAGGCGCCGTGAAACAAAAAGTTTGGGAACCTCTGACCTAGGTCTTAATTGATTGTTGATTTGCTTTATTTCAATCCGCTTTTTGTGCCACTTTTGGCTAATGTGCGAAGATGGGGATGAGCGATGATATGATGAAATTGATGAATGGACACTCCTCACAAACATCCATACCCAGGCAAGGATTCGAACCCAGTAGCGCGATGTGCTAATAACTCCGCCACGGAGGCCGGCAGGTCTTAATTGAGTAAGAAAATTTTTAACATACAGTAAAACCTCGTTAATCCGGACTAATGGGGGATACGTTGACCGGTTTAACGAAAGTCCGGTTTAACTTAAATAACCTAAAAGAACAGGGCATTAAAACTCAGTTTATAGCAACAAAACACGTCTACTATGGCGTATTTAAAGGGCATAGGCCTAAATACACTATACAGTACAGTACAAAGTCTGCGGGAAAGAGAATTTCATCAGTGGTTGAAAGTCTTTCCTTTGGGAAGTTCTCTTGTTGACTTCTAGCCACATTTAAAACCTTGCAATCTGCTCTTTTTTTGCCCTTTGCCTATCCGGATTAAGCGAAATCCGGCTTATCGGGGTCCGGATTAACGAAGTTTTACTGTATTTTATGTTTAGGTTTCTGTCCTCAATTTCGTTTTAGTTAAGGGGCGTTCCCCGTATGGCGTGACGGTCGAAACTGATAAATGCCTCAAATTAAATCAATGATTTTATAAGTTCACCCTTGTCAAAATCAGCTTTGAAGTTTAACTTAACAATACCTTTCTCAACGACGCCAACTTCACACGTGGAAGCTGGTTATCTTTTCTCCATGGGATTTGCACGGTATTATCAGTATTAGATGTTTTCGAATGTGCGAATGAGTTAACACATGAGCTTTTGCTTCAACACCTAACGTAGACACTTTGAAAGAAAGTCACGCCCTCTGCAAAGATCCTGACTTGTAACCTTATTTTCCACGCCATTCCCCGCATGACGGAAACGATTGAGACTAGACAAAGTGCTTGTGGAACTGCTCAAGCGTTCCGCTTGCCTGAGTGGCATAGCAGACGTGCAGTTTTCATTAAACGACAACAGGAACCGTGGGTGGATTAAGCCCTATGCAATTTTGTTTAGCCTGCCTGACGCAGAGACAAGCAGGATAAAAGACGTATCGTGTTTCAAGTCATCAGGTGTCAATTTGCCGAAAAAGTATGCTGAAAAGGGCCCCCCTCTGACAAAGAATACGCCGAGCAGAAAACCTACGTTTTTGTTGTTCGAGAACCACGCTCTGGCTTTCAGGAATACGGGAAGGTCTATGAATGTTTTACTAGAACACAACAGTAGGAAAATCTATTTGACTTGTATTGTCCCGGAATTGAATTCAAGAGGGACTTTCCCCTACCGTCCCCATTGCGTTGCATCGCAACCTTTAATGCCAGGAACAATCGGTTCTTTGTTGTCCTTGTCACACGGACTTCTTGCTCAGAATAGGAAGAAAGGGCAGCGATCCCTAAGAGGGGTGGGGTGGGCTTACGGCTCCCCCTTTTTTTTATTTAGATTGCCCGTCGCCATATTGCGCCAGTGCAAGGCAAAGTTCTGTCGCCCTTTTTCTGGGAAACTCTCTAGGCTCACTTGCCAGACGGTTCTGTTTGAAGACCCTATTATAATAAAGTAATCAATTTTGCCCCCACCGTGTAATAACCCTTACTTGTTTTTCCTGGCCTCGTCTGCATGTAGCCCCGGCAACCCTCCGCCTCTTCCCGGGCTATTCCCCTTCCAAATCCCTACTTAGCCAGCATCCCCTGGGTATCTCCTTTGCGACTCGGCGGAAAATTGGGAATAGCTGGATCACGTGCCGGGGACCACCTGGGCCTCGACTCGTCTGTCCGCGACGACCAGGAGAGATTAGGGAAGCATTCGTTCCTGTCGGATATTGCCTGACTGACATCCTAAGCTGGCTCTTGCCAACTAATAAAACACGCGGATAATGCATTTATCGAGAGTTTACCCTCGGTTTTAATTAGTTTGATTGACTGTCGGGGTTGCTTGCCCCCCCCCCCCCTTTGGGTCTGCCTCCCTACTAACCTCTTTTTAGACAGCAAGAGGCACACATATCTCTCGTTCTGGAAAATCCTCTTACGGAAATTTTAACACGTGTTGGACAAGATCACTCAATTATATTTTAAAAAAATCGTTTCTAGCGTTAAAAAAAGGTTCTTGATCGTTTCATTAAACAACATAGCAGCCTATGTTATTAAGTTGCATTCGTGTGCCCGGTAGGTAGAGTGAGATTACTAGGGATGAACGATATCGGAAATTTGATATCGCGGTATATTGTCAAGAAAATATCGTCAAAATATCGTGACGATATATCGCCAACACGACATATATCGCAAAAATATTGTGACGATAAATCGCCGAGACGATATAGATCGCCATAATATCGTGACGATATATCGTCTCCACGATATATATCGCCAAAATATCGTGACGATATCTCGCTGGCACGATTTATATCGCCAAATATCGTGACGATATATCGCCAACACGACATATATCGCAAAAATATAGTGACGATATATCGCCGAGACGATATAGATCGCCATAATATCGTGACGATATATTGTCTCCCGATTAACCATTCTGTGCATAAAGTTGACTTAAAACAACTAATCACATCACTATCTCTCTCTCTCTCTCTTTCTCTACACTTTTTTCTCACATTTTTCTGTCTCCCTTTTTCTAACATGTTTCTGTCTCCTTCCTCTTCCCTCGAATTTCTCTATCTTTTATTCTATGCCTTTCTTCCTCTTTTCCGTTTCCTAATCTCTCTCTCTCTCTCTCTCTCTCTCTCCCCCTTTTCTCTGATATTTCTCTGTCTCTCTTTTCCCTTATATTTCTTTCTCTCATATTTCTCACATTCCTTCTGATATTTCTCTATTCCTATCTCACCTTTCCTCTCATATTTCTCTATCCCTTTTTCACCCTTCTTCTCATATTTTTCTATTCCTTTCTGACCTTTCTTCTCATATGTCTCTATCTCTTTCTTTATTGTATTTCTTTCTTCCTCTTTCCAGTTTCCTCATATCTCTCTGTCTCTCTCCCTCTTCCTTATCTCTGATATTTCTCTTTGTCTCTTTCCCCTCACATTTATCTCTCTCATATTTCTCTAATCCTTTCTCATCTTTCTTCTCATATTTCTCTAATTCTTTATCACCTTTCTCGTCATAATTCTCTATCTCTTTCTTTATTGTATTTATTTCTTCCTCTTTCCTGTTTCCTTATCTCTCTCTCTCTCTCTCTTCCTTATCTCTGATATTCTCTGTCTCTCTTTTCCCTCACATTTCTCTCTTTCATATATCTCTATTCCTTTCTCGCCTTTCTTCTCATATTTCTCTATTCCTTTCTCACCTTTTTTCTCATATTTCTCTATTCCTTTCTCACCTTTCTTTTCATATTTCTCTATTCCTATCTCACCTTTCTTCTCATATTTCTCTATCTCTCTTTATTATATTTCTTTCTTCCTATTTCCCGTTTCCTCATCTCTCTCTCCCCCCTTTTCTCTGATATTTCTCTGTCTTTCTTTTCCTTCAAATTTCTCTTTTTCATATTTCTCTATTTCTTTCTCACCTTTCTTTTCATATTTCTCTATTCCTATCTCACCTTTCTTATCATATTTCTCTCTCTCTCACTATATCTTTCTCTCTTTCTCTCTCTCTCTCTCTGGACAGAGAGAGAGAGAGAGGAAATGGACGTTACAAAATTTCTATGATGGTACAGTATTGAAAGAATGAATCGACCATGTGTCACCCAACAAAAAGCCGTTTTCCTAGCCTTGACCTTCAAAAGGGCTGTTGACCACAGAATTCTTTTTTTTTATGTTTATTATTATTTCTGCCTTTCCAAGAGCTTTGTTGGTGCTGGGTGAGCTTCAGACGTACACTGACACACCCAGCAGTTAGCTTCAAGTTGACATTAATCAAAATTGCAATTTACAAAGCCAAACATGCAGATGAAACATAACGTGGCAAAAGCCAGTGCGACTCTGTGGAGGAACTCTTTGGTGCAATTTAAGGGACATTCATTGTTGATGAAACAATATTCCGGTCATGAAAGCATTCGGGAGGCTCCGGGTTGGAGCCGAACGGAAATCAGAGCCGAAAACAGTTCCGCTGCGTAATGAAAGTGTCCTCGCTTCCAGAGCTATTTATCAAACAGGCCGCGACCTCCCCATAAGGTGGTTAATATCGGGAGGGAAGATGCAAAAGAGAATGGAGAGGGGGTGGGGGGCGAAACACCGTGGAATGAGTGTGCGCTGGGGACTGCTAGGAACCATTAATCAGAATAAACGTGTGTGATTCACTACGCGAAGCCAGGAATTGATTATTCCAAGGTGGAGGCTGCAAGCTGTGGTAATGTTCCTACTCACTTGAACGGAAGGAACAGGGATAATGGGAAGATGCGAGGGAATGTTCAGTGTTGCCAATCCTTTACTTTATTTCCTAAGTCGGGCTCCTGGGCGGAGTGGTCAACGGGAAGAGGTACGAAGCGTGTGTTTGTCCCATCATAATTTCGTGTTCTTTCTCATCGTTACGATTAACACAATGGGTAGAAAAGCGAAGTGAAATAAATGTAAATAGTTCCCAAGTGCTGTTTCACGTGGCTAGGCAGGGATAGCTTACGCCCGGGGCACCGTCCTCCTGTGGTGCCAAACAGGGGCGTCCTTCTTCATTATAGCGGCAAATCTTTATATTTGATTAGTGATTACAAGAGCGTGGATATTTGTTTGTTTGAGTTTATTTTTAAGTCTACTTTATGCACAGAAAGGTTAATCGGGACTAGACCTACAGCTTAAAGTGGGATCCGAACCACTATGTGACTCCACCTTTTTTTGTTGACACAAAATAATAAAAGTATGTGGTATAAGCGTGTAGAAATTTAAAGAGATTACTGTAATTTTGATATTATGTAGTCATTAAATAAACACATACCTACAATAAATGTGTTCTTTAACAGTAACACTTACAGTAATTTGAAAATCATGCTATTATTTTCGACGTTAAAACCGTAAATACGCAACATGGTCATTATTTTATTGGAGGAAGGTGGAATGTAGGAGAACCAGGGCAGAAAGATTGGGAAGGGAGCGCAAAAAATCCGACAAGGTGAAAATATTATCTTGAGCCACCCCTGTGGCTAGGAAAGCTACCAGGAAAAAGTGAGAAGATGCACTGGATAATGAGGGAATATTTGCTTGGAGTTTCTGATGAAAAAACACGAGAAATCTGACCATGACTTCCCTTTCAAATTATACCCTTCTCGAATACGATTCCAAACATTTATTTTATCCAGATTTACTCAAGAGTAGTCCAGTGACAAGGGTATGAGGGACCTACACTCTAGATCACATAGTCTGAATCTTACTATTTCTTTCAACGGATAAGAAAAAACATTGCATAATATAGACGTATATGGTCTCCTTTGGGCGTTGAACCGTGTCGTAAAGACGCGTAGGGCTCAATACTTTCTAGATGATGTAATGAACATCGCGCTCCGGTCATCTTCATCCCCCTAATGTTGCTCCAATTACCGACTGATGAGAGGCCGATGTGCCCCAGAGCCGCTTATCAGGGACATCGACATAAAATTTTCCATCTGAGATGTCCTGCCTTGGGAATCGAGCCAGACTCCTCCCACGTGGCAGTTAGTGCTTCAACCGTTTGAGAACGAGACGAAATAACAACAGGAGCCTCCCCGATGGCGTAGTGGTAACGTCTTCATCATACTCAAGTGGTTCAGATCCCACTTTAAACTATAGGTCCAGTCCCGATTAGCCTATCTGTGGATAAAGCGGACTTAAAACAAAAACTGAAATGCAAAAGTCACAACAGATCTCTTGTCTTGCCTGGTCTTTAAAAATGTTACGTTGGAACATATGCTACGGAATCAGTGCGAAATCAAACTGCTGATTCGGCTACACTGACGCGGGAGTGCGAAGATAATCACTGTGGTCCAGAGTACGCAACTTGGATGATCCAAAGGATTTAAAAGAAGAGGAACACCAGATTGAGAGGGAGGAACCAGTGACGTCACGATTTTAATAGCATCCACGCTCGAGGGGGGGGGGGGGGGTGATGTAATGTTCCTGTGTGCGGACCCGGCAGTATTGTAATAGAAAATTCCTTAATTCCAGACGCCACCATATCCCCGCTTTGTTCCTTCTCCGAAGCTATGTGTCACAGATGGTCTCTGGTGCAACGAAATGCTGACACACAATCGCTGCGTGAGTCACAAAAATGCCGTTACAACTAATCCCAGGTTATGGACCACGGAATGTCCCATGTCCCGTACTGGGTACGAGGGAATGTGTGGGATATATATTCATGTCAGATGAGTCGGCAGTCTCCTCCGCGAAAAGTTGGGTCGTTCCGAATCAAAGTCCAAAAATGGCCGTTTCATGATGACGCAACATTTGGTATTCATAAAAATGCGACATCCGGTGCTCGGGAGAAAGGGGGGAGGGGAAGAAGAGAGGGGTATTCGATTTTTTAAAAAGGCTTCGTTGAAGAAACACGCCTTTGCAGCAAGCCCCCACACCTCTTCTATCTTGGGGAAAATCGTTTATGTATAAGTCGATCAGTTCCTTCACGATTTGGAACGTAAAGACAATAGTGGCTGAAAGTGGCCAAGTTCAAGTAACACCGTGTAACGCAAGCCGACCCTCGTGGCGGAGTGGTTATCACACCGCGCTACGACGCCAGGGGTCTTTTGTTCAAATCCTGGCCTGGGTATGGCGTTCTTTGTGAGTGTCCCTTCATCAATTTAGTCATATCATCACTCATCCTCATCGTCGCGATTAGCCAAAAGTGCAGAAAAGCGACGCTAAATAAGAAATCAAATCAAATCAGTCTCCCTGCTATGATGACTACACTGGTAGGGTAAGGACGGTAGGAGCTTGGTGGGATCCGAACCACTATGTGCCTCCACTGGGTATCGAACCCGGGACCCCTCGATTGCAAGACGACCACGCCATATGATCGACATCTAGAATGTATGACGTCACACTGCCTATATAGTATAACAATACGCTGTCGTATTGTTATCAAGGGGTTCTGAATTCGAATCTGTTGGGGTCTCAGTGGACTGTATCAAACTGTATTCCTAGTCAAACTGCTTCTCTAATTTCAATTAGTGGAGGAAGTGCTCGTATGCCGTTTTCGCAGGAACCGAAAATTTTAATCTTCAAGGATGCACTATCGTCTGTTTCAAACGGCTGACTCTACCGAAGTCCCTGGAATATATTTTCCACCTGAGCATTCATATTAATTTTATATTTGATTTAGTTTATTTAACGGCGCATTTCTTCCACTTTGGCTAATCGCGACGATGGAGATGAATTGCAATAACATGAAGTGGATCAAGGAAAAATCACAACCCTCACAGAGGATTATCCCGGCTGTGAGTCCAGTCGCCAGAGCCTTCTTCTAAAATAGTACTTTGCCAGGCATAATTTGGAACACTGCATCAATAATACAGAATTGCAACTTTGAGTAGATAATGTTGTGTGAAGTTTAATTTAAGTTGTTTCACCCCCCCCCCGCCCTACAGTTTATTGGTAACGCTGGTCGTTTTGTAAGCAAGAGGTTCCTGAATCGATCCCCGGTGGATTCACATATTAGTTCCGATTCCATTTTAAACCCTAGACATAGTCCCTGTTAGCTTTGCCTATATGTGCATAAAATCGACTTCAAACAAACTTTGGTTTGATTTTAATTTTAGTTTGTGTTTCAAACAGTTACACTCTTTCTTCTTATTCAAACTTATTAAAAACAACAGTTCAAAGGAAGATACTATTATTTAATTGTAGATAGTTATTAAGATCTAAAATTGAAATTGCGAATATAATAAATAATATTAGTTACTAAAGATTCCTAGAATTGTGTAAATGTTATGAAAATGAAGGGACTCATTTAAACTTTTCTAATATGGCCTCAAAATGGTAATTTTGCACGTAGGCTGTTCTTGCACCCAAGTCTTAAATTCTACTTCACTTTTAAAATCCATTTTTTACCCAGTGCTTCCGAACAGAAAATGTACGATCCGCCCTGAACTAATTTCAGGAGAGCACACAGTTGATTTTTCTAGATCGCACCCTTTGGGCGTTGAAGGAAGGAAATCGTGGGGGGGAATTTCGAAGGAAGAAGAAGAATGTGTGTATCATCTTGGGCCATTAAGCAAGCAGCTTGCTTAAATTGAAAAACCGCCTGTCGTTGTAATTATACAAGGGGTTGGTGAAGGGGAAACTACGAATTCGAGGCGACCCAACCCACGAGTAATAATACAAAGATGGGGAGGGAAGGACCGCAGATATTGAAGGCGTCACGCCAGTGTTCCCGAATCCCTACAGAACTGGTGATCCATGAATCATAAGAAGAAATGCATTTTCATTATGGTATTTGCCATCACGGTTTATCAAGAGAGTGGAGTCTTTGCTACTGGCTTGTGTGGGGCGTAAAGGTTCACCTTCCACACACCCAAATGTCAACCTCACTTCCACATACTACACCCTGGACTGCAGTTTGCAGACTAGCAAGGCTCTGGCGTCTGGACCTACGGCCAATATAATCCTCTGTAGGACTGTGTGTGGTGTTGTCCTGTGTTTTGTCCTTAGGGGTGTTGAGTGCCTCTTTACAGTCTCAGCTTTTAACCAAACATTTAGTCCTCCGGCATTTCACTTATGTTATGTTCTAGTTCTCGTAAGGGGCGGACCCCGTTTAATGTGGCGGGTGCAAAATAGCCTAAGTGCTGACGCACCCAAAATTTTCAATTCAATCAATAAATCATTCAATCAATCTAGTGGTTTGTGTCTTTTGCGAAGCATTTTGAGATTTTATCGTGAATGGTTTTTGGGGCTATCCGTCAATGGTTTGTGATGACATAATGAACACGAAATTAGGTATTTTTCGGTTAAGAAGATTGAAGCACTGCATACCCACCCCCAATCGACAAAACACAAGCACGACGCGCGATGATCCACAGCTGTGCGCGCCATATTGTATGTTCCGCAACGGAAGAAAGGACCCAAAAGAATTACTCGTAATGTGAAAAATCGAAGTTATTTTCGTGTAAAAAGCATAATGGCACCTTCAACTATGTTCCGCAATACACAATTGGTAAGTACAAACCATTTGAAACTGAAAATATCCGATACAAATGTGTCTCCGATATAACAGACATTTACCAAAATATTAATATTGTTTTATTCGTATTATAATTTTGTGCGTGTGGCATACGCTCCGTGAAGTTTGATCCACTCGCATCCGCGGAGAAAAATGGCTGGAATAACTGTCCCGAATGCAGCTGTTTTGTTTACACCGCTTTGATTTCGCGCCCCCTTCCCTTCTTAACGTCATTGCATTATTAGTTTCTAAGTACAGATGAGTGAGGAGGAGTAGCAAGAATTTGTTCCGCCTCACTGCTAAAGTACTCAATTTTTAAATGTCAACTCCAGCGCGTTACGTAGCAATAAAACACTGACGTCATCCTCCATAACGAGCATCATCGGAGAACAGTTTTTTCTCCTTTTAATAACTAACTAACGTGCAGCCAATTAAAAAAATCTGATGCTATAAAAGTTCAGGTCGTTAATACATTGAGCGTTCTGGGAATCGAAAAGAGGGGAAGGCAAAGATTCACCGTGTGCAATATGTGCGGACGAGCACCATCAGGCAGGAAACACAAGCGCGCACGCACGGTGAGTTCCCGTTCGATGCATCAACGTCGGGAAAAATGCAAATTCGCGCAATAAGAGCGTATTTCCCTTGACGATGAGTTATGGCACTCCTTGCGGTGTTAATGTCCTCAAATGACGAAGTGAGGGGAGAGGTGATGTAACGCAACAAAAAAATGAAATAAAAAGAGAATGGAGCTTGTGATAAAAATTGTGATATTTTCGCAACGACCGTCGACTTGAATATTAACCGGACTCGGTTTAACTGTGAGGACTTTGCACAGGAAATTACATACTTCCTTTCGACTCGTTTTATATTCGTTATTTGTCCGCACCATTGTTTAAATCTCAATTTTCAATCTGCTTGCGAGGGGGTCGATATTGGGTATTGTGCTGGCGGCGACCCCCCCTTCACCCTCTGGGTCAGGAAATCGAATGTCGCAAGTGATTAATGATGGCTCTGATTTCCGAAACGACACTTCTGCTTGTTTTGGTAAGGGGTACGGTTGCCCCCCTTTCATTATTTCCCGCTCCCCTAAATGATTTTTTACAGTTGTCGAGTCATTTTTGCTTTTGAAAAGTATTAATCACAGGGATTGGAGTGTGGTGTGAACTTCGGTTTAATTCTCTGTAATGTCGTAATTGTTCTGTTTGTTTTTTTTACGCTGCTAAGGATGATGTTGAAGCGAGACTTGACTAGATTCTCATCTAGGCTAGTAGCCAGAAATTTATTTCGAGGGACGGCTGATCCCAGTGTGAATTAACGGGGGGATTCACCCCCCCCCACAAAAAAAATATCCCCGGTAAAAGGTAATTATTTTTGTCCTTGCCAGAGATGTTCTTACCCCCTCAAAGAAAATAGAATTGAAAGTATACAGTATACCATTTCTTAACTATGTAACAAAAACAATTGAAGAATCATTCGTGTCCATTAATGGTCCAGCCATCAAAGATATCCATGCAACTTACTAATTTCACTGGACCAAAATCAGGCTGTTTTCCACCTAAGTTTTCTCATGTATTAGAGTGTTCACAAGAAACTTGTTGGTAGATTATATGGACAATATGTTGGAACTCGACAATTCAAATTTTGTCAAGTTCTTTTTTTTTTTTTTTTTTTAGTTCGTTAGCTCTTTTTGTGTATTAGTTTTGCTTTTCTTAGCAAGTAAATATAGTAAATTCTTTTCTAAATTATGTGTAAATTTCATCCTAAGATTTCATGTTCAAAGGTATTTAGAACCGTAAGACATTATTTTGGTTTGCTGAGTGTTACCATCAACGTCATTCAAGTTTTCATAAATCTGACTTCACCACTGGTGAAATTCTAGCCCAAGACCATACCCAACATTCCCCCCTTCTCATTTAAAGAAATGAAGTTGGATCCAAGATGGCGGTCACCAAGATGGCGGACGTTGTCAAGACATGCAGCAAAAGGTTTCCACCTAGGCCTAACATATTACTACCATGACCAACTGCTGCAATCTACACTCCTTTTCATTTTATAAGGGGTGGTCAGGGACTTTTGACTCACCCTGTACAATTTACATACCCAGAAAACCTACATCCCTAAAATGAAATCACAAATGTGCCCCCGGCTGCCCCCCCCCCCCTCCCAAGCAAGAAGCTTAATTCGCACACTGGCTCATCCCTTATCAGCAGACGCCATCTAAAGGCGAAAAGTGTGGGGTTGAAGCCCTGAAGACGATTTTCTCAGTATATGCAGGATGTTCAATCCTGCCAAGGAAGTAAAATTAATTACCACTATACACTATTTAAATTAGATAGTTGTAGGATTTCCGGGGGCTTCACCCCCACCTGACTACGTGCCTAGCGAGTACCATTGTGGCCTGCATGTGCTTCAAGAAATCGTATGTATCAGGGGCGTATATTCTGGGCTACCTAGACTATCTGCAAAGCCCTAATTTCAGAGACCAACACACAATAGAAAAATTTATTATAAAATGTGCATAATATTGTTCATTGCAATACGAAGGTGATGGTAGTTCAGGAGTTGGCAATCTGATTTTTTAGCAGTTGGTAACCTGATTTCTTAATATTTGGCAATGTTGAGATTTATCCAACATGAGAAACAAATCGAGTGCCTGTTCAAATAAAGTATTCCAGGTAACAAGTTTATAAAATGTATTTTATTCTCACATGCAGACCCACTGAAATATTTCACAAGTTGGGCGGCTGATATTTTTATAAATAAGCATGAACTACTATCCATACCTCACTCCAATTTTTGTGTCCGTTTGAACACTATGGTATGGTGAGATAGTCCAGGTTTTGAACCCATTATAAGCAACATAGTCAATGTTGACCAGCGGAAAATTTAACTACAAGTTTCCCATCCAAGTATTATCCCTGTGCGGCTCTACTTTTTGTGTGTGTGTGTGTGTGTTATTGTGTATGTTTGTAGTACCTGAAGAATTGCTCTGGGGGTCAAGGTCATCCATGTGCTCTATGGTTCGATTTTCTTGTCCAGTTCTACCAATCACTGATTTGTTTTGGATGTGTTCAATGTGTCGGCTATGTGTTTATCCGCGGGAACGTCGTTAGAAACAGAAAATGACTTTGTTTCTGCGCGCACTTCACTGCGCGGAAGGATACTGCTAGAACATGAACATCCATCCTGTTGTGTACGCTAAGTTGATGAAACCGCTTGTCGCGTCGTGCCATTTTTTTTACAACCGAACCTCCTACAAGAAGATGTGATTAATGTAATTTAATCCTTGAAGAAGGTAAGATTGCATTTTGTGGGGAACGACTTTGGAGAAGCTTCTGTGAATTTAGAACGTAAGTACATTTCGATATTGAAATCATTGTTTGCCTTGTACTACTCGAATATGGCCGCCACTTTCTTTCGACCAAGTCAAGTGTATTTTAATATGCCTTAATACAATTTTAGTAATTTACAAATGCCTTGTAAAACTCGAGGAAAAATCAAACGCTATTATTTTAGAAATTACATTCGAACAATTGTTGCTGGTTTGCTGCACAAGAAAAAATGAACTTGTTGAAACGTAGGAACAGGAGCATTACCGACATGCTCGAAAATATTCCTCTCTATTTCACTTCTAGGTTTATTTTATTATTATTTTGTGGTAGATTTTCTACGTACTTAATTCTCACGAAGATTGCCGTGATTAAGCAGGTTGCATGTGTATTTCGTTTTCAATAAGTTCAGATGTAACGATACCCTGAAACGATGGATTTTACGAATGTTTATCGTCTGTGCACGATTGCTGTATCAATAACTTCTCGCTGCCTTTAAGCACTACACAATTTTGTTACAAACATACTGAACAACATTATCGATAATTTTTGTTTTTGTGGGAAAATTGTCACCAAAAGCATTTCATTTCATGTAATTCGTGCATTAAACCAGCACAAACTTGCAAATATTTATTTAGCACAGAGGGTAGTTGCGTGTAACCTATTCGCTGTGATGGTGAAATATCAAACACAGTTCTCTCGAGTTTGGACATAATTCTATGAAAAAAGGATATTTTATTACCACGTGGAGCATTATTGGAGCTCTTAATTTTAACAGGCATATTGGTAGAAAAGTATAAGAGTGTATGGAAAATATTTAAGCTAACATGCTATGAAGCCAGAATCCCGGGTTCGAACACTGGGTAATGCATGTATCCAACTTTCCATGCTATCATTATGTACATGCATAAATCTTAAGGAAAATATTTCTGCTTATAAGTATTGCAAAGGGTTTCCATCAGTATAGTTTTCCCCTGAGTTTCTTTGCTATGCAAGGGGAGGGATATGTATTCTAACGTAATATGCATGTTTAGTAAACGAGAGGTTTTGGTGTGTTTTATGCTATCTGCACTATACAAATTTAAATAGGCTAACAATGGCTGACATAACTGTGTTTGGATATCTATATTCAGAAAAGTGTGTATATATCTAAGTTTTATTGATTAATTTTTATAATTTGATGTCATTACAATAATGAGGAGGTACTTTGTGCACAGTTTCTTGTGCATTGTACAAGATATATATTGTTTTATTTAATAGTGTTAATCAATGTGTTGATCTGTATCAAAAGTTTGTCTTTTAGCATAACATGCTATGAAGCAAGAATCCCAGGTTCGAACACTGGGTAACGCATGTATACTCCAACTTTCCATGCTATCATCATGAACATGCATAATTTTTAAAGAACATGCTTCTGCTTCTAACCAGGTATTCCAAAGAGTTTCCATCAGTATAGTTCTCCCAAGAGTGTTTTGTTATGGAAGTGGAGGGATATGTATTTATTCTAACCTGGAATATGCATATTTAGTAAACGAGGGGCTTTGTGTGTGTGTTTTATGCTATCTGCACTATACACATTTAAATACAATGGCTGACATAACTGTTTGGATATCTACATACTGAAAAGTGTGTATTTATCTAAGTTTTATTGATTTATTTTCTAATTTTGATGTCATTACAATAATGAGAAGGTACTTTGCGCACAGTTTCCTCTGCATAGTACATATTTGTCATTATATTCACAATTTTCATTATACTTATCAAGAAGCAAGTTTCGTTCATGCACTGTACAAGATCATACATTGTTATTTTACTCATATCATTAATGTTAATCATGTTGTTGATCTGTATGGAAAGTCTGTCTTTCTGTTGGTTCAAATACATTCCATTTACTTTCAGCTTATTCCTTGTGCCAACTTAATTTGAAGAAAATATTCCAATTTATCCTCTTTACTCTATGTTGTGCTTTGCTCCATTCTGTTGCCTTTAAATTTAATTAAAAATGGAAAGTTTAAAATATGCATGTTCAAAATGCTAGCATGGAAAGTTGGTCTTCCATGTGGTGCCCAGTGTTCAAATTTGGAAAGCTGGCTTCACAGCCTGTTATGCTAACCACTCCCACAAGGAGGCCAATTTCACAGATATAATCAGGTATACTTTTCTTCTTACCTGTAGACTCAGAAGTTAAATTAACCTTCCAAACACTTATGTAACAGTAGTTTTGTACAATGTAAATAATATGTAATTACACTTTTAACTTAAGATCAAACCCAACTGGGAGCAAAGTAGGTTTATGGTAAACGAAGAAAAGTATACATCAATTTTACATAATCTTCATGCATCTTAACACATACTTTTCGGGTGAGTAGTGTAAAATACAATATTATAAACCCGATAAATGATGAGCCCCTCTCAGGCAGATTTGGTTACACTTAAAACTAGCTCAAGATGTTCATATGAGCTTATTGCTCAAGTGTGTTACTCTGTCTAACCCAAGACTTTTGTAAAAAAGCCCTCGGAAATTTCCCGTGAAATGATGAGCCCCCTCAGATTGATTTGGTTACACTTACAAAAGCTACATCTGTGAGATTGTTGTCCATAAGCTTGTCAAAAATCTGCCCCTCTTGATATTGTTTTGGCCACACTTAAAACTAAGCCAAAGAGCTACCCACATACACCCACACCCACCCACACCCACACATATTTACTTCCAGGCCACTTCCGGTCCACTTCCGGTCTACTTCCGGTCTACTTCTGGTCTACTTCCGGTCTACTTCCAGTCTACTTCCGGTTTAAGTTCACACACACACACACACACACACAAGTTTACTTCTGGTCTACTTCTATTGCATCATGTTGTGCAACAAATTATTACCCAATATTATGCAACAAATTATAAGGCAAGAGCTTTTGCATTTCATATCAGTTAGTATTGTGAGAGTGGTTGAAGAGTACAGATGTGTTGTTGCAGTGCTCCTCATACACGTCTGATATTTGACACATCTTGCTTGTTTGTTGTAATCCACTCATATTTAGAGTCAGGCTTATATCTGTCCCAGTTTGTTATACAAGATCAATACATGACACATGGTATTAGGTCATTGCCTTTCTATGCATACCACGAGATGCATGTTTGCACAGGCATTTGTGCTAGGGCAGTGCTTCTGTACTTATTCTACCTTTGAGCATGTAGGCTATTAGCTTTACAACTTGTCATAGTTTTATTAAGTATAGAGTTTTGATTTGAACCCCAAGAAATTTTATATAATAAAAAGGTAAAAAAAAAGGTAAAGTGTTCCCCTGTGCTTAGCACCACGCCATGAAGGCGTATAGGGGGTGTGGGGGTAACGCCCCACACTTTCTTGATCCGGTCGTGAGTGGGGGTGATGTGATCAGCATCACGCCCCTGACCGCCTTTACCCCCAGGGTCTCCCCCAGGTACCCATGTTATTCGACGCTGGGTGGGCGCCGAGGCCGCTTCCATCGTTAGAAAAGTTCCCGGATTTGAACCGGCCGGGGATCGAACCCGGGACCTTGAGCATGGTAGTCAGACGCGTTACCGACTGAGCCACCGCGGCCATTAATTTATATATAATTTTATATAATAAACCAACAACAAAGCCAAAAATATTAAGACACTAAGTATACACACTAAGTATACAAAGCACACTGCTGAACCCAACTGATATTTTTTATTAAGTATAGAGGTTTGATTTGAACCCCAAGAAATCTTATATAATAAACCAACAACAAAAATGCCGAATCAAAAATATTGTAATCAATGCAATAAGAATATATCCAGTCCCAATTGGGCTAGGCACCAAAAGAATTGTGATCCAGAAAAATGCAGAACACCCACAAAAAAATGCCCAAAATGCCATAGAAAATATAGCATGGAATATTTCACATATAAACATATAGGTACTTGTTATGTACAACCTTCTACTTCATCACAGCCATCTACATCTTCATCTGGTCTAAGAAGGAAGCTTGAAATACCCAATAAACATAGAGCAACAAACCAGCCACGCAATGCACCTATCCATAGCAGTTTTGATGGCCAACTAAGGGATTACAGTTTTGTATCAGAGCCAAGATGTGATATTAAGAATTTTTTGAACAGTATAAATTCTGATGTGCAGGCTATTCTAAATGCACAAAATGGCTCTAATAAGCTGTCCCTCAAATTGTTTACACAATATAAGAAACCAAATGGCACAAAATTTACACAGCCCCACATAACAGAAACTGTAGCTATATATTCAAATACAAATTTAGACAAAATAATAAGCAGTTTGATAGATCAATTGAATATTAAACATTCTGAAAATGCTGCAAAAGAATCAGGATGGAGCCTATGTGGATCTCCACACAAGTTATATATTAATATTTCTGAATTCAGCCCATTACAAGGATCTACATAAGTAGAGCAGTGGCACCGGTTCCACGCCCGAAAATGGGGCTCGATGGGGCTCGCCTTAATGGATTTCTCTCGTAAGGCATGAGCCCCATTTTCTCACAGTGTTGCCAGCTCACCCCAAGAATATTCCACCATGATATTTTACAAGCGAAGCTAACCTACGAATGGGAGTTGGCAACACTGGCAACATTAATTGCGGTTCAATATTGCCAACTCACCCTAAGAATATTTCACCATGATATTTTACAGGCGAAGCTAACCTACGAATGGGCAACACTGACTAGTGGAGGTTGGTGGGTTCTGCAATATTAATTGCGGTTCAATATTGCCAACTCACCTTAAGAATATTCCACTATATGATATTTTACAGGCGAAGCTAACCTACGAATGGGAGTTGGCAACACTGGCAACATCAATTGCGACTCAATATTGCCAACTCACCTTAAGAATATTTCACCATATGATATTTTACAGACGAAACTAACCTACGAATGGGAGTTGGCAACACTGGCAACATCAATTGCGGTTTAATATTGCCAACTCACTCTAAGAATATTTTACCATGATATTTTACAGACGAAGCTAACCTACGAATGGGCAACACTGACTAGTGGAGGTTGGTGGGTTCTGCAACATTAATTGCCAGTGTTGCCAACTCACTTTAAGAATATTTTACCATATGATATTTTACAGGCGAAGCTAACCTACGAATGGGAGTTGGCAATACTGATTAGTGGAGGTGCACGGGTTCAAGAACATCAATTGCCAGTGTTGCCAACTCACCCTAAGAATATTTCACCATGATATTTTACAGACGAAGCTAACCTACGAATGGGCAACACTGACTAGTGGAGGTGGCCGGGTTCGGCAACATTAATTGCCAGTGTTGCCAACTCACCCTAAGAATATTTTACCATGATATTTTACAAGCGAAGCTAACCTACGAATGGGCAACACTGACTAGTGGAGGTGGCCGGGGTTGCGTCCGAATCAGCAGCAGATGTCACCTGCACCGTTACATCCGGGACTCAGCCAATCTCTGTTGTCCGAATTTGCGGTAGACGTGGAGTCGGAGGGAAGAGCAGAGAGGCGCGACAGATGCACGCTTGAACTCGCTGTGACGCTGCGCTTGGCAGCCATATTCTAATTTTTATTTTGTACAGGCAACATTTACTGATTAGAGGATGTAAAACTCAGTTATATTTTAATATTTTATCGATAATGAATGCAGAAAAATTGAAAATGATAAAATAGCGTGTTATATTTTTAATATGAGTAGTTAGGTGGAAATTATTTTGTTTGTTTGCGCCCCACGCGGTGGGTGAAGTTCGGGCTGACACCTGGCGGGAAAAGTGACAGGCGTACTACAAGGGGACATGCAGATTCGGACAACTTGGACGTGACTTCGACGGCACGCGAGAGCAACGGGGAGAGAACGGGGTGGAGCACTTGCCAATCCGGACACGGCTTTTGTAAACCTCGCGGGAACGATGTGCTGCACATGCATACGCGCGCGCTTCTTATTATTTTCGTATTGTGACGCAAACAAACAAATAATAATTGTTGTTTTTTAGGATGCCTGGCCCCTAACCCCGCCAGGGTGCGTGGTGCCCAACCAAAAAGGTTCTAACGGCTGCGGCTGTAGATAACCGCACCTCTGTAGGGTTTCACGTGTTTTTTTTTTCCCCCAAACTTCCATGAAACCCTGCAGAGGACCTCCGTAATGCATGCAACGTGTACTAACGACTCTAGTGTTATTTTGATGTTGTAATATTTTTGGATATAGAGTTTTATTGTGAGATATAGATAAAAATAATTATGTTTATTATAATATTTTTTTGATGAAGATGTAGAATGTATGTGTGTGTGTTACAAATAAAGTTGCATGCTTTTTTCTAGTGTGTGTGTATGTGTTTTTGATGTTTCGACAGCATCTGAAACAATAAAAAAGAATTTTATTGTTAATTTTCTCGTGTAAAAAAAAAACAACAAATTTTTTTTGTGCAATCTACTAGATTGGTAGAAAAATATATTAGTGGGCAAAAAAATCTGAAGAAGATTTGTGTCTAGCAAAAAATAAGCTAAATAGAATCACACATGCATACAATATTTATTTATTTTTCTATCTATAATTATATTTTTCTTATATATATTTTTTTTTATTTTTTTTATAGAGTTGATTAAAGCACATATTTGAGGAAGGCAACGCTACCCATATATAAATAAACATACCCCGAAAAAATGCGCTCCATGAAAAGTTGCCCTGTGTGCAAAAAAAACATATCAAGCAAACATTTTGCAAGACATTGTCGCACCTGCGTGCCAGGCAAGCATTTGGTTGCCACCGAACTGTGTTCCGGATGCAATAAACATATTACAATTGCGTATGTCAAGAAGCATAAGCTACTTGTCTAAGCAAAAATACATCTGGGGCCCAGCCTTCGACCTCCACCAAGAGGAAGGCAGAAGCAGCCTCCATCAATGCACCACCTGCTAAACGCGTCAAGCCTCCAAAAGCAGACCGGTCTGCTTTCGGCGGAATATTAGGAGATTACGTTCAATTGTCGGATGGCTCATGCGACGTGCGTAGCTTTTTAGAGGAGAAGCGAGCAGAAATAGTTTCTATTTTTAGTAATGCACTGGCTACGCACTCCTCCACTAAATTCTACGCATCGCTACGTTGCTGGTACAAGAAGCCGTCTGGTGAAATTTACAGGTTCTGCCACAACACCAAGGCGAAGATGCTGCATCTGGCGGATGTCGACAACCTCGAGGTCATCTACAACAAGTTTGTCGAGGAGCTGCTGGCAAAGCAAGAAGAACATGAAGCTAAGGGCTCGGGGGGTTCGCTGTGTGGTGAGCGTCACGAACTGCGCGTCAAACATTCCAAGTTTGTGCCTCTCTCCGCCTCCAGCTACGTCCCCTTACCACCTGACATCGCGAAAAAGAATGCCGTCCTGAACATTCAGAACAGAGACGCCAAGTGCTTCGTTTGGTCTGTGCTTGCAGCGTTGCACCCTGTCGACTGGAAAAACCATCCACACCGAGTTAACCACTACCTACCCTACGAGCCAGAGCTGGAAGATGCCATTGCTGGGATCAACTACCCGGTGGAGGTCTCGGACATTCGCAAGTTTGAGGCCCGTACACACAACCCTCGCTTGGCCATCAACGTTTATGGCCTCACCGACAAAAATGTGGTGTACCCCATCCGGGTGAGCGACGTAGACGACGACGGTGCGCAGGAAATTCACCTTCTGCTCATCAAGGACGAAACTCACCATCACTACACTCTTATTCGTTCCCTCTCTCGGCTTGTTTCGAGCCAGCTGAGCAAAGACGAACACCACATAGAAGTTTGTCCCAGGTGCTTGTCTAAATTTCGTAATCAAAAACGGCTGGATTACCAGCGCATCAGAGGTCCCAACATCGCTGCCGAGAAGCTCGCTAACCACAAGCTCTACTGCAAAGCCAACGAACCTGGGCTGGCAGTTTTGCGCAAACCTGGTACCGTGGAGCGTTTCCACATGCACGGTGCCATGGTGGAGCACCCTGCTATCATCATCGCGGATTTCGAGGCCTTCCTCAAACCCCTGTCCACTTGCGATCCCGATCCTGAAGTTTCTTCCACCACCCCTTACGAACTCCACGAGGCATCCAGTTTCGCATACGTTGTGGTGCGACGAGATAAACACATCGCCCCCGAGCCCTACGTGTACCGTGGTCCCGACGCTGCCAAACACTTCCTCGAGAGGATGGTTGTGGAAGCCAACGAGATAGGGAAGGTATTGTTGACCCCCAAGTCTATGCTCCCACTGTCCCCCGATGATCAACGTAGACACGACGAGGCCATCACTTGCCCTGTCTGCGTTGAGGAGTACACCGCCAACAACTATAAAGTCCGACACCACGATCACTTTAACGGTAGGTACGTTGGTCCTTGGTGCAATGATTGCAACCGTATGGCCCGGGACCCGCGCTTCATCCCTGTGTTTTTTCACAATTGCTCGGGGTACGACTTTCACCACCTGATCAAGCATCTTGGATACGACAATGCAAGAATCAATATCCTGGCACAAAACGAGGAGCGTTATATTAGCGTCAGCAAGTGGGTGCCAATCCCCAACTCAAAAAGCAGGAGCATCGAGCTTCGCTTCCTCGACTCCTTGAGGTTCCTCCCGGCCAGCCTCGATGCTCTTGCGGGGAAGCTGAGCAACGAACAAATGCTTATTACCTCTGCAAATTTTCCAAACTTGGACGCCGGTCTCTTCAGGCGTAAGGGGGTCTACCCCTACGAATACGTCACCGACTCTACCAAGTTTGCGGAGACGTCGCTACCTCCCCAGGCGAAGTTTTACAGTCAGCTACGAGGCTCGAACATCAGCGACGAAGAATATCATCACGCCCAGTCCATGTGGCGCGAGCTGGGTTGTCGAACTCTCGGAGACTACCACGACGCCTACCTCAGACTTGATGTGACGCTCCTCGCCGACGTGTTCCAGACGTTCCGGGCGACCGCAATGAACATCTACCACCTGGACCCCGCCTACTTCTATAGTCTCCCCGGACTGGCGTGGTCAGCCATGTTTCTGGTGACGAAAATCAAGCTGGATATTCTTTCAGACGTAGACATGATGCTGTTTGTGGAACGCGCCGTGCGGGGTGGAATGGTCCAGGTGTCGCAACGGCACGCGTGCGCCAACAACCATCACATGGCTACTGGCTACGACTCCACCCAACCGTCCAGCTACATCATGCACACGGACGTGAATAACTTGTATGGGCACTCCATGATGCAGCCACTCCCCTTTAGAGGGTTCGAGTGGGCTGACCCTTCCAACTTCGACGTTGAAGGTTTCGACGATTCGGAACATGGGTTCTTCGCCGAGGTGGACCTTGAGTTCTCCGAGAAGCTGCAGGATTTGTTTTGCGATCTTCCCCCTGCACCCGAGTTCAAGTGTCCACCCGTTTCCAACCAGAAGAAGCTCGTCATGGATTTCGAACCCAAGAAGAATTACGTCCTTCACTACCGGAATCTCCGGTGGTTGATGCAGCGAGGGGTTACAGTCCACGTAGTTCACCGCATCCTCAAGTTCGAGCATTCTCCATGGTTGCGTCCATATATCGAAGTCAACACTAAACACCGCACCGCAGCCACGTCCGAGCTTGATAAGGATTTCTTCAAGCTCATGAATAATGCGGTGTTTGGCAAGACCATGGAGAATGTACGGAATCGCGTGGACATAAAATTGGTGACGGGGAAAGAGCGATGTCGTCAGCTTGTTGCGAGTCCATTGTTCAAGTCTCGAACAATCTATAACGAGCAGCTGGCTCTGATTCACATGAGGCAAGGTGTGGTGAAACTCACCAAGCCCATCTACGTTGGAGCCACTGTTCTGGATCTGAGCAAGCTCCACATGTTCGAGACATACTACGACATATTACGTCCACACTACGGCCACAACATCTCGCTTCTCTACACGGACACGGACAGCTTGGTGTACCACGTTCGCACAGCCGACGCATACGGGGATATAGCCACAGTTCCAGCTCTTGAAAAGCTCTTCGACACCTCGGGCTATCCCCAGCCGAACCAATACGACATCCTGGCCCGCAACAAGAAGGTGCCTGGCAAACTCAAAGATGAGAAGGACGGAGATGTGATTCTCGAGTTTGCAGGTCTTCGCGCCAAGGCCTATACCATCAAAGCCGAGGGTGGCGTTACCAAGAAGGCCAAGGGTGTCGGCAGACAGGTGGTTCGGGAGCATCTCACATTCGAGGACTTCGTGGATTGCCTCAAGACCAGGTCGTCGGTTCTAAGAGCAGAACAGCGCATCCAGAGCGTCGACCATGTGTTGACCACCAACAAAGTGAGGAAGATTGCCCTGGATCCCAAAGACGACAAGAGGTGTGTCCTCGAGTGTGGAATCCACACACTGCCGTGGGGGCACTATCGCTTAGCAGAAAGCAAAACCTGCAACATATGCCCATCTTCAACAGAAGATTCATAAAACAAAACAAAAAAATAACAAAAAAAACAAAAAAAAAACAAAACATTTTGTTAGTCATTACAAAAAAAAAACAACACTGACTGTTATTACAAAAAAAAACTTTGACCGTATTTTAAATAACCAGCATACCTATGAATCTCTTTGGTTTCCGAAAACAAACCAACATGGAGACTGTACACCGCGCGACGACAGATCATGAATTTCTACCTTCCATGTTAACTAAACTCAACGGTCTACTGATTGTTCACCTTAACAGCATTTCGACGAAATTGGATGATGATGTGGGCAAGATGTTTTACGTCTTCAACAACAATTTACATTTTTACAAAATTCCGATCGATGGAAAACTTCAAATCACCGTGAATCCGGAAAACGTAGGCGAAATCAAAATATCTACCGGCAAGAACATTTTTCGAATCAAGCACGACAAGATGCTTTCTAACATTACGTACGATGTTTCTGCAGGAGATTCTTTATACGTTGAACTCCTAGGAGATTACGACAAACTTATTCCTCTCTTCGTAGAATTACGAATCGTCTATCCTATTATAAATAACCGTTAACCAAAATGCCTAACGATATTTTCGGCCACACCAAACGTGTAGACCACGCAGAAGAGATTCTCATGTTGGACGTCAGAATTAAAAAGTTGAGGAGCGATTTGATCGCTTTGCAGGAGACCTTAAACAAAAGTTTAGAGTCGGAGATCGCTACGCTCCAAACGCAATGTCTGGACCCCATTCTAAAAATCGATTCCGAACTGAAAACGCTCATAAAAAATTATGTCGACGTACCTTCTTACGACAACGTTCAAAATATACAGTTGAGCGTGGATAAGCTTCAAAATGATTTGGCCAGATTACAACAATTTCAATCGAAAAATGAAGATTTGGAAAAATTGAAACTCGAAATCGAAGAACGAACTTCCGCAATCGAAAAGAATTTCTCTGAACTTCAAACCGTCGTGAAGGATATTGATGTAGAACGCTTGCATGTTGTTGTTTCCAAATTACAAGAAGAATTCGCCAGCACGTTGGAAGAAATTAAATCCAAGTTACAGACTTTGGAAGATACCATGACGAACCTACCATCGTCAGACGAACTGCAGGTCATCGGCAAAAGCGTCGCGAACATAAAAATTCAATTGGAGGCTTATCAAGATTTCGAACACATTCAAACCACCATCGCTACGCTTCAGGCGTCTCTGGAGTTGATCAACGAAGAAATTAAAAATATTCACGCTGAAGCAAGTGCGTTGACGAGCATACAAGACACGTTAAGCACGGTTCAGCAGAAGATCGAATATTTAGAAAATTTGAACGTCGAATCGAACCTTGCTCATTTTCATCACGTACTGGACAACATACAGGGTGACTTGGAATCGTTACGGACGAGCGTACCTTCGAGCGAAGATTTGTAAAAATTGAAAACGGCGGTGACGGCACTATCCGATTCGAGCGACATCAAAAGTTCGTTGAGCGATCTCGAGAGTAGGGTTGCCAATCTCCCCACCTCCAAAGAATTGCACGCTTTGAAAAGAAGCATATCACGTATGCTGAAACGACTGGAAACAGAAACGGCGAACGTGGAACAGATTCGAGACGAACTTGCTTCGCTGGTGTCGACGCTGCCCACTTCGCAGAGCGTCGCCGACCTTCACACGCAGTTTACCGAGATGCGAAGCATCGTGAACGATCTTACCGAGAAAAGTTCGAAATTGAATCAAGTCGAGAACCTTCAGAGTATCGTCGTCAACATCAGAGATCAAGTTGGAGTATTGGAATCCACGCAGGAATCGACGCTGGCCTCTTTCGGTGCCAAGTTACAAGAACTCAACGAAAACTACAAGCAGTTGAACGTGGAAGTGAAAATCAAACCGTCATTTTCTACAGTAACGGATAGCATCGTCGAACATTTGTTGCCCGTACAAAATACACTGGGACAGCTTCACAGCAACCTCGTTAGCGTCGATACTAAATTCGCTAAACTGCATTCTCTGCAAGCCATCGAAATCAACAGCGTACCCAATCAACAGAGAATCTCCACGTTCGTCGAAGGTAACAAACTGTACATGTTACATCCTTATCATCCGTACTACAAGTTTCTCCTCGATGGGACAATTCAGATAAACGAATTTTCGTACTGGTCTCACGGCAGAAAAGCTAGCGTTCCCACCATGACCTTGATATCGAATCGTGGTGTTCAGAAAGCAGGAAACATTCCTCTGGCACGTTGGAACGAAACGCGCAACATATATGAAATACACGAAGACGAAGATCTCACCGTTTTCGACGTGAGTGCCGGCGATAAGCTGATCATTCAAAACACGAGCGAAGTGCCACCCTCTTTGAATCCCATCACGCTGGTGCTTCTCTTCAAACGTAATCTCTAAAAAATGTCTAGGCAAGCCATCGTCGAAGAATTGCATAAACCTGCACGCCGCAACTACAAACGTTTAGCTGTGGTAACCAAGGGAATCGATGACCTCTGGCAAAGTGACCTCGTGGAGATGAGTAGCGGCAATCTAAAAAATGTGCATAAATTGAACAAGGGCAACAAGTACCTCCTCACCGTCATAGACACGTTTTCGAAATTCGCATGGGCTCTACCTTTGAAAGCCAAAACAGGAACGTGCGTCACGGAAGCATTCAAGACAATTTTTCGCGAAAGCGACAGACGACCGCGGTTTTTGCAAACGGACAAGGGGAAGGAATTTTACAATGGTGTATTCCAAAAGTTTATTCGGAAACACGACATTCGACATTACTCGACCTTCAGTCACATCAAAGCCAGCATCGTGGAAAGATTTAATCGAACCTTGAAAACACACATGTGGAAACGATTCACGCTTCGAGGAAATTACAAATGGGTCGACATACTGCCGGAACTCGTCGACACCTATAATAATACAGTACACAGAACGATAGGCATGAAGCCAGCTGACGTTACGAAATCTGACGAGCAGCGTTTAATTTCTACAGTTTACTGTCCAAAGTACACTCCCACGACTACCAAGAAATCAAAATTCAAAATTGGAGACCAGGTGAGGATCAGCAAATTCAAACGCACCTTCGAGAAGGGGTTCACAAAAAATTGGAGCACGGAACTTTTTACGGTGGTTCGAGTTTTACCCGGAAACCGACACACGTATATAATAAAAGATAGTAGCGGCGAGATTTTGAAAGGAAGATTTTACGAAGAGGAACTCTCTAAAACAAAACATCCCGACACGTACCTCATCGAGAAAGTATTGCGTAGAAAAGGCGACAAACTGTTTGTCAAATGGCTGGGACTTCCGGAAAAAAGTTGGATCAACGCGAACGAAGTGATCTTGTAAGTACGTGGAACGTGGTGAAACGTCTACCGGATTCGGAAAGTCAAACGAGAAAAAAGAACGGTGAGTTGCTTCCCGACAGCATCCGCTGTCTGATCGTAGGTCCTTCGGGGTGTGGGAAAACAACACTGCTCGTGGACAATTTTCTCCTCGCACCGAATTGGTTAGATTGGAAGAACAGGCACCTCTACGTATTTTCGAAAAGTCTCGAACAAGCGAAATACAAGCAACTGATGAAACTGTACGATGGTCTGGACATTGCAACGTTCGCTTCGGAAATAAAGCCACTCGACGATTGTCGTGAAAATTCAGTCGTTGTGTTCGACGATGTTATCCTGGAAAATCAAAATGAAATTCGCAATTTTTTCACGCAAGGTCGTCACAAAGGAATAGATTGCTTCTTCCTAGCTCAAACGTTTTCCAAAATTCCAAAACAGTTAGTACGCGACAACGCTAATTTCATATGTTTGTTTCGTCAAGATCACACCAACCTCAAGCACGCGTACGATGACTACGTAGGCGGAGACATGAACTACAATCAATTTTCGGAACGCTGCTGCTCCCACTGTTGGAACAGTGACGATTTTGGATTCGCGACGATCGACATGACGAGGAAACCCAACGACGGAAAATACAGAAACAAAATCAACGACTTTCTAAACGTTGCAACGTTGTGAGAAACGACGTGTATAAATAACGTTATGACGAAACGAAAAATCGAAGACGAAAATCTCAAGCTTCGCGATTACCTCGCGAAACGCTTCAAAGGTTGGAAATCCGAGAATCGCGGATTCTACGAAGAGAAGAAACGTCAAGATCAACCTGTGATCGACGCTATCAGCGATCTAGGTAAAGAAATTAAAGGCGTCACGGAACAAAATATAAATTTGATCAACGAACTCGTACCACTTGCAGCTAAAAGTTACACCGTACCCACGCCCATTTCGAGCATTCCTTCGACGCCGTTCGAACTAAGAGACGTACCGCCACGACGTCGAGCCATAGGTAGCACGTCGTCGTCTTTGGATAAGATCGAGTTGGGACCTTTGGCACGAGACTACCTGAGCACGGGGAAATTCGACAAGGATGAAGTGTTCGGATTGTATCCTAGCATGGAGAGCAACGAAGGCGGCGGTGTGGTTTGGAAGATTGGAAAATCGAAGGTGACCTTCGAAGGCAACGACATTAAAATTAATTTAGGCGAGAAGGATAGTTGGAACAGGTACCCGGGTACGGTGGGACTGTGGGAACTCGTTGCCAAAAAACAACCGAAAGATTACACCGACGAAGATTACCAAAGTTACAAGGAAATTTTGATCATGACGGATGCCTTGTACCAAAACAACGACGCCTCGCAGAATAGGGTCAAATCCAGCAGCGGCGAGAAGTACAGAAATCTCATCAAGCCGATATGGAGCCAGGTGAAAACAGGCAGCGGCGTCAAACTCTACAACACCCTGCCCAAAGAGTTTGTGTGGGTGGACGACGTGCGCAAGCTCATAGACAGGTTGTTGGTTATTGCAGGAGAGGAGAATGCAGGCAATCGTAATTTCTACAACGAGAAGGTAGGAATTGTGGACATGATCAGCACAAAATTTTCCAACTTCATCGTGAACGACGACAAGGGCATAGGTTACCTCATTAAAATTATCAACACGCTGCCTCCGAGATTCTGGAACGTGGCCGAAGGAAAGGGACTTGTGAACGACATCATCAACAAGTTACCTTTCGAGATGCATTTACCCGGCTACCAGTACTGCGGACCAGGTACCAAACTCGAGAAAAGATTGAAGAGAGGAGACAAGGGTGTGAATCCGTTGGACGCCGCATGCAAAGATCACGACATCGCTTACAACACCACTCGCACCGAACTGGATGCACGTCACGAAGCAGACAGAAAGTTAGAGCACGCAGCTTTCGAAAGATTCGTCAGCAGAGACGCTTCGCTGGGAGAAAGAGTTGCAGCACTGGGCACCACCATCGCCATGAACACAAAACAAAAACTTGGGTGGGGTATATAAATAACATACAGTAAAAAAAAAAAAACACATCATGTCTGGTATAACCGTCTTGCCACACGAACTGCTGTGTAAAATATTCAAACATGCAGTAAATGGAGATTGTGAGGATATAAGAAAATTTTTGATCATAGCGAGATCAACGCCGGAATTTCGCATCCCTTGTGAAATGGCTGTTAAGGATTATCTTCGGGAAATTAGCGGCATGAGGTGCGGCGATCTCGACACTCTTTTTTCGGTCGCAGGGGAAAAATTAAACAATAGGTTAGATGAACTGCACGAGGCGAGGCTGGGGAGAAGACGATTCACAGATGATTGGCATAAGTCGAAACAAGAGACGGAAGATATCATCACGCACATTATCGCATTTTCCGAAGCACAAACTTTCTTCCTCTAACACAGACAAAAAAAAATCTTCGATACAAAAATCTCGTGAAAAAAAAATATATATAAAATAACACACATCGTGAAAAAAAAATAATCTTCAGTGTATATAAATAACACACATTGTGAAAAAAATTAAATTTCTCTAACACACACACTGAAAATTTCTCTTCAATATGACGACTGAAAAAATGAGTGACTTTCAAGCATTAAAACAAATGCTAAATTTGTCAGTAGAGTATGTAAAAATTCAGGAATTGGAAGTGGACAAACCTTACACGATAACTTCCGGTTCAATTGTTTCTACCCAGTATGGTCCCAAGGCGCGTTTGTTGCTCAACGCACAATACAGTCTATTTTTACCAGATCGATACGCTAACATGTTATCCGACGAGAAGCTAGCTATTTTAATCGAGAACAAAACTCAAATCATGTACAAGGGTACAAAGGAACTTCTTGGTAAGAAAACAAAGCACGTAATAGAATTTGTGTAACGGCTCTGCGCGGAGTATATCCTTGAAAAAAAAATTACACGGAACAAAAAAAATCTCAGAACATTTATATATAAATAACATACCGAAAAAAATTACACAAAACAAAAAAATCTCAAAACATATATATAAATAACATACCGTGAAGATAACATATAGAGCATCAACATGAAGCCCAAAGGTGTCGTGTACCAGATACCTTACTCCAATCTGAAAAATCTAGGTACCCTCGATGGTTTACTCACCAAAAAACAACGCGAGAAGAAACGTTCTTGCTTGATGAAAGGACACGGAATGAAATTACTTCTCAGCACACCTCAATTGAGACGCTTGCAGCGTTCGCGGAAACAGCAAAAAATCGGAGGTTTCATATTCAGCATCCCAGCCATCCTGGCAGCATTGGGGGCTGTTGGAAGTTTGGCCGGCGGAAGTGCCGCCATCGCGAAAACCGTCATCGACTCGAAGAAGAACAAAGCCGAGTTGGAAGAACAGAAACGTCACAACCTGGCCATGGAGAAGAAGGGGAAAGGTATAACCAAAAAACAAAAAAGCAACCTCGATGCTTTGAAAAAATATAAAAAAAAGAAGAAGCCCTGTCCAACTTCGATATTGAATCTCTAATCGAACTGTTGGGAATAAAAAACTTCAGGGGTGTTTTCATGTCCGATTCTCTACCCTCTGCTGTGAAGAAAAAGGAGTATGGCGTGGTCAACCTGGACAGTTACAAAAATCCTGGTACACATTGGATATGCTACCTCAAAATTGACGATAACAATGCATTTGTTTTCGATTCGTTCGGTGGCACACCGCCTGCCAGGTTGGTGAAGTATCTCAGTGTTGCCAACCTCTACTACAATGACAAACGCATTCAGGGTTTCACCGATGTTAACTGCGGCCACCTATGCCTTTCCGTTCTCGCATACATGTCTAAAATAAATAACCCGTCGGTGGAACATTTCCAGAAAGCATTGTGGAATCTTAAACACGATGGGCGTGTTTCATCTCACGAGCGAATCTTCGATCCTGAAACTCACGCTGCACGACGACATCGTCTATCCTAAATCCGTAGCTCTCCGTGCATTCTACAGCATGTACCTCATACCTAACGTCACGCAGCACAATAATAAAATTAGTGTCGGAAACGAACACATCGTCGTCACGCCAGGCCAATACAATCTTTCCACTTTGCAAGCTCAGTTACCCAAAGGCACGTACCTTTCTCAAAATTCGGTCACGCACAGAGTGGAAATCGTGTCGGCGACGGAGACCGTGGACCTGGGCACCATGGGAGAACTTTTAGGTTTCGAGAACGACACCAAACTCGAAGCTGGCATCAAACATACGGCAACCAACATTCCTAAATTTCTAGCCATAGAAACTCTAAACATTCACTGCAACGTGGCGGAAGGCATGATCACGAAATCCTCGGACGGATTGATAGGAAGTCACAAGCAGACAGGAATCATAGCCACATTCAAACCCAGTTCCGAATTCATGGAACCGATCATCTACACACCCTCTTCGCCGATCTATTTTCCAGTATGCCGCAACCGCATAGACGACATAGAGTTGGTGGTGACAAACGAGAAAGGAGACGTGGTGAATTTCGCAGGTGCAACGACCACTGCCATCGTGGAGATCAACGTATAATAAATAACACGCATAGTAAAAATGGAGCAAATCGAAAGTTACGAATTGCAATCTTTCCCTCCCAACCGTCGCACGTTCGCCAATCTCAACGAAGCGAACAGGGAGATCGAATACGACGTGGACGTAGGCGACGGGTTTGTTCATCCTCACAGAGCGGACCTCTATCTTCAATTCGACGTGGTGAAGAAGGAAAGCGGAGACGCGTTTCCCGCAACAGCAAATTTGATACTCGTGGACAACTTCGTGCCTCACCTGTTCTCGCAGGTGGAGGTGAGGAAACACAACACCGTCATAGACAGAATAGATTATCCAGGCATCACGTCGACGGCAGTGGGAACATTGAAATTATCCAAAACTGACGCAGCATACTACCAGGCGGGAGGATTCGAAGCGGGGACCAAAATATCGACTAGAAGTCACACGGTGCTCTTTCCCATGCGTCTGCTGCCGGGATTCTTCTCGGACTACAAGAAGATCATGTGGAAGGGAGGATTGCGCGTCACGTTTCGAAGAGCAGCCAACGACAACGACGCGCTAATGCGATACACCAACTTGAACGCTGACGGCACGCCGATAGCCAACACATTACCCGAAGCGGCCAAGTGCGTCATACGGAGCATGGAATTGAGAATGCCGATCGTGGAATACGAGACGAACTACGCCCTCAAGTACAAAGCAGAGATCTTGAAGAATCCGCAGGTGCCGATTCACTTTCACGGTTACCAGTGCGTGCAGAAGATGGCATCGGGAAGTCACATGGAATTCGACGTGACAACTCAGTTCAACAACATACAGTTCGACATGCCAGATTTCGTCGTAGTGTTCTTTCAAACCGGGCGCGATAACAACCAGGAAAAAGATTCCAGCAAGTTCGACGACTGCAAGATCAAAAACATTTATCTCAAAAATGGACGCAACGAAGTGTTCCCGCGCGAGAATTACAACCTCGACATGACCAAAGACGATTATCTCAAACTTTACGAAGCTTACACCTATTTCAAACGCGTGACCGAGGGAAGCATGGACATGTACTACACGCCCAGTGAATTCAAAACCCGCAGGCCGATGTTCGTCATCAACACATCTAAGAGAAAGCAGGTGGTGGTCAACGATCGAACCAACATCAAGGTCGTCTGCGAGTTTAACAGTCCGTTGTCCGAGGATACCGTGTGCAGCGTCATCCTGATTGCAGAGAAGTCCTTCGTCCACGACGTGAAGAACGAGAGGGTCACAGAGCAGTTTTAACAAGTTTTTTTAACATTTTTTCTTGCACAATAAGAAATTTTTGCACTAGCACAATCAGTTTCAATAGCACAATACGAAAATTTCACTAGTTCAAGATTAGTTACAATGTCAATTTCATTAGTTATCAGTTACAATATCTTTTTTGCACTATAGCACGAGAGACAAATCAGAAAATTTGCACAAAAAAATTTGTTGTTTTTTTTTTTACACGAGAAAATTAACAATAAAATTCTTTTTTATTGTTTCAGATGCTGTCGAAACATCAAAAACACATACACACACACTAGAAAAAAGCATGCAACTTTATTTGTAACACACACACATACATTCTACATCTTCATCAAAAAAATATTATAATAAACATAATTATTTTTATCTATATCTCACAATAAAACTCTATATCCAAAAATATTACAACATCAAAATAACACTAGAGTCGTTAGTACACGTTGCATGCATTACGGAGGTCCTCTGCAGGGTTTCATGGAAGTTTGGGGGAAAAAAAAAACACGTGAAACCCTACAGAGGTGCGGTTATCTACAGCCGCAGCCGTTAGAACCTTTTTGGTTGGGCACCACGCACCCTGGCGGGGTTAGGGGCCAGGCATCCTAAAAAACAACAATTATTATTTGTTTGTTTGCGTCACAATACGAAAATAATAAGAAGCGCGCGCGTATGCATGTGCAGCACATCGTTCCCGCGAGGTTTACAAAAGCCGTGTCCGGATTGGCAAGTGCTCCACCCCGTTCTCTCCCCGTTGCTCTCGCGTGCCGTCGAAGTCACGTCCAAGTTGTCCGAATCTGCATGTCCCCTTGTAGTACGCCTGTCACTTTTCCCGCCAGGTGTCAGCCCGAACTTCACCCACCGCGTGGGGCGCAAACAAACAAAATAATTTCCACCTAACTACTCATATTAAAAATATAACACGCTATTTTATCATTTTCAATTTTTCTGCATTCATTATCGATAAAATATTAAAATATAACTGAGTTTTACATCCTCTAATCAGTAAATGTTGCCTGTACAAAATAAAAATTAGAATATGGCTGCCAAGCGCAGCGTCACAGCGAGTTCAAGCGTGCATCTGTCGCGCCTCTCTGCTCTTCCCTCCGACTCCAAGTCTACCGCAAATTCGGACAACAGAGATTGGCTGAGTCCCGGATGTAACGGTGCAGGTGACATCTGCTGCTGATTCGGACGCAACCCCGGCCACCTCCACTAGTCAGTGTTGCCCATTCGTAGGTTAGCTTCGCTTGTAAAATATCATGGTAAAATATTCTTAGGGTGAGTTGGCAACACTGGCAATTAATGTTGCCGAACCCGGCCACCTCCACTAGTCAGTGTTGCCCATTCGTAGGTTAGCTTCGTCTGTAAAATATCATGGTGAAATATTCTTAGGGTGAGTTGGCAACACTGGCAATTGATGTTCTTGAACCCGTGCACCTCCACTAATCAGTATTGCCAACTCCCATTCGTAGGTTAGCTTCGCCTGTAAAATATCATATGGTAAAATATTCTTAAAGTGAGTTGGCAACACTGGCAATTAATGTTGCAGAACCCACCAACCTCCACTAGTCAGTGTTGCCCATTCGTAGGTTAGCTTCGCCTGTAAAATATCATGGTAAAATATTCTTAGAGTGAGTTGGCAATATTATACCGCAATTGATGTTGCCAGTGTTGCCAACTCCCATTCGTAGGTTAGTTTCGTCTGTAAAATATCATATGGTGAAATATTCTTAAGGTGAGTTGGCAATATTGAGTCGCAATTGATGTTGCCAGTGTTGCCAACTCCCATTCGTAGGTTAGCTTCGCCTGTAAAATATCATATAGTGGAATATTCTTAAGGTGAGTTGGCAATATTGAACCGCAATTAATATTGCAGAACCCACCAACCTCCACTAGTCAGTGTTGCCCATTCGTAGGTTAGCTTCGCCTGTAAAATATCATGGTGAAATATTCTTAGGGTGAGTTGGCAATATTGAACCGCAATTAATGTTGCCAGTGTTGCCAACTCCCATTCGTAGGTTAGCTTCGCTTGTAAAATATCATGGTGGAATATTCTTGGGGTGAGCTGGCAACACTGTGAGAAAATGGGGCTCATGCCTTACGAGAGAAATCCATTAAGGCGAGCCCCATCGAGCCCCATTTTCGGGCGTGGAACCGGTGCCACTGCTCTACTTACATATCTGCCATTACCTGCCAATGTTAAAAACAAAAAAAGCCGTGGTTAACATAGAAAATAATTATGAGAAATGTTTTCTGTGGTGTATTTTAGCTGCTTTGTATCCAGTTTTAAGGGATCCAGAAAGAATAAGTTATTATAAACAACATGAAAATGATTTTGATGAAGCAATGGAGGGCTTAAAATATCCAATGTCAGTTCAGAATATTGATAAATTTGAAAAAAAGGCCAGAGATATCAATGGTAAACAATTATCTTTTAATGTCTTTATTTGTTCTACTGGCCGTGGCAATTGCTTGATAAAACCTCTCAGAATCAGTACACTTGATGATGATTCTGCTGTTCCGATTGATCTGCTCTTAATTGAAGAGGATGGCACACACCATTACACTCTGATACACAGTCTTGAAGCTTTAGTCAGAAAACAACAAGGCAAATCTAATACAATATTCAAGTTGTGTAGAAGATGTTTGACTGTATTTGATGGTAGAAAAATGATGAATAGTGTTTGTGAACAGAATACAGAAATTGCTAAAAACAAGTTAGTTGAGCATCTGAAATACTGTGGGAATCATAAACCTTTTCATATGGTTATGCCTAAGCCAAATGAAAATGCCAAATTCAAAAAATTTGAAGCCTTGTTGGAACATCCAGCATATATAGTCTGTGATTTTGAATCAAACCTCAAACCCCTTGCATTTTGCAGCCCAGATCCTGATGAATCTTCAAGTACATCATACCAGTTACATGAGCCTTCTAGTTTTTATTATGTTGTTGTACAGGATGGTGTTGTTAGTGAAGAATATTTATACATGGGACCAGATGCCATCAAAGAATTTGCACATAGAATAGAAAATGAATGCCATTATATAGCATCTAATGTCTTATTAAAATCAAAACCTATGTTGCCTTTAACAGAGGATCAGATTGAAGATTTCAACAATGCAGAAAAATGCCCGGTATGTGATTCTGAATTTTCAGATACAAATATCAAGGTGCATCACCATTCTCATACAGATGGTAAATTCAAAATGGCCCTGTGTAATAGCTGTAATATTAAGTTCCAGAGACCAAAATTTGTCCCCATATTTTGCCATGGTGCATCCAATTATGATTTTCATAATCTGATCAGGTACGAGGGGTTTGACAAGCAGAATTTAAATATTTTAGCAGAAAATGATGAGAAATATATAGCTATTAGCAAAATAATTAAAGTTAATGGTGTTCCCATTCACTTAAGATTTCTTGATTCCTACAGAATTCTGTCAGCTAGCCTGGCTACACTGGTCAGTCAATTATCTGATGACCAATTCAAAATCACATGTGCTATGTTTCCAAATCAGGACCTGAAATTAATTAGGCGGAAGGGTGTATACCCATATGACTATGTTACTGATTTTTCTAAATTTGATGAGTGTGCTCTGCCTTCACAACAAGAGTTCTACAGTAAACTCAGGGCATCCGGAATCACTGATGATGATTATCACCATGCCCAGTTGATGTGGACCAACTTAAAATGCCAGACATTTGGTGATTATCATAAGGCATATTTAAAACTTGATGTGACTCTCTTAGCTGATATACTTCAGGCATTTAGAAAATCATCGATGGAAAATTATAAGCTGGATCCAATGTATTTCTACAGTGCTCCAGGCCTAGCATGGTCTGCAATGTTTTTGAACACTAAAATGCAATTGGATCTGATCCAATATCAAGATATGTATCTGTTTATGGAGCAATGTATAAGAGGAGGCATGGTGCAATGTTCTCAGAGATATGCCAGAGCAAATAACAAGTATATTCCCAATTATGATCCAGCACTGCCATCAAATTATATACTGTATGTAGATGCCAACAGCCTGTATGGTTATGCTATGATGGATAAATTGCCATATGCAGGGCTTGAGTGGGTTGAAGATTTCAATATTGAAGATCTTCAGGATTTTGATGACAGTAACTATGGCCTCTTCTTAGAGGTTGATCTGACAATTCCTGATGATTTACACAACAAATTTTCTGATCTGCCCCCAATTCCTGAGGTTAAGTGTTCACCTGGCTCTAAACAGAAGAAGCTAATGATGACTCTAGAGCCAAAACAGGGTTATGTCATATATTATAAAAACCTCCAGTTCCTAATAAATCATGGTGTTCAAGTGACCAAAGTTGGCAAAGTTTTGAGGTTCAGGCACTCAAGATGGTTGAAGCCATATACTGATACAAACACAGAGCTTCGAACATCTGCAATGAGCCAATTTGATAAAACTTTGTTTAAATTGATGGTAAATTCAGTGTATGGCAAAACTATAGAAAATGTTAGAAAACATAGTGATGTTAAATTAATTACTGACCCCAGCCGGAGCAAAAAATTGATTGCAAAGCCTAATTTCAACTACAGAAGAATTTATGATGAGAATATGGCACTTTTTAACATGAAAAAAACAAAGATTAAGTTTGATAAGCCTATTTATGTAGGGGCTGTGATATTGGAATTGGCCAAATTACACATGTTAAAATTGTATTATGATGTGCTCAAGCCTTTTTATAATGATGGTGTAAAACTGATGTACATGGACACAGATAGCTTTATTCTTGATATTCAGACAGAAGATGTTTATCAAGATATGTCACAGCCTGCATTGCTTGAATATTTTGATACCAGTGAACATACAAAGATTCAACCCCACAACAAAAAGATGCCTGACAAGTTAAAAGATGAGACACTTGGTGATGTTATTGTGGCATTTGCTGGGTTAAGGGCCAAGATGTACAGCTTTGAAACATGTAGTGGTGTTGTTGCCAAAAAGGCCAAGGGCATTGGCAGAGTAACTGTGGACAAAGAGCTCCAATTTGAAGATTATGAAGATTGTCTCAAATCACAGAGTTTAATCAGAACATCAGAATGCAGAATTCAGAGTGAGGATAACTTGTTGACTACAAATATTGTAAGAAAAGTGGCTCTGGACCCACATGATGATAAGAGATGCATTTTATCATGTGGCATACATACTCTACCATGGGGTCATTGTGATTTGAAAACTGGTAATCAATGCCCAATTACAGAACATGATTTGAAATAAATAAACATGCCTATGAACTTATTTGGGTTCAAAAAACAGGCTATTATGGACCTGCCAACACCAGCACCCTCTTCTGATATACAATCTATGATATCTAAACTAAGTGGTTTGTTAATTATTCATCTGAACAGCATACTTACAGATGTTGATGATAAAACAGGTAAAACATTGTACATATTTAACAATAATTTAAATCATTACTAAATACCTGTAGGTGGTCAATTACAATTTATTACAACCCCCGAGGGTAATGTCAAGATTTCAATAGGGAGAAATATTTATTGAATTAAGCACTCAAACATGATTTCTGGCACTGTATATACTGTTTCTGCTGGTAACTGCTTATATATTGAGGTCGCGGGATCCTATGACAAGCTTATACCTTTTTTTATAGAATTAAGAATTAGATATTTTATAATAAATAACCACTATAACAAAAATGCCTAATGATATATTTGGCCATACAAGGCATGAAGATCACAGTGATGAGATTCTGATGCTTGATGTCAGAGTTAAAAAATGAAGAAGTGATTTACAAGCTTTACAAACTACACTCAATGCCAGTCTTCAACTAGAAATTACAAATTTACAATCACAATGCATGGACCCTCTTCTTAAAATTGATTCAGAACTCAAATTGCTGCTTCAAAAATATACTGACTTGGCTACATTAGATAATTTTCAAAATTTAGAGGAAGCTGTAGCAGCTCTTCAAGCCAAATTTAAGACTCAGGCTACCAACTCTGAGCAATTGAAACAACAATTGGAAGAGCAGATAAATAATGTCCAGACACAACTCCAAACAATTGTCAAAAGCATAAAGTCACAAGAAGATTTTGATCTAGTGATTTCCACTCTAAAAGAACAGATTCAATCACTACAGATACCTTATCTGGACCCTGTGAACAATGCCATAGCTGAGGTTAAAGAAAAAATTGAGACACTTGAAAATTTTATGAACAACCTACCATCTTCTGATGCTTTGAGTGCTATAACTCGGAGTGTTGCCAACATCAAGCTGCAACTTGAAACATATGAAGATTTTGGAAAAATTCAAAGTACCATAACCCATCTTGAGGGTACCATAGCAGCAGTGCAAAGTGATCTGACAAATGTACAAGAAACTCTAGAATCTCGCCTGCCTGGTATTGTAGACACACTTGTCAGTGTCCAGCAACAGATCACAAAACTTGAAAACCTCAACACTGAATCTGAGCTATCTCATTTTCATCACTTGATCGATGATATCCAAACAAAGCTTGAAATTTTACAACAATCAACACCTAATCAGGCAGACATAACCCTGCTTCAAGATGCTATGCGAAGTGTGGCTGATGCTTCTGAATTAAATGATGTGAAATTGGCGCTTGAATCTTTGCAAAATACTGTAGCAAATCTGCCTACATCACAGGAACTTAAAAATATTAAGAGAGCTGTGAATCGCATATTGAAATCAGAAGATATCAAGAATATACAGACAGAGATCAAACAACTTACTCAGACAGTGGCAACTCTACCAACTAATCAACATATTAATGAACTGCATGCCCTGTTTGAGGATATCAGAAGACAAGTCCATGATCTTACTGCTCAAAATTCAAAATTAGCAGTTGTTGAAAATCTACAGCAAATTGTAGCTAATATCAAGCAACAGCTAGGGACCATGGAATCCAACCAAGCAAATGCTCTGTCTGTTTTTGCCACCCAGCTACAAGAGATTGTGCAACAATACAAAAAACTTGTTGTGGACATAAAAATCAAGCCAGGCCATGATGATGTTGTTAGGACTATCAATGAGCACCTTGAATCTGTAACAAGTAGATTGCTTACAGCAGAAAAATAAATAACTGGCCTAATCGAGAATCCTAAGCATACAATAATCCTTGAATTGTACGGTATCCCCAACAAAGAATATGATTCACCATTTACACCAGGTGGCAAAATATATGTGCTGTCCCCTGCACAATTTTATTACCAGTTTTTTGTTGGGGGCACGCTCACACCAATCAAGATCAAATATTGGCTACAACCACAGGTACACTACTACCCTAATTTATCAATAACTAATGCTGACAACAAACCAAAGGTCAACAGTGTAGAGTTAGAGGATTTTACAGACCCCGATACATTAGAAACATCTTATGCTGAAGATGATGGTTCTCTTGAATTTAATATACAAATAGGAGACAAATTATATTTAGAAAATCCTGTAGTATCAGCTGCTGAACATCCCATAGTTGCAATATTCTTGTTTACATACTATGTCTAGACAAATTCTTGTTGATGAATTACACAGACAAGCCAGACATAATTATAAGAGACTGCCAGTGGTTACAAAAGGCATAGATGATTTATGGCAGTGTGACTTGGTTGAGATGGCAAGTGGACAGCTGAAAAACTTAGACAAGATCAACAAGGGCTACAAGTATCTACTCACTGTCATAGATACATTTTCAAAATATGCCTGGGCTGTGCCACTCAAATCCAAGACTGGAACATGTGTTACAGAAGCCTTCAGGACAATCATCAATCAGAGTGGAAGATCACCGCGCTATGTGCAAACAGATAATGGCAAAGAATTCTATAATTCGGTGTTCCAACAATTTATTAAAAGCCAGTCAATACAACATTACTCGAGTTACAGTGATCTCAAGGCCTCTATTGTAGAAAGATTCAACAAAACCCTAAAAAATCATATGTATAAACAATTTACCCTCCAAGGTAATTATAAATGGCTCAGTATCCTACCAGAACTTTTAGATACATATAACAACTCTGTCCATTCCACAATCAACATGAAACCCTCTGAGGTAACTTCATCTGATGAGCAAAAATTGATCAGTACTGTTTATTATCCTAGATACCAGCCAACAACAAGAAAAGCCAAATACAAGGTAGGTGATCAAGTAAGAATCAGCAAATATAAGCACATATTCAAAAGAGGCTTTACCAGAAACTGGAGCACTGAATTATTTACAGTGGTTCAAGTTAAACCTGGGACCCCTAACACATATATAATAAAAGACCACCGAGGAGAAATTCTCAAAGGCAGGTTTTATGAAGAAGAACTCAGCAAAACTAAGCAGCCTGACACATATCTCATAGAAAAAATCATCCGCAGAAAAGGCAACAAGATACTTGTCAAATGGCTAGGACTCCCAGAACACAGCTGGATCGAGGCAGACAAAGTGATACTATGAACACCTGGGATGTTATAAAGAGGCTACCAGATCCTGAACAGCAGATTAAGAGAAATGGCAAGCTTCTGCCTGATAATATTATATGTCTTATTGTTGGGCCATCGGCTTGTGGTAAAACTACACTAATGATTGATAATTTTTTATTGGCACCCAACTGGTTAGACTGGAAAAACAGGCACTTGTATGTCTTCTCTAATAGCTTAGAACAATTAAAATATCAGCAGCTGATGAAGCTATATGATGGACTGGATATAGCCACTTTTGAACCAGATGTTAAGCCACTCCATGAATGTCTTGATAACTCTGTTGTTGTGTTTGATGACATTATACTGGATAATCAAAACAAGGTCAGAAATTTCTTTACACAGGGCCGACACAAAAACATAGATTGCTTCTACCTGGCACAGACTTTTTCTAAAATTCCGAAGCAGCTGATCCGAGACAACAGCAATTTTATATGTGTGTTTCATCAAGATCATACCAACCTCAAACACATACATGATGAATATGTAGGTGGGGACTTGAGCTACAATAATTTTTCTAAGTTTTGCAGTAGGTGCTGGAACCAGGACAGCTATGGGTTTGTCACAATTGATATGACAAGGAAACCCAATAGTGGCAAATACAGAAATAAAATCAACAATTTTCTAGACATTGAAACATATATAAATAACCATGAAAAGGCCAATCATTGATGATCTTAAATTAAGAGATTATCTTGTAAAAAGATTTAAGGGATGGAAATCAGAGAACCGAGGAATCTATGAACAACACAAGCAAACAGAACAGCCTATTATTGATGCTATTAGTGAAGTAGGTAAAAATATCAAAACTGTTACAGAGCAAAATCAAAATTTGATCACAGAGCTTGTACCTGTAGCTGCTAGGAACATATTAGATTATCCAATCACCCCACTTTCTAGTATTCATACACCTAGTCCTGTTGCTCCTCGAAGAATTGAAGCTACTCAGGATCCTATTGAATTGGGTCTTCTTGCTCAAAAATATTTAAGCACACCTAAAGACAACAAAGATGAGGTTTTTGGCTTATATGCTGACACAGAGCGTGATGGTAGCATCATACATAGAATTGGCAATTTTAGAGTAACATTTATGGGAGATGATCTAATTGTATATTCAGAATCTCATCTTGGAGAAAGAGGTGGTTTTGTTAAGTATCCTGGAACACCTGGATTGTGGGAACTGATGACTAGGAAAAGGCCTGGCAGCTATACAGATCAAGATTATGAGCATTACAAAGAAATATTAATAAAATCAGATGCTCTATACCAGAACAATGATCCCACACAAAAAAGAGTCAAGTCTAGCAGTGGAGCAAAATACAACAACTTAATCAAGCCCATATGGTCACAGATCAAGACTGGTAGTGGAATCAAACAATACAACACCCTGCCTAAAGAATTTGTGTGGGTTGATGATGTCAGGAAACTTGTAGATAGGTTATTGGTGATAGCTGGGGAAGAAAATGCTGGCAACCACAATTTTTACAATGAAAAGGTTGGAATTATGGACATGATAAGCACCAAATTGTGTAATTTTATAGTGAATGACACTAAGAGGATTGGATATCTTATAAAAATTATTAATACTCTACCACCTAAATTTTGGAATATCTCTGAGAGTCGGGGGCTGGTTAATGACACCATAAACAAGCTGCCATTTGAACTACACATTCCAGGCTATCAGTATTGTGGTCCCGGTACAAAATTGGACCATAGACTAAACAGAGGTGATCCTGGTGTTAATCCCCTAGATGCTGCTGTTAGAGACCATGACATAGCATACAACACACATTCTGATCTTGATAGGCGACATGTTGCAGACAAGAAATTAGAAGAGGCTGCATTTGGTAGATTTGTAAGCAAAGATGCTTCTTTAAGTGAGAGAATAGCAGCATTGGGGACCACCATAGCTATGAACACCATACAAAAACTGGGGTGGGGGTTGTGATAAATTAAATAAATTTAAGCCACTTAATTAAGCTATGTAAACCCAGAATATGTATATAATAAACCTAGGATGAAGGCCAAGGGCGTTATGTATCAGATACCTTATGCAGGTCTTAAATCTCTTAAAACTATTGATAGCCTTCTAACTAAAAAGCAGCGCAAGAAAAAAAGCTCTTGTCTTGCCAAGGGCCATGGTATGAAATTGTTACTTAGCACCCCTCAATTAAAAAAATTACAGCATTCCAGGAAAAAAAATCACATATAGGTGTATTTATATTTAGTATCCCAGCTATCTTAGCAGCTTTGGGTGCTGTGGGGAGCTTGGCTGGGGGATCAGCTGCTATAGCAAAAACAGTAATAGATGCCAAGAAGAATAAGACAGAATTAGATGAAATGAAGCGCCATAACCTGGCTTTGGAGAAACAAGGCAAAGGTGTTAAGAGAGCCATGAATAAGTTTAAAAAAAACAAGAGCCGCTTACAAACCAAGATATTGAAGCTTTAATCAAGCCACTGGGCATCAAAAATTTTAGAGGTGTGTACATGTCTGATTCTTTACCAGAACAACCACTCAACAAAGAGTGTGGCATAGTTAATTTGGATAAGTACAAAAATCAGGGCACTCACTGGATCTGTTATCTTAAATATTTAAAAGATGAGGCATTTGTGTTTGATTCATTTGGAGGTATTCCACCTGAAAATTTTAGTAAAATATCTAAAATCAACTAATCTTTATTACAATAATGCCCGTGTTCAAAATTTCAAAGATGTTAATTGTGGACATCTGTGTTTATCTGTTCTTAGATATCTGTCTCAAATAAATAAACCATAAATTGAAGATTTTCAAAAGGCCCTGTGCTATCTGAAGCATCATGGGAGTATTCCATCTCACCAGCCAAAATTCAATATTGAAACTCAGATTACATGATGACATAGTGTATCCCAAAACAATAGCTCTCAGAGCATTTTATGGCATGTACTTGATCCCTAATATTACACACCACAACAACAAGATTGCAGTTGGTGACCAAAACATTGTCATCACTCCAGGGCAATATAATCTATCCACTCTAAATGCTCAGTTACCAGAGGTATAGTATTAACTCAAAATTCTGTCACTCACAGAGTAGAAATTGTATCTGCTACAGAAACAGTGGATCTGGGTACTATAGGAGAGCTATTGGGCTTCCAGAACAACACAAAACTTGAACCAGCCATCAAACACACTGCTATTAATATACCTAAATTCTTAGCCATAGAGACTCTGAATATTCACTGTAATGTGGCCGAGGGTATGATCACCAAATCAAATGGCATAGGCACTCACAAACAAACTGGCATCATTGCAACATTCAAACCTAACTCTGAATTTATGGAGCCCATCATCTACACTCCATCACCAACATTATATTTTCCTGTATGCCATAATAGAATAGATTATATTGAGTTGATGGTCACTAATGAAAAAGAAGAATTAGTTGATTTTGCTGGAGCCACAACAACTGCAATCATAGAAATTAATATTTAAATAAAAATACATACAAAAAAATGGAAAATATTGAGAGTTATGAGCTACAATCATTCCCCCCAAACCGGAGGACCTTTGCAAATTTAAATCAAGCCAACACAGAGATTGAGGTAGACCTTGATGTAGGAGATGGTTTTATACACCCCCACAGAGCAGATCTATACATCAAATTTGATGTTGTAAAGCTCGATGGTACAGATTATCCGGCAAATTCAAATATAAGATTGGTGGACAATTTTGTGCCACATCTGTTCTCTGAAATTGAGATCAGAAAGCATGCTGTTGTTATAAACAGAGTAGATTATCCCGGCATTACCTCCACAGCTTTGGCCACACTAAAATTATACAAAACCGAGGCTTCTTACTACAAAATAGGTGGATTTGAGGCTGGTGATAAAATATTATCTAAAAGCCACACAGTGCTGTTCCCTATGCGCCTGTTGCCAGGATTCTTCTCAGATTACAAAGATATTATGTGGAAGGGTGGTTTAAGAATCACATTTAGAAGAGCTGCCAATGATAATAATGCTTTGATGAGGTACAGTACATTAAACTCTACAGGGGAAGCTCTGCCTAATACCCTACCTGATGAAGGCAAGTGCCTTATTCAGACTATGGAGCTAAGAATTCCAGTTGTTGAATATGAAGCCAGTTATGCTCTTAAATATAAAGCAGATATCCTAAAAATCCACAGGTGCCTTTACAATTTTATACATATCAATGTGTACAGAAGCCTGCCACTGGTAGCTATTATGAATTTGATGCTACAAACTCATTCTCCAGTATACAATATGACATGCCAGATTTTGTGGTGGTACTGTTTCAGACTGGAAGACACAATAATCAGGAAAAAAATTCAAGTAAGTTTGATAGCTGCAACATCAAGAACATATATCTTAAAAATGGCAGAAATGAGGTGTTTCCTAGAGAAAATTATAATTTAAACATGTCCAAGGATGATTTCCTCAAATTATATGAAGCATTTACATCATACAAAAGGGTCACTACTGGCAATACTGACATGTATTACACACCAGATGAATTTAAAACACAGAGACCCATGTTTGTTATCAACACTTCAAAAAGGAAACAATTTGTGGTTAATGACAGGACAAACATTAAAATTATCTGTGAATTCAAATGAAACACTTCCTGATGACACTATATGTAGTGTTATTCTTATAGGTGAAAAATCATATATTTATGATGTAAGAAATGAGAGAGTCACAGAGCAATTCTAGAAGGCCTCTGCATATTACATTGTCTTAGTACTAGATATGCCTGGTGTCCAATTAAAATATTCAGGTTAACATATTAATTCTCTGAACTGACTGTCAAGTATTTAAGCACACTTGACAGAGTATTACACTAGAGGCAATAAGCTCTTATGAGCATTTTTGGCTTAGTTTTAAGTGTGGCCAAAACAATATCAAGAGGGGCAGATTTTTGACAAGCTTATGGACAACAATCTCACAGATGTAGCTTTTGTAAGTGTAGCCAAATCAATCTGAGGGGGCTCATCATTTCACGGGAAATTCCCGAGGGCATTTTTACAAAAATCTTGGATTAGACAGAGTAACACACTTGAGCAATAAGCTCATATACACATCTTGAGCTAGTTTTAAGTGTAGCCAAATCTGCCTGAGAGGGGCTCATCATTTATCGGGTTTATAATATTGTATTTTACACTACTCGGGTGTACAATGTGTGTTTCTGAGGATATAGAAACTGCATCTATATTACAAATGGTTGGATAGTGCTTTGAAGGCACATCTCGTATATACAGAGGTGATTTTGTAAAGGCAGAATGATTTTCTTGATCAGTTTGCAACGGCTACGTTATTCTTCACTTCCTCAATCCTTAAAAACATTGATGAACTCTTCTGGGTCTTTGGCAAACCATGTCACTGCTCTGACTTACACACTTAGCAACATATTTCTCACTTTAGCTGATTTACTCACAAGCAGTTTTCTTGTAGAGAAATGAACTTGTGTTTGTAATTCCATGCTTCCCTTAAATTTGCTTATTTTTCAATTATGTACATATTTTCATCCTGCTCCACACAATCACCAAATCTGCATGAATTGTTTGTGTCAAGTAGTGTTTGCTATAAAATGTGGTAAATTGTTTTGGAAACATTTACATAGTAATTCCATTAGGAAAAGATACAAAGGAATTCTATCCTAAAACAGTCCTTAGTCTAGACTTAAGATGCTATTTTGTATTGTTCCCCACTCCAGAATTATTTTCTTGTCAATGTTTAAGGATTTTCAAAATATGATTCTTGTCTGACTACTAATTATGGTTTAAATGGTACAATCCATTTCTCCTCATGGTGTTTAACTTTATACCTTCTTTGTGTGCTAGATATGGGTAATAAGAGACAACAACTCACTCACAGCATGGTACTCGAATATTCTCAATAAAACTCAACTCTTGGCCTCTTGCAATGATATTAATTTATATTATAGCTTTATATATAATTTTAAAATGAGATGTATTTGAAGGATAAGTATCTTATTTCTATTATAAACATGTGCAGCGGTAGCATCGTCGCCTTGTAATCAAGGGGTCCCGGCCGGGTTCGATACCCGGTAGAGGCACATAGTGGTTCGGATCTAACTTTAAACTGTAGGACCAGTCCCTATTATTCTTACTGTGCATAAAGTGGACTTAAAACATCAAGTCAATCATTAAATCAACCATTATAAACATATTCATTTGTGAATATTCTTAAAGGTGAATGGAATGATGAAGAAAGTGATTAAATAAATATTCTTAAAGCCAAAAAGGAAGTATTTGTAATGAATCATGCTTTTGATATGTATGTGCACACATCATGTCTAGAGACTAACTTGTATAGTGCAATATCCACTTTTTCTTTAAATTTACTGTTACCTATTTCAAGAAGTCAGTCTCCAGTAGAATGACTGTGAGAGGATCCCCCTCCCTTTAAGATATCATTGTAGTTTAATTGAATGATAAAGATACATTCTTGTAGAAGCATCCTATTTGTACCTTCAGTTTGGATCTCACATTTTAATAAAGTCTCTTTCAAATAGAACTAGTGAGTTGAAATATTGACCATATTTGATAATTCCATATCAATTATGAATAAGTATATTTCATGCTCTTTATCATCCAAGTAATAGTTTATTTTGGGCTCCTGCTTGGCTAAATAGTTATGAATTTAGCTCAAACAGTCCTAGGATCAATTTCCATTAGAGGCCTCCAGATAGTTCATATTGGTGCCAGCATTGTGAGGACAATTAGGAGCTACTTGGAATGAAATAGCAGACTCCACTTGCGAAAGCTACGTAACAATATTACTGGAACTCGAAGAGCACACCACGTGTAACCCAATGAAATTCCACTAACAGGATGTCACGGGGCTCCAACATGGCATGTTGTGCATGTTAGTGAATATCTAGATTACTTAGTTTAGTGTTAATTCATTTGGGTAAAGTATTATTATATTTTAATACATGTTTATTTTTCTTATTTATCAAGTGAAAATGTTTCACGGTTTAGGAACTGGTAACATTGAATTAAAAATTATAGAGTTATATTAATGGTCTTTCAAAATCCTGTGGCAGTATTACATTTTAAAATGTGTATGTGCATGTGTTCTTGAGCAAGAGAACTAACCAGCTAACATTAGATGCGTAAATTGACTTTGTCTTAATTATGCTTCAGGCATATAGGAATGACTGTTAATAAACAAAACTGGAATATTTTAGTGAAATTCACAACTGAGAAATGGTGTGACTTGGAAGGAAATGTAGTCTAGGATCATGGAATTCAGTGACAGTATTCTAAATTGTGAAGATGTATGTAATAATCTTTTTTCTTGGAATATCAAACCACAAATGTCATTATTTTTGTCACCATCTACTTTCTATGCTGTTGGCAAATGTTCATTGAACTATGATTTTAAGCACACCTTATGCAGAGATAGGCTAATTGGAATTGACCATGCAGTTTAAATTACAATTTAAGGTACAGCACTGTGTCATGCTGGGAATCAAATCTAGGAACAAAGTGGTATCAGAACAATTAAGTAGCCCTTTGGGGGAGTTATAATTAGTGAATTTAAGAATACTGAATATCATTGATTTGTGAATCACTTGATCTTGAATTATGGTTTTTTAGGATCAAATAAAACTACGTGCATTTATTGTCCCTGAAACAATAACTGCAATGCAAGTTATGCTGAATAGTGTGTTACAAATGTAATTATGTTTGAAGCATTGTCAAATGTTTCACTTTACTAGAGAAAAATACGCGTAGTTTAAGGGGGTTCTAAAGCCATGCTAAAGCATAGACCCAAATTTCTAAGGGTAACCGTACAACTAATATAGATTCGGTAAGGAAGAAATTTTCCGATGTAAAAGATTGTTTTATTCACTAGAACATGTGAACCTTATAATTTTGTTACGATTGAAGGGATTTAAGTAAATAACAGAAAATATAAGGTCTCCGTCATGTTCAAACTGCTGCGTACAGATGGCGCTGAAGTGGTAGTTCTTGTCAAGAGCGGTGCATTTTCTTTCTTTTATGACTAGTATGGAAGATTTCGTGGTGAAACAAAGATCACATGTTCTTCCCGCAAGCATCTGAAATACTATGTGAAAACATGAAAACATTTCGTACCTTCAGAGAGTAGTGCTTATCATTTAAACTTTTGAAGTGGCGTTTTGTCGCAATATACTCCGTGGTGCAGATTTTAGCCAACACTGTTGCCGAGATTTCACTCATTTCTAACGATATGATCAATGCAAGTTCTTGAAAGAGTGAAAATCAAACCAAGCTACCAGAGGATATCGAATCCCGTACAGATACGAGAACAAGGGAACAAATATTCTACGGAGGATGTTAAAAAGCTGAACAAGCTCGAAGGTAAGTCTTAATATTTAATTGCTTGTTGCTTAATATGGCTAGAATGTACAATATAAAGAAAGTCTCTAATTCACTTCATACTTCTTATACTTACTTCTTATGCACTCCTAGAGACGCATCTCGAGTTACGAGACGGGGGTCGCGTGTTAAAATTGTATATTTATTTGTAGAAGTTGTAAAATAACATTGTTAATTACCGCGATAATTATCCATAAAGAAACACGGGCACCATCTTCCATGTCAGAACAAATGACGTTCGAAATTCCTTGCGCCGTCTACAGCGTTGCCACATTGTTCACAGCATTGGTCGTTGAAATTGATAATTTAGGCGGGAGAGAAAATTATTAACGTGACATAGCCCCACGAACCATCACGGGGACGAGGTATGCCTACTAGGTTAGGTTAGGCCTGTTAGGTTAGGTTCCATTAGCACTCCTTTCGTTCAATTTAGCATATACGGACAACTACAGGTAAGTTTGGCAACAGTGCTTTAACGTTGATTTCAGGAAAGTATGGCGTCTCCTGTATTGATGAAACGTTGTTGGTCAGTTACGTGCTACAAAACTATAAATTTCTTATTGAAAGTGATCATTGGTCCACAAATCATTCACGGATAACCATTTCAGGTAATGTTAGGTTACCTTTAGTTATGTTAGGCAAGCATAGTTATAATATTTCGTTTGTAAAAATACGCTAATACTCCACCGCTGATTTTTGTGAAACATTGTTCGTCATTTACGTGCTACAAAACTACGAATTCCGTATTCAAAGTGATTATTCGCCCAAAAACCATTCACGGAAGGTTCGGTTAGGTTAAGTTAGGTTAGGCAAGCATAGTTATAACATTTCGTTTCTAAAACTTATAAAATTTCGTTCGTAAAACTACGGATATAAACCTTTATAAAAATTGAAAAAACATTTTTTTTTTTAAATTTCCGACTTCGCCGCCGATTTTTAACAACAGATTCGTGATTAGGAGGTCAAAATTAGTTAGTAAACCGAAAATTAACAAAATTGGAGACTTTCTCTATATTGTAAATTCGCTCCGCAAAATGTATAATTTATTTACATGTTGAACAAATATCTTCTGATGTAATATCGGTGAGAATATCGCTTGACACTGCATGACTTTTTAACTTCCAAACGAAGTTGATAATTCTTTGTAAATGTAAAGTCAGAATAGAATGTTATATTTTACGTTAGGCATAATGCTAATAACTACCGTTTTGAGATCATTACTATAGCATAAAATATACGTAGTTTAATATAGATTATATCTGATATCATTAAATCAATATTGCATAAAATGATCTATTTTCATTCCTGTAAGTTAATTTCCAAACCTACGAAACTCGTGCTATTCACATGTACAACATCAGAATGTTTATTACAAATCAGTAGTTTGTTTAAATGTTTTTTACTTTGCCCTTGTACATGGTTGAAACGAGTACTTGCTGACCTATTTTCTACAAGAGTTTTTCTCTTTTTATTTTTGAAGCAGCTCGCAAATATTCATATGTATTAAGTAGGTCAGGCTAAGTTAGGTTTGATTCGAATAGATGTAATGTGAGATCTATGAATGTTTGCAAGTTTCGGACACAGTTCTGTTATCTTCCTTTACAGAAACAAGTCAGAAAACCAGTTTTGTAAACTGTATGAAGCTCTTCTGTTTTCTTGTCCTTTTATAATTTAGGACGGCTCATAATGAGAGTGCATTTCGTCCAATAACTTGATACTTTATATATTTAAAGTGTAAAAGTACACCCTAACAGTTATCTTACTGTCTATCGAACACTCTGTATGTTTACTGAGAATTTCAAAATGAGTACCGGTATAGATAAATGTTCCCATACTTGCAAGTACAAGGGCAATAATTTAATTGTGGATGACACAGAGCTTCATAGAAATCATAATTTGTTCTGATTGTGCTACGTATATTTGGTTCAATGTCATATTGGATTTCAGTAGCCGTTTGTACTAAATAGTTTACTTCGAATACCAGTGAGTTTGAAGCTTGACTAGTTTTTCTCTCAGACCTATGACTGATTGATTTTGCATGGATGCCTATTATTAACATTCCATGCAGATAAAAGGTTTTTTTAAGCTTTTTTGCTTCTTGCCTGATCTACTATAATAATTCAAATAAAAATATAGTAGGAACTGAATTTCCATTTCATAATGTATTTCTGTTATTTTACCTCCAACTTCTGCTCCTTGGAACAATGATGATGAATAATGATTTGATAAAATGGATGATTGGAACAAAGATAATGATTAAATACATACACGAAACCAGGATTCGAACCTGGAGGAACCTTACTCCATATAGGGTTGCAATCATCACTCTGCTATGAAAATATTTCTAACAATTATTTTGCCAATTTTTGTTTTAGGCTCATCGTATTGAACATTCATTATAAAGTTAGACCATTGAAGTGAGCTCATATCGTGAACCAAACTGCCTTTTAATAACAGGACGATATTGATTTGGATTGATTTGTTGTTTTAAGTCCACTTTATGCACAGTAAGGCTAATCGGGACTGGACCTACAGTTTAAAGTGGGATCCGAACCACTATGCGCCTCCACCGGGTATCGAACCCGGGACCCCTTGATTACAAGGCGACGTCGCTACCACTGCGCCATCGGGGAGGCCAGCAGGACGATATCGTTAAGCATTATAGTGCCAATTGAATCCATTATTTTCAAATCCATTTACTCAACATCTGTAAGTTCAATTATTAACTCAACTTGTCTAAGGTTGTAACAATGTAATATCAATATTTTTTAAACATGTTTTGTAAGTTCATAGTCTCATATACGATGTTAAAACTATTTTTATTTGTTCCTTTTGCAGATGAGCATTTGAGGAACTAATCGAAGTGTCTTCTACCAATAGTAAAGAGCACTTTTGAAATTTGTACAAAAGGACAATAGGTTTGACCGTCAATGGGAGTTGCATACGATGGCAGTTGGTGTATAAGCTTCTACGGAATATACTGTAAATCAACAAAGTGGACTGTTTGAACTTTACATGGAAGAAAACATACATTTTTGCTTGCTAGCGTAGACACGTGATTGACTGGTGATGATTTACTAGAAATCAAGAGTCCAAAATATGCTCAAGAAATTATGTTTCAAGCCTTAATAATATCTGATAGCAAGTGGTCATCAATTGTAAATTGTATATTAGGGGAAAGAGAATAAAAAAAACAGTGCCAGGGGTGTGACTTACTTGTCTTGCCTGTCAAGCATTGGTACGCATTCATTGATAATCTTGCAAGTTTAAATTTTTAGAGGTATTTTCAACAATCCTAAGAAACCTCATTTACCAATGGAAATTAAAGTGTCCTTGCCCTCTCCCAGATTTGGAACCCAATCGCCAACACTGCTCTCAGAGAACGCAATAATGTTTTGCAGTGTACGATAAAGAAAAATAATAAATATGCATTGAAACAACGTAAATATGATTTTATATATCCAGAAAATCTAGTTTTAGTAGTCCCCGTAAACAATTATTTTGTAAGCTATTGAACTTCTATTCTAATGGTACGCGTATTTATTACTGTATTGTATCTTCCCTCGAAATACGTTTTTTAAATCTTCTTTATACACAGAAAGGCTAATTGGGACTGGACCTACAGTTTAAAGTGGAATCCAAACCACTATATACAGTCACCGGCAATAAAAATGGGACACCTATATTCTGAAATATCTGCAATGCGTTATGTGTGTTGCCTAACTCAACGGCAGTGACAGAACTTGCCATTGAAAATTTGCTATTACAATTCACTCATCGCCGTAGATTTAGACAACACACAAGACACATTGCAGAGAAGGGAGACTTTCAGGATCTAGTTGTCCCATTTTTATTTAACGATCACTGTACACTCACCGTCTATCGAACCTGGGACTCCTGTATTACAAGGCGATTACGTTACCACTTTGCCAAGGTGGAGGCTCATCTTCCCTCGCAATTCATACCAATAGTATGTTGCTGAACTCGATGATATATCAGCAGTGTTTGAATAGTTAATCTTTAAAAGTAACTCCGAGTTAATCACTTGAGAAAGTAATTCGCATATAATTACTGTTATTACTGTTCTTTAGAAAGTACCTAACATAGTTATTATTACAGTTACTTTACTCTAGATTTGTTTCATCTCGTAAGACGTTGTTCGGATCATGAGTTCCAAGCGCGATGTCCTTTTCACCACCGATGAGCACTAAATGCTAAGCATTAAGTTTCATGAAATTATAACTTATTTCTTACATTTCATGTACAGACATTGAGGCAATAAAATTCACAGTAAACTTTTGTTACAAAGCAATGACGATTAACATTTCATTTCATTTTCTTAAGCAAACCAAATATTTTTTAGAATTTTTGTTGAACTATAAAATTACTGTGTGTCAATGAGAATTGTTGGAGATTATGTATGTAATCTTATATGGTAAATGTTCTAATACAAATAAACTTGGGATACATCCTGGCTCTTGACGAAAAAAAATACAAAAATGTCCTCATGGTCTCGAGATTTTAATAATCATCAATTGATTGATTTGCTTTATTTTGTGCCACTTTTGGCTAGTTTACGATGATGGAGATGAGTGGATATGATGAAATTGATGAATGGACACTCACGAACATCCATGCCCAGGCCAGGATTCGAACCCGGGACCCCTGCCGTCGTAGCGCGATGTGCTAACCACTCCGCCACGGGGCCGGCTTTAATAATCGTCAATTTACCCATTCTTTGAGGAGAACATTTGGTTCAAGTTAATATTTCTATCCATGCAGTAAAGTAATTGTACAACTTACTAGTTAGGTGGAAAAATAACTGAGTTACAATTACTAATTTCATAACGTAAGTACTTTACAGTTACTGTTACTTGAAAATGTTACTCATACTTCCAAAGATTCTACATCAGCTGCAGAACTGAAAACCAGAATATACCAAATCCGTAAAGAACTATGAAACAGGACATTGTGTGGTGACATGACATGCAAATAAATTAGATGGGCTACAACAAAACTGTATTTAATATTGAACTATTATAAAAGTAACAAATATGTCTTCTATTGTGTATCCAGGATTCTTCTGACATTTTTCTTTCAAAATCGCAATATTAAAACTCAGTAAAAATAAGGGTGCAGAATTACATGTTTATTCACTTGAAGGATAAAAGATTGAGGATCGTTAGAGAGCCCTAATATTTATAAATATTTACAAGATGTTCACTGAAATTCAGCAAATTTCTGAAGAAAATATTTTAACGTCACCGATAAAAGATATAAATTTGTTCAAGTACTGTCATATAAAGTGAATTCTACAGTCAATGCAGCATTCGCTTCAAACGTAATTGCAAAATGTTTTCAATTATTTCAATTACTCTACTTACTTTATGCATTTCGTGTTTGAATTAACTACAGCTATCTTTGTATGTTCTCTTCTGCTTTCGAAATATTAAAAGAAATACATAATACAATATAAGGGATTTTATATTACTATTACGACTATTACTATCTTGCATTGCTGATAAATTGTTGTATTTTTTTTCAATAATAACATACAACTAAAATCTCATGATAAACAATTACGTTGCTCCACATCTACTTAGATTTTTCAATAAAATCTGCTAACCAACGTGACGTCATATCCCATCAAGGAGTACCCTAATCGACCAACCTGTATGTATCTACCTTGATTACGCGGAGATCTGGCAACATGGCCCTTAGTGCTGCCATCTTTTATCGAAAAATTACCACAAAATTGCCTTTAGTACGGCCTTAAACGAATGTGTTTCATGGTTATCAAAAGTCTGTCAAACAGTCTTGCATGTTTTGAAACTGACACTGTCATAAATCATTATACTTATACATATGTATATATTGTGAGTAAAAAGGGTTCGAAAAACTTTATTGCTGAATTAGTAGAGTACTGTATATATCTACTGCAGTTTTCAGCCGGAGATTATAAAAAAAATATCTTGTGCACTGTCTCAGGTATTGTGTGTTTCTTATGCAGGATTCTGTGTCTTAAAAAGTAAGACACGCATACATTTCTTTCTTTTCAACAATTATTGTACATGTTAGATGTCAATGACAAGTATTATTTTTATAAGCAATAGAAAGCAGCTTCATGTTGTATACTGTACTTCAAGTTTTGCTCTTTCTGGGGGAAATGGCAACAAAGTTGACAAAATGTTTCATTTACAGATGATCTTGGCCATGTTCTTACTGGATATTTTTTTGTTGTTGTAATCCTTGTAATCCATTAAAAATATATGTTTAATGCTCTCTTATCATGAATAAGGAGTGCGGTTAATTAACAAAAAATATTTGCATTTGTTATTCAACTACCATAGTAAACATTGTTTTAATATTCACTATATGTTTCTTCATGTGGTATGTTTTTCTGCTTTTCAGGATGGAGATGTCTGGGAAATTGTAAGTTTAAATACAATGGCCTTATCCAGTCACCTGAGGAGGACGTGTGTTGGGATGAAAACTGAATGAATGATAAGGAAGAACCTAAAGTGATTGCCAGCTACTTTTTTATTTGAAATATTGACGTGACATAAATGGCCAAGGTTTGGTGTATTTTATGTGGATGTGAAACTTTGAACCAGTGTTTACAGGGATGGTTAAGATTTTCTTTTGCTAAAGAACATTTACAAGGGTGATGTGGAGTGTGTGGATCACCCTCCAACACGTATTTTCTTCTATTTTAAAATCTGAAAAATGTAGCAAGGTAATAATAGACTTTGCATAGGCATTCATTTTGTTATAGAAATCATATCACACAGCTTGCAACTAGCTTACCCGAGGGGGTGGGGGCTGCCAGGCCCACCCAGTGGTGGATCTAGAAGTTACAGATCGAGGAGCAAACTTCAGTCGGTTACCTCACCTCACCTACAATCAATTCTAACAACACTTGCACTGTTTTAATTAATAATATAGACTACTGTGGACAGGAAACCAAGCAGACTTCCATGGTTTAGTGATTAGCATATTGTTTCGCAATAGGGGTCCAGGGTTGCGAAAGATGATTACAGAGATTGCTTTTTTAATTTTTTTTAAGTCCACTTTATGCACAAATATGTTTATAGGGATTGGAGTTGCAGTTCAAAGTAGAATCCAAACTAGAATGTTCATCCACCAGGTATAGAACCCGGGACTCCTTGAATACCCCATGGACGATTATAATTGTTTGTCTTTTTATAATTCCTGCCATTGCCGTAGTAAACTGAATGATCAGACATGAGAAACAAAGTGAATAAGCAGTGAAAACAAAACCTATTTTCTCAAGGGGTCTTGAGTTCGGTCACCTCTTTAAGGCAGTGGTTTGGATCCAAATTTAAACTGTACGTCCAGTTCCGATTAGCATCTTGAGCAAAATGTAGGCTTAAACTTCGTGATTGAAGACAGAACATTTGAGTCTTCAAAAATATTAGGAATTATAATATCCAAAAACCTGGCAATTGGGAGAGGTCCTCCCTGTGGATATGTTTTTCTATTTTTCTAATGTGAGCATTTTTAGTAAAAATTGAAAATAAATTACACTGTTCCCAAGGGGCATAGGGACATTTCCAATAGTTATGCATTACTTTTGTTCATAAAATCATAAAGTAACTCACACAGGATGAAAAAATCAAGCGGTGGACCTGTGAACCCTCCCCCCCTGCCACCTTGAGATGTGTGTTCTGACATGATATGCATGGCAGTAACAGTGTACAAATGGTTGGTAATTTTTGAAATTATTATAGTTACTATATAAATATAAAAAAATATTGATGCAACATTGATATGTCTTTTTTTTAGATTTAGTGAATGATAAAATATGAATACACTCGTGCAATGACAGGTTCTTGATATTAATGATTATTATTGATAGTTTCTGTAATTCTTTAATTATTACATAATCAACAAAGGAATCAGTGATTCAATAATATGCTTGAATTTTAGGAATCAAAGAAGAAGTGTGGGTCTTTGACTCTTCCACTCGGGTAACTTAAGTTTCATGTATGGCAAGATAATGTGATAATATATTTTTTTTAAAAATCGAAATACAGTAAACGCCTGAAATAACTTTGCCTGCTAAAGTTTATAATTGAAATTGTGTGTAGGGAAGAATCATAATGATGTTCACAGCAGGCATCCAGGTTTTGCTATTCTTACTAATTCAACAGTTCCAATAAATATATTACGAGCATATTCTTATTTATCTTAATTGGCTATTTACAACATTTATTCACTCCTTCTATAATTTTTATACTCTTCCTTTATGTATTTTGCATTTACTATAATATATATAATCACTCTTCTCTGCTCCTAGTATCTACAATGAACTCTGCTCTTCTCTATATGTCATGCTGCCATCTATCGTCGCTCTCGGGAAACATTTCTTCCTTGCATTTTTCATTGTGTCGTCGGAACTGGCACGTGACAATAATTTGAAAAATATATTCGGGGCCGTACCTCCTCGAGAATTACGTCGATTTTTTTAATTGACATATTTCAATGTTTTATGTAATATAAAGTGGTTCCAGCATACGGAAAACACAAAGAACGGAGATATTAGATGCCAAAATAAAGCAACTCGTAAGTAATACAAAGTCCTATTCCGGACCACTTTCACTCATTTTTTCCTTAAAAATTCCCAAACAGCAATAAAAGTAATACTCCTGACTTAGCATTAAAAGTCAAATTACTATTGCAACCTAACGCAACCCTTCTAACCTAACACCTATTTCAAATATAAACAAAGATATATGTTTTTAAAATTACCAACAAATCAATGCCAAATTACTATCACCACCAAACGTAACCCACCTAGCCTAACAATCATTCCAAATATGATAGAAAATATATATTTCTTCAAAGTACCTACTCTATGTGATCAGAAGTATCCGGACACCCACCTGAAAATAAAGTACAAGTTTGGGCAACCCTCCATCGAGAACACTGGCAGTCAATACAGTGTGGGCCCACCCTTAGCCTTGATGACAGCGTTCACTCTCACAGGCATACTTTCAATCAGGTGCCGGAAGGTTTCTTGAGGAATAGCAGCCCATTCCTCGCAGAGCGCCAAAATGAGAAGAGGTATTGATGTGGATCGGTGTGGACTAGCACGAAGTCTGCATTCCAAAACATCCCAGAGATGTTCTATGGGTTTCAAATCAGGACTCTGCGCACGCCAGTCCATTAGTGGGACCTTGTTGTCGTCAAACCACTCCCCCACAAGCCCTGCAGTATGGACGGGTGCTCGGTCGTGTCGAAAGACACAATGGTCATCCCAGAACTGGTCTTCGACGGCAGGCAGCATGAAAGCTGTTAAAATGTCAACGTAAGCTTGTGCAGTGACATTGCCATGTAAAGAAACAAGGGGGCCAAGACCCCTCTAGGAGAAACATGATCACACTGTAACCCCGCCACCTCCGAATTTCACTGTCGGCACTATACAGGCTGGTAGATGTCGTTCACCAGGCATTCGCCACACCCACACCCTACCATCGGATCGCCACATTGTGTACCGTGATTCATCACTCCACACAACGGTTTCCCACTGTTCTATGGTCCAGTTTCGACGCTCCTTGCACCACACGAGGCGGCGTTTGGAATTTGTCTGTGTGATGTTTGACTTATGGGGAGCTGCTCGGCCATGGAAACCAAGTTGCCGCACCTTGCGCCAAACATTAATGGTGCTTTGAGTAGATCCTGATGCATTTCGGAATTCCTGTGTGACGGTGGCGATGGATGATTGACGATAATGCTGTACGACCCTCTTCAACACACGATGGTCTCTGGAGGTCAACATGGGAGGCTGGCCTGCACGCTTTTGGATTGTACACATCCCTTCACTATAACATTGGAAACAGTGGACAGAGGGATGTTTAGGAGGGTGGAAATCTCACACACAGACTTCCTACACAAGTGACATTCAACCAACTGACCACGTTGAAAGTCTGTGAGTTCCTCAGACCATCCCATACTGCTGTCTCACACTGTCTGCAGACTACTGAGTTCGCTGACTATGTGTTCCAAGCGGTAGATTGCAGTACTGTGCCGCCCTCTATGAAAAAAAAGGTTTCGCGGTGTGTCCGGATACTTTTGATCACATAGAGTACTTACCGGCGGAGATGGGAGCAGGAAAACTGCTAAAGTCCACGGAAAGTATAACTGAAAAAATGCATGCCAGACTCAGTTTCTTATTTGCAAAAACTGTACCGGTCAGAGCGGAGAAATCCAAGTTACATTTGGAGCACCTAAAATGGAATTCCACCACCAACTCTCTGCTCACTGCAGTATTTTCAACTTCACCTTACATTCCTGCGATATCGTCTACTGCACTTGACGCATTTCTTGTTCCCAGTCACTAAACCATCCTCCTGCAACTCAGGGAAACAGGGGTGCCCATCCCTCCCCCAAAACGTCGTTCATCAAAATCCCCCCTAAAGAATTGTTCATCATAACTCCTCCCCCTCACACGTACGCACACACAAAAGTATGGTTTGAATAAACACTCAGTATTTGATTTTTGTTTGAATGTCGATAATTTGATTTCATTTCCTTTATAATATACTAGCTGATTACCCGGCGTTGCCCGGGTATTTATTTATCCCAATTTCTATTAGACAGGAAAATAATGAATTCTAACTATAGTGTAAAATGAACTTGGACTTGAACGGCATTGGGAGTGTCACTATTCATCTCAGCGGCCCCGAAAACTATGGATTCCACACTAATATACTTCGTTTTACATGTCACCCCCTTTTTACACCCACCCCTAGGGATGCCAGGGCTGTCTTGGAGTTGAATGGCATTGGGACTGTCACTGTTCATCTAAGCGACCCCGAAAACTATGGATTCCACACTAATATCTGCCGTTTTCGATTATTTTTACGTCACCTCCTTCCCGCTCTAACCCCTAGGGGTGTCAGGGGTTTGAACGGTATTCGTAGTGTCACTATTCATCCTAGCGACCCAGAAAACTATGGATTCCACACTAATATCGGTAGTTTGCGATTATGTTTACATGTCACCCCCTCCCACCCCCACCCGTAGAAGCACCAGATGTTTGAACTGCATTCGCAATGTCACTATTCATCTTAGCGAACCCAAAAACTATGGATTCCACACTAATATCGGTCGTTTCGGATTATTTTTACATGTCGCCCACCTTTCCACTCCCACCCGTAGTGCTGCCAGTGGTGTCTCGAGTTAATCGACATTGGGAGTGTGACTATTCATCTTAGCGACCCCGAAAACTATGGATTCCACATTAATATCGGTAGTTTTCGATTATTTTTAAATGTCACCCCCTTCCCAGCCGGACCCTTAGGGGTGTCTTGGAGTTGAACGGCATTCGCAGTGTCACTATTCATCTTAGCGAAACCGAAAAGTATGGATTCCACACTAATATCAGTCGTTTTCGATTATTTTTACATGTCACCCCCTTCCCACCCCACCCTTAGGGGTGCTAGGGGTTTGAACGGTATTCGTAGTGTCACTTCATCCTAGCGACCCCGAAAACTATGAATTCCACATTAATATCGGTCGTTTTCGATTATTTTTACATGTCACCCTCTTCCCACCCACACCCCTAGAGATACCAGTGGTGTCTTGGAGTTGAACGGCATTGGGAATGTCACTATTCATCTTAGCGACCCCGAAAACTATGGATTCTACACTAATATCGGTCGTTTTCGATTATTTGTACATGTCACGCTCTTCCCACACCCCCAGGGTTGTCAGGGGTGTCTTACCCCTACAGTATTTCTTTCCACGTTGCAAGTGATACGCGTTCCAAGTTTGGTTGAAATCTCTCCTAGCGTTCGAGAGTTATGCTGGAGCAAACACACATTCATACATACACACATATATTCATTTTTATATATTAGAAAGAAGATAGATTTTCGGAATACGTACGCTTTACACAAAGAAAACTGACAGAATTTTACAATTATCGAGACAGTCGAATTACAGGAACACAAAAGTGAAACAGATCGTGCCTGAAATCATTCAACACTAAAACTGAAGTCCTCATGTCGGAAGTTCAGAGTCGACTCGGAACTTAACCACGGCCAAGATACCAACAAATCGAATTGCGCACGACATTCGTAACCTTTCATTGCAGTTGAAATTAAAAGACTAAAGAAAGAAACAGCACGCCTCACTTTCGTTTGCTAACATAAAACGTACAAAACTGCTCAGGCTCACTGTCATTGCTAGTGTACTGAACCTAATTCTTAACAGTGTGTCTGCTGCCCTTCCAAACCGATTCTAAAAGCATAAGAGGTGGTTTCTTTTCAACCCCATCGCCGCGATCACCCACAGGTAGGTAGAAAAACTGGACATAACCATAACTAAAAATCGTTAACAAGTCAATCAAACGAAACGACCCCCTTTTGGGTAAAGATATATAGAATTAGTAGCTAAACTATAAAATTTTGTCCCCACAAAAAATTCCCATGACTCAGGCACGTCATGTACTACCTTGTGGGACCCCTGCACGGAAATAAATCTCCGGCTCCCGGCCGAAAATATAATAATGTTGAATATATCGGAACACTGCTCAATGTTGGTTCACAATACTTACCTTCTTCTTCTTCTTCCTTGTGGCCCTCACCGCCGGGAATTTGATAGTCTTGGTCAAAGGTCTAAATGTGTTGATGACTTGGATAAAACGAGCACAATAAGATCGAAACTGAAATCGTAATTTTAGTTGTAGAAATATCACAACCTTGCCCTTCACTTCACAATATCACACTGATAACTTGCCAAACTGTTGTAGAAACGTCCAAATTGTATCTCACGCTCACGTGCAATACTGTGGAACATCCACATTGTGGAAGGGGACGATATCAGAGAAGGCAGTGAAACTGGAACAGGCTCTGCTGAGTCTGTTTAAGAGGGCATGTCTATTGTTGTTCCGTATCGGGCATAGGTAAATGCAGGTGAGCTGGCGTTTGTTCTTTTACTCCGCAATCACAAGTGGGGGAGGGAGTTTGGTGTAGTCTTGCAAGGTTGTCGTTCGTGCAAACCTGACCTGTTCGAAGACGAAATGTGGAAATCACTACGCAAGGAAGTTTGAGTTTATGAAAGAAAGGTCGTTTGAACTGTTTCTTCGTGTACCGTGGTGCTATTTGCGACTTGATCGACAGCCCAATCTTCACACTGGGAATGGAGTTTGAGTTTAACTCGGGGTAAAGGATCAGTGTAGGATAAATGGATGGGAAAATGAGGAGGAGTGCTCTTTGCGTTTCTCGCATATTGATCGACTAAGTCTTGATATAAATTAAGCTTACTATGAGCTTTTACGTGGGTGAAATGTACTCGTTGGTCGTTTTTGCGGAGATGTAACGTCGCCTATAAAATCAGGGACGAGAGAATGGGCAAGCGATATGTGTCTCTTCCGCAACGAGCGAAACTTACAGAGATTCTTCAGGCAATAGAACACTCCATTCAAACCATCAAGAGAACAGGCACTGCTATAGGTATACTACGACTTCCACATCGGTTGTACACAATGCTGGTGACTACATCGAAGGGCTGTAAAAGTTTTACACATATATCTCTTTTGTATCGTTTCAGAATAAATACTCGTAGTTGCCACTATTACATTTCCAACACACGTATATGAACTGTACGAATTAAGCCTCTTGCTTTGGGTGAGGATGCCACTCAGTGGCGTATATGTAATTTCATTTCGGAGGGTAGATTTTTTCGGTGTCTGCAAATTTGCATATGTTACCAGGCAGTAAAATAAACTAGGGGGATGAAAACATTCCTATCAGGGATAAAAATAATTTCATGTTGCCGGGGATAAAATTCCTTGTTCGGGGGAAATTCCCGGCACCCCCCCCCCCTTCCCGTTAATTCGCACGCTGTATATATAAAGTCTGAGTGTGTCATTTTGGGCAATCCACATCAAGTGCAGTTAAAATAAATGCAGGTAAAACAATATCATAACTCGTACGTATTCAAGATATATGTGATTAAACTAATTCAAATCAACGGTACAGTAGACGGCAAAGGTAATAGTAGGCAAATTGCCCATCACCGTGTTCTTCCATTCTGTTTTCTGCAACGAGAATGTCGTGAATTTAAACAAAAATGCAAGCAAGAAGAGGAGAATGGTAATATCGGCTGATGAATCAGCACAATTCCATTTCATAGAATGTCAAATAAAAGTGGTCGACTGTAGTGATGGAAAATTTGCATACTATTATCTTTGCTGTAGATTGTATTTTGAGTGTAGGCTTATAGCGGAAAATTTTATTCTATTATCTTTGCTGTAGGCTTATAGCATCATGATTCAACTTTTTATACCTATGTGCATTTGAAATATTTAAACAAAACCGCATAATGTTAGATTAAATAAACTTTTGTCAAATAAATTATACACAGAAATATAATATTACAAGCAAGACATTTATTTCTTCACATTTAATAATACAAAAAGCATTCAATAATTATTGTAATACTTTGTACAAGAATCAGTGCAAATAAGATACCTAGACTTATTCAAAAACGTGATATGTCTTCTATACGAGGAAAAACGTTGAGAAAAAACCAACAAATAAAGAAAGTTATTTTCTGCAGCATCCTGTTCGTTTCTTCGATATTTCGAAATTCCCCCATTCGTACTCCAAGCTAGTTGTCTGCTAATTACCCTACGAAAGCAATTTGCAAAGCATACACTTCGGCTTTGATCCAAGCACAGAAGTACTTCCACCACCAAATCAGATTTCATGTAGGCTAATATTGTTTTCTGATATTAAAATGATTATGTCTCTCTTCTCATTATTTGAAGTCGGCATTCTGCACTTCCAAGCAATTTTTTTCAGCCAGCCAGTTTAACTTCCATAAAAATATGTGTGTTAAAAAAAAATTACATTTTGACTCGAGACATAGTAGAGACTTGCAATTACAAATTTGACCACATAAGAATCAGGTATATAAATGCAGAGGATAATTTTTGAAAGCATGTAGCACACAATAACTACTATTGTGAATAATAATGCGCGTAGTATGCATTCATGGAAAGAAATGTAAATAATTACATTGTGCGCATTGGAAGTTGTAGCTTGCATTCGTGGATGTAAGAAATATTCGATCTTTCATTTTTTGCACGCAATTTGAATACCATATACTGGCACCATGAGTAAAAATTATCAGACGGTTGGAATGTTTTTAAACACACTTTTTGTAATTCACAAATTGCATTAAAATTTCTGGTAAGAAATTCATAAAAATTTAGACCGAATGATGACCGAAAGTATAAAACCTTAATACAAAATGTTGCATGAATTGTTATATGAATTGGAATATGATTTTTTTTTAAAGGCAGGTGCGCATAATTTTGACTTGAAGAAGAAGCTCAAGTTGAAATTAAATTAAGAAGTCTCACTGGACAATGTTCGAATTTCTAATTTATTCTCTCAGGCTTATGAGAATGAACATCAATGAGGATTATTTTTCGATTGGATTCTTTTGTTGGATTGTCAGCTAAAGAAGCTTAGAAAAAAGTATTCTGGTATTCAAACCATGTACTTTCGATCACTCCTTAAATTATTTTTGTATTAAATTAAAGAAGCGTGCTTTTATTGTTTTAATCAATTCTTGCAAGCTGCAGCCTACACAAATAGAAATTATCCGCAACATGCTTTTAAAGACTAAGTTTCTAAATACAAGGAATTGGAAAAACATTGTTTTTGATTGTCAAGTTGCAATGGAGAAACATTTTCCCTCTGTTGGTAATGCCATGTTCACACACACATGTTTACATAAGAATTAAATAAAGAACATTGAAAAATATTTCTGACAACCAGTTGTATTGCATTTTCTTTCTTGAAATTCTTAAGAATTTGTTGGAATACCTTATTCATCAAGAACATATTCTTAAATCTTATCTTGCAGCAATTCTCTAATTTATTGATATTTAGTAGTAATTTTTGTTTTCGTTCTTGGCTTTGAACTTGACAGAATCAGTTTCTTTGGGAACTTCGAAATTTTAATATTTGTTCGTAAATATATTTCCCATAGTTCCTTAAATAAAATAAAATTACAAACCATGATTATTTACAAGCATTGTTTCATAAATGAAACATATTTATACATAAAAAATTCATTTTATAAAATTAAATTAGAAAAAATGTCCAAGTAGAATAAAATTAATATGTACAAATAAAACATTTTTTCAGAATTTTTAATTTGCAGTTCTTAAGAAATTTATCATTATTTTACTACCTACTACGATGGTATTTATTTTCTTTGTTCTTAAAATATTTTGTTCCTCTCTGCAAGATAGCTGATATCCATATTGAAGTATGCTTTTATGAACCCAACAGAAGAATATTTAATTTCATGGAATCAACCACATTATCCTTATGAATCAAATCGGTGATAGTGTTGTATGAAATAGTAATTATAAGTAACATTTGAATAGTTCCTTCAGTTTTATTTAAATTTGTTCTTATGTAATAAGTATATCAACTTTCAATTAATTGTTGTTACAGAGATGTTTACTGCAAACGCAAATTCAGATGAATTTCTTATAACTAATATTAAAAAGTATAGTTCAGAAAATAATTCATAAATTTTCTTGAAAACTGTACTGCAGAAATGTAATGCTTTGAAGAGTTGTACATATTCTTCCTCAAAATGTACTTTGCATCTTCATCTCCTTTCTTCGGAATATGTTGGCACTCACTCAGAGAGAGTTTTACAATTCACAATTTACCAACTTTAGATATTTTTAAAAAATTAATGAATTTCATTAATGTTATATTATATTTGAAGCCATCCCTCACGTTGATATTTAAGGAAAAGTTGATCAAGTCAATCGTTATATTTGTCTAATAGATAATAATTGTTGACTCCCTATATTGTTACAATTTCTCCCTTCCAGCAGTTTGACAACAGATTTCTCTTTTAATTAAATTATTTACAAAATTCATTATTGAAAAAATAATGGAAAACCAACTTTGGATTCTTGGAATTAAATTCACACTTTGACCTGCTACTTAAAGCAACTCTTTGCAAATCCTTCACCGTTTTCCCTTTTTATGTTCTTTCATAACATGGTTATATATGATCAAAGCTTTTCGTACATTATCATATTATTTTTTTAAATTACATAAGCACTACCTTCTGTTTGATGATCTATTTGTGTCGAAATTCAACCTATGAATTATGCTTGATATTTTTTTTTTTTTTACATATTGTCTTCCTATTGTTATTTACTTGAATATTACACACTACTACCCTTGTATTTCCGAGCTCGTGAATTAAGTTCTTAAAATCAAGCTACGTATTCATTGTGCTTTGACTATACATTGTGAGCTATGGTTGAGTCCTGCCCTACATAAATAATGCTGATGAAGGTTTGGTACCAGCTTTGAAGCCATTCCTCGAAATTGCTTTCTCTATCTACATTATGATGCGTATTCATACATATATACATTCAAGATTTGTTTTCCTTGTATACACATGTGAAAAATTACTCCAAGTGCTTTATTCTAATTATGCCAGGTAAGGAAGCCCATGTTTGATAAACATTATGTTAAAAATAAATGTTACAGTGGGCTAATACACTGTACTATTTCTTTACCGATCTAAAAGAAAACAATTTTTTCTACATCTATGACTAGCTTTCATGAGATTTTTCAACCATTGTTCTCACAACGCATTCATTTCCAAAACTCTATACCGCTATGGCATTAATGTATACACACATATAACCATATCTCTGATATACATATATTTGAAATAGATATATATTTTTATATTTTTATTAGTTCAGCTTTCTTTTCACATTGTTCCCTGTTCTTTAATACAGTATATTTCTTATCACTCTACAGTAAGATTGTCAACCATTTTTTAGTTTCCTTTCTAAAGCAAAAATATGCAAGAAACCAAAAATATATACCATGCGGAAAATGTTATTGCAAATAGTAAGAAAAGAACCACATCGCTTTATTTTGCAGACTTACATTATCATTTTTAGTTTCAACGGAAAGTAATTACATAATTGAAACTTTATCTTGGTAATTTGTTTATCCAAGTGTGTGAAAGGTCTTATGGTGGAAACGTGATTTTTGACTAAAACACACCAATAAAAATAAAAAGCTACCAGAATTTGTGAACTGTTGAGATAATTATGGTTGTAAACTATCTGAAATTACATTTTAAACATTACTTTTTGGGAGTTTCTAACAAAGTAAATTTATAAATTCAAGTAAAAAATGTTACCCCAAAATAACTTGCAAAATATGTTCTTCTTGATTGCAGTTAATCAAATTGATGTGACAACATTCAATATATCAGACAAGTTCACAAAATAAGAGAGTAATTTTCTTATAATAGCAGATTAAGTCAGAGCACAAATTTATAGATACATTCCAGAAGGTTCCTTTCTTCTCCATACTAAATCATGTTCTTAATTTTCAATTACCCACATTATTACATACATTTCCTTAGCAGAGTAACAAAAGCGCTATTTGGAAGATAATGAAGACAATACTCTCAAAACAGTTTATCTGAACACATACGAGACAATCTACACTTTAGAAAAAACGCACAAACACTTCTTGATAAGTCAAAACTTATTAAATATTAAGCACAATTAAATAACTTACTATAATACAAAACTTTATATATTTTTTTTCCTCTCCGTGTGAGAGCAAATCACCATGAAGTATATACAGGCACTGGATAGGAAGAAGGTTTTTTTACTTATAAAAGTGTTAGTGATCTGTTCTCATACTCTTCGACCAGAAACATTCTTTTCTCAATATACCGAAAATCCTATATCACAACCATACTTTCACACTATCACCTTTAACACCCTGAATTATCATTTTTTTAAAACAACACTTACTTTGATAATATTCACTTGTATAATAATTTAACTTCCAAGAATAATAATTACTCTTTGTTTCCTCGTTCATAAAATCCAACTATCCAATTTTACTTTTTTGTTGTAACAGTTCTTAATGGGTTAAAAATCTGTTAACAATTGTGCATTTTGTGTTGCGGGTGAAATGTGAGTCTTGATGCAGAGATAACATTAATTTTGAACTATCATTTACATTTCTTCACTACAAAGAAATATGCTGATGATAGTATGCTACTGCAAAAAGAAAGATATAGGGACAACGAACTGAACTATATTAAATGACAAAATATATTTGAACTGATATTACTGTCCATAATCTATTACCTCTTTAAATCTAAATTTCTTGTACTACTAAATATGAAAACATCCAACTCGTATTGCATGTATACAGTTGTATCTCAATGCTTAAATGATAGAGCAAATCTCTTATTCCAACATGAGACATTTGTAAAGAATACGATTGAACATAACGACAATCATTAACTGCAGTCTTGTTGAAAATCTTATTATTATATCTTAATATACTAGGTGCTTCAAGTAAAATTATTTCAATATGTACATTAAAGTTAAAAAGTGTTTTTATGTGACTGTACAAATGCTTCAATGAAATGGCCATAAATATGATAATGAAAAATGGTAACATTTCCTTTAATGACAATAACCGTAACTGTGAAATGGTTTTCATAGAATGAATAAAACATACACTGAAAAAATTTGTAGTTAAAACAGAGATTGAGCGAACGAGACCACGACTTACTTCCACGATAAAAATATATCTTTTAAAATATGTTTCATTCTGTTGTCCTTCGAACAACAATACCTGCTAAGTTTGGCACACGCTAAGTTCTTGAAGTTTCAAGAACAGTAACCTCCACTACCTCTCAAACCCACAGTAATGGCTTCAGTCAGTTTCTGTGCCGAACAGTCTAATGTAGTCTTTAAGTACTTCAGAGTAAGTCGAATACTTTTAACAGGAATTTGGCACATGGTATTTCAGAATATATTCACAGTGTTTCCACTCAGTTTAGTTCTTAAAATGAAACTTCAGTTTGTAGTAAATGCACTTTGCAAGACTTGAAAAAAACAAAAACATGATCGATAATCACATTTCATATATTAGCCAAATTACAGGCTAGTTCTATTCACTGTCACAGGTAGATTTGGTAAAGTGGTTCCAACTGCGTAGTTTCAGGAGTCTGTATGCAATAGCATATTCCCGATGACGTAACCAATACATAGGAAGTGTTGGTGCAAATCCTGTTTTGTAGGAAATATGTAGAGTTGCACGTCAATGAAATGGTACAGCCATCCTGTTACATGTTGCACTCTCCTAAGTACGAGGCGTGCTCTGCTTATTAAGCTTCATCTCCAGGAAAGACTTCTCCATGAACTCACAATGTGATACAGATGGCGCAGCGAAACAATTCTCATGGCTTCTCCACACTATAAAATACAGGTGCGGAGTAAGACGGGGGTGGGAGGAGGGGTACATACATTCAAAGTAACAATAAACCTCGCCTACTACGTTGTCTAAAATTAAGTAATCAAATCGCCAATAATCAGTGTAAAAATGGTGATTCTCACTTTAGATTTCCAGAATGGCGGGAGACAACTCCACCCGATATCGTGTCTGAGAAATTGCTCACCTTGCTGTTTCACTCTCTCATCGATGTGTCTAAAAATAGCCTTGAATTGTCAACTGACATAATAATAAATTATGGTTTCTCCTTTGAAGTCTAAAATTAAATGATCACCCACAAGACGTCCGAAATGTGTGCAAGGTATAGCCAGGCGTTGTTTTACAAGTACTCAGGGTTGGTGTAACAGATCAGAACATTGTTGTTCATGTAGAACTGGTGTCTACTTGCACCACTGGCCGTCAAAGTACACACCAAGCTTCCACCAAGTCTTTGTACAGCTTGATTATACCAGACGCCTTCTGAACTGGCGGATGGAAGCAGGGAATCTGCTCTCATTGTTTACTTTCGTGTCTGCATGTACCGAACACCACTCGCTGCACAAAACAAACGAGAATCGGATACACTACATATTGAGAAAGCTAATATATTCCCCCCTCATATGGTTGAAATGAAAGTGCCAATTAAACGAGCAATCGAGTCCGCGGCACGCAGGTCTCGAGAATGCAGTCTTCTGCATTTCACTAAACCTATAGCCATGGTGTAGTCCAGTCAAGGTCACGCTACCCACCTAGTGTTGCCAATAAGCAACAATTTCAACCAACGAAATCAACCTCATACGTACATCGCGCGAAGTGTCGACTGAGCAATTTAGAAGTGTAGCAACCCTGGATGGTCAGGGATGTTGAGGAGGCAAGGGGAAGCTCCGACCTTGACTGGTATATTTTCGTGGAGAGAGCAATAGGGACTACCGATCGTGGTCCCTGCTTCACTCTTTCGCTTGTTATACACTTGTTTGAAATGATAGAAGTCGACCAGTTGTTTGTTGTAGTTTTTCTATTGTGTGGAAATGGGAACATATTTAAAGTGGTATATAATTTATATGGTGAAATGCAAGTGTTTTAAACGCGGAAAGAACAATATGTCCTTAGTTTTTACCAACTGGTCGTGTTTGGCGCTGCAGTCAAAGTGCAATTCGAAAGATTTCAGCTTCCAGTCCAAGACTTAGAGACTGAATTGCGACACCGTCCTCAAAGTGTGTTCGATGCACCTTTCGGACACGGCCTCTGAATTGACGTCTAAAATTATGCTTTATTATCCTAGGTGAGGCATATAAAATTAACAATATAACATCAGTGAACCTAGCGGGCAGTAAGAGAAGTCAATCTGATGTAGCTTTATAGTCAGAGCAGGCCTGTATTTTTGGGGGAGAGAGCAAAAAGTGACAGGGTGTGCTATACATATCGGGCAACTTTGCGCCACGTTGAATTAGTCCATTTGAAGAGAGTTACATGGCGCTCTCCACTTGCAAGAGTTAAACATTTTGTCCTACACACCGGCTTAATCACTTACATCGTTCCGGGAACGTACCCGAGATTCTTCCTCTGCAGAAACAAGTGAATCTCGCTGAATCTCGGCCTCTCCGTTTCCTGGCGCTTCCAGCACTCGCACATGAGGTCGTAGATCTCCCGAGGACATGACGGGGGTCGACCCAGATACCGCTGGAGTCCATCGTTCTGATACCAGTGGTTACTGTTCTCGACAACCTGCTCGTTCGTCAGCTCTGCGAAGGGCTGGTGTCCTGCCAGCATGAGGACCTCCCACAGCGTGACCGCGAACGACCAAACGTCGCTTTTAGGACTGTGCTTGCCCTGAAACAAAAATAATGTTAGCTTTTAGTGGAAATATCAAGTGCGGCGCAATCCTTTTATCTGCACCTCGCACCAACAAGCAAACATATTTCAAATTATTGCTGCAAACAAACTTATGTGAGGTTCTTGCCGCCATCCAAAAATCATTCAAATATTGTTTCAGTTTATGCTACGTATTCAGGATAAAATTACTATTACTAGGAACATACTGAAAAACAAATTCGTTTACAAAATTATTTACAACCATGGGCGCAGACTTTTCCCCGGAGGGGATGACACTTGCCTAGTCATGGAAGCTAAACCTCCAAAAGCCTTGATCCCATCCTCGTCGCCAATTGTAATAATCATCATTCAGGCAAAACAGTAACTAAAATATAATTTATCTTAACTTATAACTTCATGTTATAAAAACTACATGAAAGACATTCAACCAAGACAAAACACAATATATCTCCACATAGCAATATCCACAGTCTATCTTTACATATTCTTTATCTTCTTCTGAGGCTAGCAATCATGTGTGAGAAGGTAAGAAAATAAATTGGATCTAATTTTAGGGAACTTATTTTTAAACCAAACTTTATCATTGTTCTCACTTTTATACCGTTAATATTGGAAGTTTTTAATTCAGAGTAATGCTTCCATTACATGTAATAACAACTAAGAATCTAATGAAAATACTAGCGTTAGTTAATGTTAACAATATAAAGGTAAGTACAAAGACAAAGCTTGCTTTAAAAATAAATTTTCTGAAAGAATATCCGGTTTCTTCGATGATTTTTATGTGGTAAAAAAAGATTTGAATATTAACAGTTTGTCTTTAGAATCATGTTAAAATCTGAGTTACCTTGGAGCTAGAAGGTTAAAAAATGAAGTCCACAACAAAATAATACATTGATTCCTAACTTTCGACCCATTCTCAAGGAGAAAGGCGTACAGAGGAAACGCTTTCTTCATCCCTGTACCCTGAGAAGGGGTTGAAGGTGATTGAATATTTTGTGTTGTGCTTTTCAACCTTGTGGCTGCACGATAAGTCGGATTTTATCATATTTTCATACTTTTATCCAGAATTAGCTTTAGAATACCGCGAGCTTCCAATAGTTAATAACTCTGATCTGATTGCGTGAACGAGAATCGGTAAGATACTATTTTGACACCAAACAGATCCACTTCTATTTTATGTAACAATGCTGCACCAGGCCATGAGTTATTCTCAGCATCCAAAATTCTGTAAGTGAATTTATGCAAAACATCAGTATGTCAATCTTACTCTCTAAAACGATTTCAAGTTGGCGTTGCTGACCACAACGAACCAGGCGATAACACTTCAGAATAGGAAAATACCCGTAATGGAAACTGAACTTGGAATCGGATAGTACCAGTGAATTAAGATCAGGTAATTTCTGCAGCTCCCACAAGAATACCGCCTGGTTTCATATCACACATGAAAGATACACTTCAATGGAATAAACCGCTTGCCATTCCTAACAGTACAGTCGTATCAATAAGTGATATACCCGGCTCAAACTCCCCAACTAAAACGGACGGTCGTTTGTTTTCTTCTTTCACTTCCCCTTGGCTTGTGACCAAGGGTCTCCGTGTTGCCATAAGTACAGCGCCTAGAATAACGTAGTGTGGAAAACGGCATGCTTCTGCGCTCTCAGGCTGGTTCCACTCGAAAATGATCCGCTAGAGGCGCTGGTGTTGACCCCTGTGCTTGGTATTCGACTGCTTATAATGGAAGTAAATGGGGTTTTTGCTGCAACGTCTGATTCTTTTACATGAAGCATTTCTATGAATGTGATAATTGCTATGATATTTGGTACAGTGGTCGCGAAGATATTAACGAACATTCTAGACAGTTATCGTTATACTTTCGTTAATAATACGGGAGAAAAAATACGCGTGGAATGTTCTTGGCAACTAAATTTTTGCGTATGAATTAGGTTCATTATTATTATCATCATCATCATTTCTTTTAAAGATATACACACTGAAGCATTTGTATTTTTGATATTTACTGTCTCTTTTCTTCCGCTTTAAACTAATCACGGCGATGATGATAATTATGATTGCATGAAACGACATGGGGAACCCCACAAAACTTTCTTAGTGCCATCGACATGAGTGTAAGGCAACTTTCAAACCAATGGGACAATCGACACGGGATGTTCACCCTGTCACACTAGTGACACACACTTCCAGACTGTAAAATAGCATTCATAGCACATGAGGGTCCAAACTGCAAACGACACGTTCATATGACGTATTCGGGTGCTACTTGTTACTTCAGTCGGAAAGCTCCTTAAAGGAAGGGTGCTGAGACCGAAGCGACGAGCTACAGGGGGAGTTCCCAACTAAGTGACAAGCGACATGGTGCCTTCAGTCTATTGGCAACCGCACATTACAACAACAGATCTAGGCGACACGATAAGCCACACGTGTCGCTTTGTCGCTTCTGCGTCGCTCAAACTGGGCCATTTCCTCAATAGCTTGCAACATGTTGCCGTGTTTTGTTGTTCGCGCATACGCGATGCAATGAGTGTCTTGCTTCAGTGAGATTGCGCACCAAAGCGACAAGCGGCACGCTTGAAGTTTTCACCAACCGAACGCTGGCCTGTGCTTCCCGTCATGCCGCTACGATGTGAAATGTTGCTCTTGATTGGCTCCTTTCCAAGCTACATGTGTCACTTCGGTATGAACGTTGCCTTGGACCGAATGACCCGTGTCGCTTTGGTGTGAAATCCTCGTCTCAGTAGATGGGGAATACGCCAACGTCTGTCGCTATTTAATATTCGCAATTTATTCGCATGTACTTATAACTAATGTGCACGGGTTTTAATTAATTCGCAAGTACTTAGAATTTATTTGCATGTAGTTAGAATACTTTACATTTATGTATTTGCATGTTTATAACTTTTATGAATATATATTTATTTATTTTATGAAAAATATGTATATAAAAGGTAATTAGAGGTACTAAACGCTATGCATATGGTTATATATTCATTACTGCAAAGTATGTAAAGTATGAAACTATAATATTAATGTTTATAATATTGAAAATAAGTTTTCTATGGTTTATGAACCGCTATGAACGGTGGTAATGGGTGTAGGTACAGGTTCAATTACGATAGGAGACGGTCCCGGTATTTGAACCCGCGATATGTAATATTATTAATTAGTACTATGCAATAATTGCATTATATTATGAAACACGTTGGTTTCACACGCTAGACAGAATACTGTCTCAGAATTTCGACTCGGCGGAGAATGTAGACGAGAAAGGAATTTGGGGGAGTGTGCGTTCGTCAAATGACGTCACAACGTCAGGACAAAGAAGGAACCCGATTGACCAATCAGAGAACGCGTCGGTAGATTTTCAGAACCGGTTTTTCCAAGGTTAACCAGTACGCAATAACAGGGGAAAGCTATGCAATAGTGTAGGGCAGGGGAAGGGTTTGATCCAGACAACAAAGGATGTCTGGAAATACGCAGCAATGGTCAAATCTCTGAAGCTATGCGTCGCTTGTAGAACTGGTTTCAGCCGCCAATTAATATTCCGCTCAGGGTTGCCCCAAGGCACAGGACGCTTTAGCGCAGGTTTTTTTTATCTGTACTATGAAGAAGGGAGAGCTCTCAGGGACTGGGCCTACAGTTTTCACCATTTGTTTTTATCACGGGGTAACGAACCTAGGACCTTTTGATTATTGATTTAGGTAGTACATTTATGTTACTGTGTGCTATTTAACTTATTATTTTACAATTTTATACCTATTTTTAACCTAAATAACACTATTTGTACTATTCAGGCAACATTTTTTATTAAATTTCGGACTCACAAAGACATTTTTTCAACTTTTAAATTATTATTTTACAATTTTATACCTATTTTTAACCTAAATAACACTATTTATACTATTAAGGAAATATTTTTAGTTATATTTTCGACACACAAAGTGTGTGTTCTCAACTTTTTATCTGTTTATTTCACAAGTTTAGGCTTATTTTTACCAAAATAACACTATTTGTACTATTCAGGAAAGACTTTTAGTTACATTTTCGACACACTAAGTGTGTGTTCTCAACTTCTATCTGTTTATTAGGCTTATTATTACTCAAATAACACAATTTCAGCTGTTCAGGCAACATTTTTTATTAAATTTTGGACTCACAAAAAGACATTTTCTAAACTTTTAACTTATTATTTTACAACTTTATGTTAATTTTTTACCAAAATAACACTATTATACTATTCAGGCAACATTTTTTATTAAATTTTGGACTCACAAAGATATTTTTACAACTTTTTAACTTATTATTTTACAATTTTATACCTATTTTTAACCTAAATAACACTATTTGTACTATTCAGGCAACATTTTTTATTAAATTTTGGACTCACAAAGACATTTTTTTCAACTTTTAACTTATTATTTTACAATTTTATACCTATTTTTAACCTAAATAACACTATTTATACTATTAAGGAAAGATTTTTAGTTATATTTTCGACACACAAAGTGTGTGTTCTCAACTTTTATCTGTTTATTTCACAAGTTTAGGCTTATTTTTACCAAAATAACACAATTCAATCTGTTCAGGAAAGACTTTTAGTTACATTTTCGACACACTAAGTGAGTGTTCTCAACTTCTATCTGTTTATTAGGCTTATTATTACTCAAATAACACAATTCAATCTGTTCAGGAAAGACTTTTAGTTACATTTTCGACTCACAAAAAGACATTTTCTAAACTTTTAACTTATTATTTTACAACTTTATGTTAATTTTTTACCAAAATAACACTATTTATACTATTCAGGTAACATTTTTTATTAAATTTTGGACTCACAAAGTGTGTGTTCTCAACTTCTATCTGTTTATTAGGCTTATTATTACTCAAATAACACGATTTGAACGTGTTTTTTATTACATTTTGGACACACACACACACTTACACACACACATACACACACACACAGATATATTTTCCAAGTTTACAGGATTATTCTCTAGTTTACTCAAATAACACAATTTAATCCAGTCAGGAAGGATTTGTTATTATATTTTGGATGCACAAAGATATGTTTTCAATTTTTTACTGATTTTTTGCAGGGTATGTATTAATTTGTATTTATTTTGTTTTGTATCATATATACATTTACAAATTTTTAATTTAGAGTTTAGTATTTATTTAATTTTTTTTCAAAAACACTAAAGAAAAAGTACTTTTAGCTAAAATGTAAGCCACAGAATATATTATTATTATTATTATTATTATTAGGGTTTATTGATTTCCACTATGCTATTTTTGGTTCTGTATTTCTATATGTATTTATTTAGGTCAGGTTACGCCTGCTACGTAGGAAAGTTTGTTTATTTTAGAGTTTGCTGAGTATTTTGTTACTGTTGTACTAGGTAAAGTTTTCTAAATATATCAGGAAGGGCTCCATCCATATACTTTTGTTTTTGCTGTTTGGAGATGATGCGATCAGCATCACTCTCCATCTGCTTTTTATCTTATGTACCCAATATTATTTTGAGGCTTAGTGAATTCTAGAGCCTATTTATGCAGGAGAGAGGGCTTGAAAATGTTGATCTCAGATAACCCACAACTATTTGTCAGAGTATTTTAAAGGATATTTTATACTTATTATGGGCCACTAGAATATCTAAGCTTGCTTAATTTTAATGCCTGTAACGCTGTTATTGTATTTCTAGCTAAGTTTTACTGGATAAAGTACACGAAATGTTTAACATTTCGACTATTTGCCTAATTTTTAGTGTAACGAAAATTATTGTGTGTCTATAAAGACTGAAATGCCTTTACCGAAGGGTCCACAACTGGATGCTTACCAACATTGTTTCTTTTTTAAAAATATATATATAACCATTTATCAATATATTCTCAATTCACAGGACAAGACGAAGTTCACAGACGACTTACTATATGGACCATAGGTCCACTTGCTAAATGTTTTTCTATGCTAGAAGAATAATTTAGCCTTATAACCTTTTTCAAGGTATTTTTAAGTATTACTGGATTTTTTGGGTGCATCAACATTTGGGTTATTTCCATTTGGCTTATTATACGAGGCTACAATCACTATTTGAACACTGAAATCCTCTGATTGAAACTAAAAGCTTAGGCTGTAACTAGGGATTTAGTATGTATATCGACAATTTATAGGACAACACGAACTTTACAAAGGATTGTAGGTGATGTAGGCCCACACGCCAGAGCTTTGTTAACCTGCAAGAAGCATTTACAGCTAATGCTACGAGGAAATGAGGTTGATTTTTTTACTGTTTCACAAGAATGCTATTTTTTACACACCCAATATTTGCTTTTTCAAGTGACTACATGTACCAGAAGCACTTACAGGCCAACTCTAACTAGACTTCGACTTATTCTATATCAGGTGCTAAATTTATAAAGAACTATGATTGTGTATATTTCTGAGGAAATACGCAAAAGCAGATTACCCGATTAAAGTATCTGAAAAACATATTTTTCTATGCAAGTATATTTTTATTGACTGGATTATTTAACAGATCAAACAGGAAGACTGCAAAATTCATTAAATGTAGTTCTATAGTATATGTGGTTTCAGAGATATAAAAAGAACAAATATAAGATTTAGCTTTTTTTGCTTATGAGGCTAATCGCGACGCTAAGGGTAAATGGCGAGGAAATGTAATGGAGGAGAAACAGTCCCAAAAGTTATGGGCTGCATGTAAGTTAATACCACAGAGATATTACAGTAGGTGTAGGTTCTTCCACCAGAACATTTCTAGCATAATAATACTGGTTATGCTGTACTGTTAGCTAAAAATGCTGTAATTTGAGAAACTTAAAAGCTTATTTGCAAAATTTTAAGATAAATAATAATCTGTTAGACTGTAAACATATTTTATATCTATTCTGCACAAGATCCGATGACAAAATTTAATAATTGTAATCGCCCAGACAGGGACTCGAACCCTGGACAGATAGGTTAAAAGCCTAACGCTATACCAACTAAGCTATCTGGGCACAAGGTATTCTTTTTTGAAAAGTTTGTTATGTTAAGAAATATATTGAAACAATTGAGAACACTTTTGATCTGGTTCGACAGAGAAGGAGACAACATTTCCAATTTTGTACAGACTGGGTGTATTTTCCACTATAGAGGCCTTCACTATATGTAATTCGAAACGCTAAATTTCAGCTAGCTTCCAAAATTGAGGTAAAGATTGTGTTTGGCGAGATTAACAAGTTACAATTATATCCAGTTACGGACAAATAAAGCTAAAACTCTCAGATTTACTGTACGAGCCAAGCTTTAGTAACATTTTCTTCACTTTAGTACAAATACCAAAGAAATAGGTATATTTTATTTATAATTTGACAAAATGTACTAGTATTTAATTCACAAAGTTAGGTAAAAAACAGTATTTTTTAAAAATATTGTTACTGCCTTCAAATTTTATGTTATTTACCCACTAACAACTGGTTTACACTGTTTGGCATCCTTTAAATAGGAAAAGAAGGAATTATTTGTTTAGTATTTTTACTACTTTATATTTATTTAAGAAAACAATTCTACAGTTTAACTTAATTTTTAACAAATTGTTACTAATTTATATATCAAAGTTATGTTATTTAGAGTGTATGAAGGCGTATAAAGTTAATATTTGTACTTATCAATGCAACTAACAATTATATTCTACACACAAAAGATGATGTTTACAGTTAAATTACTTGAATCAGAGAATAATATTTTACAGTAATTGATTCATTCAGCACTAGTCAGTACTTTTATGCATCAGAAAGTTTTCTTAATTTTCTATTACGCATGCTATTTTGGGTTATTCTTAAAATGTATTTCTAAGGCAAACTGGTTTAATTTTCTGCTTATAATGCAAAGTTGACATAGTTTTCGCACAATGCATTGTACATTTGTTATATTCACTATTTACAAACCAAAAATTTACGCTTATTTAATGTATAACTAACTAACTCTCTAGCCTTTTTAAACCCGAAGGTTCATGGCTGCAGCAACACATGCCTTTCATCTGTCCCTGTCCTGAGCAAGATCTATATACTCCTTTCCTTCCCTACCAATTTCCTTTAGGTCCATCTCTACATTAGCCCTCCATCTTTGTTTTGGTCTTCCTATTGGTCTTTTACCATCAGGTTTCCCAACAAGAATCCTGTATACTCTTCTTTCCTCTCCCATTTGTACCACATGATCTACACACCTAAGTCTTCTTGATTTAATCATTCTAATAATATCTGAACATGAATACAAATTATGTACTTCTAAATTATGTAACCTTCTCCACTTATCTGTCTCCTCATCTGTTTTAGGCCCAAATATTTTCCTAAGGATTTTATTTTCAAATACTCTCAATTTATGTTCCTCTTTCAATGTAAGTGAGCAAGTTTATTTACTGTATTTAACCTCTATTTCTTGTAATTAACAAACGAATCTAATTACTATGACATGTTAAATAGCTTATACTGTAGTTACTATATCTTTTTCTATCAGCTTATTTTCAAATTAATATTATTAGGTATAGTCTTTGATTTATAACTATATTGCTTTTTTATCAATTTATCTAAGAGTACACGCAGACAAACATATGTGTACACATTTTTATGTATATAGATATGCCTTTTTTCAATATTTTAGCATGAAGATTGCACTTTAGCTATTTCAAGCAAGGGTAGGAAAGGTAGGATTTCTGAGAATTTGTTGCAGGATTATGTTGTCCAAGTACAGATGAGAACTGAGCTGGGAGACTGTTTGAGCCTTTTTCTGAGAGTTGCATGTGAACTGTATGTAAATTGCGCACTATTGACTGTGCATGCTTCTAAGTTTTGCTGTTATTTTCCTTCAATTCTGTGAGACTGTAGAGAGTTTTCTCTTTTCAAGTAGTGTTCTTATTGATTGTATTTGTATATGTTTTGGGGACTTAGCAGTTTTATGTTATGGGGCAGTTTGTTGTAGAATATATTTACCTGATTGTTTTGAGATATTGAGTGCTTGCTGTTCTAGTTGTAATTATCTTTTCTTCTTGTGTTGTGTATTTGACTATATTTTGACCAAGTTCGTAGTATTTACAATAATTGTTATTGACTTGTAGTTGTATGGAGTTCTCCTTGAAAAATCCTTTGCAAGATGACAAATACTTTAGTCTGAACATTATTCTTAGTGTTCACTTTTGAAGCCTTAGTATTCTGGTAGTATTATGAATGTAGAGGTAAATTAGGCTGAAATGTAGGCATTTTTCTGATAAATTATACTCACTTAGTTGTTTCAGCAGGTAGAAGTTGCATGAAGGTTTACTGCTGATGATGTTAATTTGATCTTCTTATGTACTACGTATGATGTAGCTTACTTGAGTAATTGGAATTTTCTACTGAAAAAAAGGATTGCTTGTCTATTTTATTCCTATGTTGTTGAGTTTGTCCATAAGCAAGCCATGTTTTTTACTCTATCCTATGCCTTGGAAGAATCTAGATATATATATTGTGTTTGCAGTTTTATGTTTCTCTAAGGTTTCAGCTATGTAGTTTTTAAATTGTGCTGTGGGTGTGACTATTGATTTCTTTTTCTGGATGCCATGTTGGTTTCTGTGTATTCCTTTTGCTGCTTGAATTTGACTTAGGTTGTTTGCTTTTTTTTCTTAGATCTTTATTTGTTTATTTGTTCAGTATTTTTTATTTTTTGAATTATAATTACTTTAATTTTATATTAACTAACATATTTTACTTTAACAACAAAAAAATTACCCTAGTATAAAAACTTCTACTAACAAAAATGTACTATTATAACTTTTAATTTTAGAAAATTGTATTTTTAAAACTTTAACTTTGAAAAATTGAATTTTAATTACTCTAATTTTACATTAACTAACATATTTTACTTTAACAACAAAATAATTTACCCTAGTATAAAAACTTCTACTAACAAAAATGTACTATTATAACTTTTAATTTTATAAAATTGTATTTTTAAAACTTTAACTTTGAAAAATTGAATTTTAACACACTTTGATTTTAACAATGTATCTTGAATTTTTTATATAAAAAATATTAAAAAATAAAAAATACTGAACAAATAAACAAATAAAGATCTAAGAAAAAAAAGCAAACAACCTAAGTCAAATTCAAGCAGCAAAAGGAATACACAGAAACCAACATGGCATCCAGAAAAAGAAATCAATAGTCACACCCACAGCACAATTTAAAAACTACATAGCTGAAACCTTAGAGAAACATAAAACTGCAAACACAATATATATATCTAGATTCTTCCAAGGCATAGGATAGAGTAAAAAACATGGCTTGCTTATGGACAAACTCAACAACATAGGAATAAAATAGACAAGCAATCCTTTTTTTCAGTAGAAAATTCCAATTACTCAAGTAAGCTACATCATACGTAGTACATAAGAAGATCAAATTAACATCATCAGCAGTAAACCTTCATGCAACTTCTACCTGCTGAAACAACTAAGTGAGTATAATTTATCAGAAAAATGCCTACATTTCAGCCTAATTTACCTCTACATTCATAATACTACCAGAATACTAAGGCTTCAAAAGTGAACACTAAGAATAATGTTCAGACTAAAGTATTTGTCATCTTGCAAAGGATTTTTCAAGGAGAACTCCATACAACTACAAGTCAATAACAATTATTGTAAATACTACGAACTTGGTCAAAATATAGTCAAATACACAACACAAGAAGAAAAGATAATTACAACTAGAACAGCAAGCACTCAATATCTCAAAACAATCAGGTAAATATATTCTACAACAAACTGCCCCATAACATAAAACTGCTAAGTCCCCAAAACATATACAAATACAATCAATCGTACCATACCCCGTTCGATTAAGAAATATTGACCCTGGCAGGCCTTGTCAGCTCCTGCTCAGAATGTGTAGAATAAGCTTTCTACAGGAAATGGTAAGAACACTGGCCTTTGGCAAGAGGTGACGAGAGGCCAAGCGAGTGTTTAAATACGTGCGCATGAGAGCGACACGAGGTCTTTTAATCTGGAATCATCGGAGAAGCAGGAGCTACTGGTCTTATTTCTGAACCGAACAGGGTAAGCTAGTCTACACCCATTCTGCCATTTGCATTGCTCACTTCAGTCTAGAAACGAATCATGAGTCTGTTTTAATGAATAGTTAGATATTTGTACCTGCCCGTTCAGGGCTGTCTCTACCATCAACTAGTATTAATAGTACATCCCTATTTAAGATCCCCGCGTTCAGAGGAACGCTACGTGGTGGATTGATGCGGTCATTTTCATTTTCTTATGGAAATGAAAAGCGTCATGCCTTGTTTTCCTAAACAAACATGACAATTGAAAGGATAGGCATCGTTACGTGGTTAGAGATGCTTGGGCTTTTCATCCATTTTTACGGAAATGTGATGAAAAATTAGAGCAACGTGATTCTTTTGGAAATGAAAAGCGTCATGCCTTGTTTTCCTAAACAGACATGAAAATTAAAAGGGTAGGCTGCGGATTTTTTTTCATTTAATTCACTCTGAAATAAATGCAAATCGAAATGCATTAATATCATGTTAGACTTGTTTCTTCGCGGAATTTTTTACTAACGGGGGGTTATTTTTTTTAAAATAAGGTACGTCACCATTGTTAGTAATGCCTTATGTCATTTATAGAGTTGGAGGACGAGCTTGATACCACATTGGATAGGCTCATCATTCTCGCCAATAATGCTGTTGGTCCATCTTTTGATGTGGAGGGCCTACCTTGTGCCTCATCCACCCCAATCAGAAGTCCTCCATTAACTAGAAGCCGCGCACGCGCGCAGGCTCACTTTCAAATTGATAATCGTCCCACAGTTCTTGTGGACCCACCCACCATGGCTCAACTACCTTTTGTTCATCCCTTCATGTTCGAGAGCATCCAGTTTCAGGGTGCCTCGGGGGAGGATGTTTCTAAATTCATAGACCGTTTCGAAAGTGCGGCGATTCTGAACAATTGGGACGAGACGAAAAAACGGCAACTTTTCCCGGCGTTGTTATGTGGCCCAGCCCTCCGCTGGTTTAATGCAATTAGCCAGCAACCAGGCGTCAATTTAGTCAGCTATGAGGACGTCAAGAAAAAACTTATTGAAGAATTCACAGGCTCCCTTGATCAGCTGCAGATCGAGGAGCAGATCAGATATCGGTTCCACAGGGACGATGAACCGGTATCCTCTTATGTTAGGGACAAGCAAACCCTCTTGTTTAAGATGGACCCTAACATGGCTGTTAATAAGCAGCTTAAATACATAAACGCAGGTCTTCAACCGGAATTTATCAGGGAGATATACAAAAAACAATATAATTCAGTTCCGGAGCTTTTGAAAGACCTCAAGGAATATGAAAAAGCAAAGTTCCTTATGCGCCGTAGAACGGTGCAAGAGCTCTTGCATTCGGCTCAAAAGGAAACTCTTTTCCCGTCTCCTGCTGAGTTGCGCATTCCTCACCAGAACCCCGTAGTTAGCACTACGGCGGTTGCTCCGGAATCAGCACCTCGGGTTAATCAAGAAATGACTAATCAGCTGCAAGCCTTGCAAGCTGAATTGGACCTTGTCAAAAGACAACAAACGTCTCTCCCAACTTCAGAACCGTCCACTGTAGAAGCTTTGGCTAAGCAGGTTAGCAACCTAGCGTTAAAAGTCGAGGAAGTTATACAGTCAAACGATCACGAAAATTTTCAAACTGTAGGCCAAAATTATCAAAGGGGTAATTTTAATCACAATCGTGGTTCAAACAACAGACGAGGCTTTCAGGGCAGGGGAAGTAGAGGCTACCGTTCAAACAACGGCCGGTTTCAGAATCGTTCCAATTTTCAGCGTGGCCGGGGGCGAGGTTCACCAGCCTCCCGCGGTCGTCCCGATCAAGGTGACCGGCGTGGCCAACAACTTTGTTATAAATGTGGTTTTCCTAATCACCACCAAGAATTTTGTCTTCAGAATCCAGACGATTTAAACGCCAATTAACCGCAAGTAATGGAGACATACCTGCGGGCAGTAAAAAGATTTTAGTCTCTACTTTCCCGTCTGAAGACCTCATTTATGTACATGCCAACGTAAATGGGGAACGTCAAAGGTTTATTGTCGATTGTGGGAGCCAAATAAGTGTAACAAGTGATAAGGGTATTCCTGCCCATGCTAAGAGGTTTAAAATCAACACTCTAGTTAAAGGTGTCACGAATAATTGTTTAACAATTAAAGAAATTGTACTTTTAGATTTTTCTCTAAATGGATTTACATTTAGGCACCCCTTCAGGGTGATACAAGATTTTGGTCATAATACCATCCTTGGTAATGATTTTCTCAAAGCCCAAAGTGCAACTTTAGATTTTGAAAACAATAAATTGGCTTTGAGCAGATTTGGCACTCCCCCACGCAACCGCATTCGGTTTGAATCGAGGAAAGCTTTTGATGTTTCCGTTAAATTGGCAGGTTTGCTGGTACATACTGTTGAACCTGAATATGTGGCTTCTAAACGAATTGTTGTGAAACCAAGATCACATTTGTGCATCCCTTTAAAATTAGTCAATACAGCAAATCCAAATTTAACCTTACTTGAGCCGGATGCAAATTTTCAGGCTAAATCTGGCATAATGGTACCAAGGTCGATACTCAACCCTGCTACACAACTTGTTTGGGTATCCAACCCTTTGAATTATAGAATTGTAATTCGCAAAGGTACTCGGATCGGTGGCGCAGAATCTTGTGAGTTGGCAACGGTGGATCAGGAAAATAGTTCTGTAACAGTTAATTTAACAAAGGAAGAATCAGAAAACGACGATATCCCACAAGTGGATATATCCAAATTTGACATTAATCCTCAATTGGAGGAACATGAGAAAAATCAACTTTTAGAGCTTTTGTTAAAATACAAAAATGTTTTCAGTTGGTCCGAAAATGACATGGGCCTTGCCACCAATTACAAACACAGGATAAAGCTTTCTGATCCTACTCCGTTCCATAAGCAGCAATATCCGATCCCGGTGCATTTGCGAACAGAGATAAAGAAACAAATTGAGAATTTGAAAAAACAGGGAATAATCCGGGATAGTACAAGTCCTTATAACTCACCAGTTATTCTTGTGAAAAAGCGTGACGGAAGTTACCGTTTTATTCAAGACGGTCGCTTTTTGAATAAACGCTCTGTGTTCGATGCGATGGCCATGCCTTCCATTCAGTCTATCTTGCACGATATGGGGGGAAAGCAGTACTATTCTAGTTGCGATTTACGTTCAGGATTTTTTCAAATACCACTCACAGAAGACAGTAAACAGTACACAGCCTTCTCTATTCCCAACCTAGGTCATTTTGAATTTAATGTTTTAAGTCAAGGCCATATCACCTCGCCAGCAGCGATGAATCGAACCCTTCAATTGGGTTGTAGCGGAATGCAAAGTGATAACTTCGCCTTCTATATGGATGATCTATTTACCTGGGGCCATACCTTTAATGAAATGTTGACAACACTGGAAAAATTGTTTCAGTGTCTACAAAACGCTGGCTTGAAAATTTCTCCACACAAATGTAAATTTGGTTATTTTGAGATACTCGCCCTTGGACATTTGGTGGGTCGTTATGGCCTACGCTTGAGTGACCGTATTATTTCTTCCATTAAGACTTACCGCACCCCCTCCACCACAAAACAAGTTAAACGATTTTTAGGTTTATGTTCATATGTCCGTAGATACGTCCCATCCTTTTCAGAGAAGGCCCAACCTCTCCAGTCCCTTTTGGGCAAAGGCAAAAAATTTGTATGGGGGGAGGACCAAGAAACAGCTTTTACAAACTTAAAACACGCTTTAATAACTGCACCAGTTTTGCTACCCTATGACCCTTCTAAAGAAACACGCGTCTACTGTGATGCAAGTCTGAAAGGCCTTGGTGCTATTTTAACACAGCCAAATGCAAATAATGATTTCCTTCCTGTAGCATATGCAAGTCGAACACTCAAAAAAGGGGAAGAAAAATTATCCATCATGGAACTAGAACTATCAGCGGTTCTCTATGCCCTCAAAACCTTTAGGTTTTATTTAATTGGGAAACATTTCGAAATTGTAACAGATAATAAAGCAGTCAGTTATTTGCGTACCACTCGTAATTTGAGTTCGAAGCTCTCGAGGTGGAGTGCAGAACTTGATTCATACGACTTCACGGTCGTTCATTGTAAATCTACACAAAATATTTCCGACGCTATTAGCAGGGAATCAACCAATCCCCCGGACGACGAATCGCCAGAATTGGGCGAACCTCGTATATTTCTCCTCCAGGATGAATCAATAGATGTGGGAAAACACCAGCGCGACGACTCATTTTTTTCAGAAATCATAAAAGTTTTGGAGGGGGCAGATGACGCCCAATCCCCCTTCGAAAGACAGGCTTTTTATTATGTGCTGGAAAATGGTCTTTTATACAGGAACCATAAGATGGGTGGGGGAAGTAAGAAATTACTTTGTATACCTAAGTCCTTACGTCATACTGTAGTTGAACAATTACATTCTCACCCGTGTGGTGGTGGTCATTTAGGGTTTACTAAAACATATTACAATGCGCTCAATCGCATATATTTTCCCTATATGAAACGTTTTATACAGGACAAATGTCGCCAGTGCCTATCTTGTCAAACAAACAAGCGCCCTACAGGGCTGCCACAAGGTGAACTCCAGACCTTTCCAAGCTGTCGCCCTTTTGAACGCCTAGCTATAGATTTCGCGGGACCTTTCCCTCCCAGTGGCCCAAATAAATGTAAATACATTTTATCATGCATGGATTTTGGTACCCGATATATGATTGCTGCTCCTGTGGTCGATACCACTGCTCAAACGGCTGCTAACTTTCTCTACGAGCACATAATATTAAGATTTGGTTGTCCGAAAACTCTCAACAGTGATAGGGGTGGCTCATTTAATTCCTCTGTATTTAAAGAGCTTAGTGCTAAACTCGGTATTCAGTTAAAATTTGTCACTGCGTATCACCATAATACTTCCGGTTTAGAGGAACGAGGTATCGGTATTTTGCAAAGTATAATTAAGCATTTTGTAACCCCGAAACATGATGACTGGATTACCTATCTACAACCAGCGGTGTTTACGTATAATGTTACGCGCGGCGATTCCACTCGTTTTAGTCCGTTTTACCTCATGCATGGGTTCGAAGCCCGTCTGCCCTGGGAAAGTATGCTTCACGCAGATCCCTGCGAAAATAGTGCGAACACAGACAAAATGGAAAGACTAAACAAGGCACGAGACGCAGCTCAAGAAAATTTACGTAAGCGATTTGAGTCCCAAAAGAAGTATTATGACAGACGTCATCAAGCAACAAGTTACGCTCCTGGTGAATTGGTATTATTATATAACCCCACTCAGAAGGCAAAAACGGCTAAGTGTTTTTCAGGTGTTTATTTTGGGCCCGCGGTAATAGTAAGAAAGGAAAATAACAATGCCTATTTAGTGGAATATGAAAACAAACGCGGCAAGATTGTGTCGGATTTAGTGGCTGTACAGAGGTTAAAACGCTATCACCGCCCTTCAGGGGGTGAGGAAGAAACGAATATCGTATCTCTTCAAGAGGAAGATTTCGAACCAGTAACCGCCCATACGTAGCCCAAAGCACATGTCGTAATTGCTTACTTTCTGTGTGGACCTTATTTTTATAATTTTTATATTTTAGTTTAATTTTATTTCTCGTTCCATTTCCCTAAAAGTATCAATACGTCAATTCGTTTTCTCGCCAAACGTATAAAACCTAATGTACGCACCATTGTTGTTTTCTCGTAGAAGTAAAACTATTTTGTTAGGCAATTGCATGTTTTATATATGAAGTTATTTATAAACACGCTCTGAAATATATGTGCATTTTTTTCCATCCATGCATGAGTTATAAAAAGAATTAAATATGTTGTCAGTGAGCTCACTTAGTTAATTAAAGCATCGAAAGTGCGGCACGAGCGTTATCTAGTGTATATTTGTCTTTTCTATTGTGTATATTAAACCTACCGGTAGTATGTGAAAAGACCCGTTATTATAGTTAATAACGTAAGAAATGTTAATGTCCCCGTGACATTTAGCCTTAAATAAAGAAAGAAGTCTGTGTAAGCCGACTAAAATGAAGCAGAGAACCAAGTTCTCATTTAGACCATGTAATTTGTGCTAATAATAAGCAAGGTGTGAAGTTTCATACGTTTGACGAGATATTTTTTTTATCTATTTTCAGTTAAAATTATTCCTGGCCGACAGTTTGACTTTATCTTCTTGACCCCTCCTTGAATCATTCCTATTTACATTGCAGTAATTGCATTGTTTCTAAACACTAACTAAAATACCCGAGAAAATTTTAAGTTACATTTATTTTGTGTAAAAATATGTGATTTATCAAATTTATTGATTTGATATTTATTGGCCGAAAAGTAATTCATTTATTCTCAATAATAACTAAAAATAACAGTTGTGGTCATTTTAGCAAGTTTAGGTTCAATAATTGCTACATATTTCAACAAGATGCAGTTTTTCCTATATTTATTAATTTTAATTGCATTTATCTCGCATGTCAATTCCCTATCCTTCAAGGAAGTGGTCATCAGATCTTTCCAATACCCGTACATCATTTGTTCAGTAATTACGTTAACACTAATTTTTATTTGTATGTTAATTCTTGCCTTCATTTGTTGTCAGCGAAGATGTAAAAAGTTAACAGTTTTGGAAAATAATTGCCCAAGGGAAATGGAACGAGTAAATATGTCTTCAAGTGTACAATTTTTAAATATATCCCAGTCGGATAGCGACTCTTGGCACAGTGGTCCCACCCAACCCGTTACATGTCGAAATCTTGAGTCAGTTTTTACCTTTCAAGACCCCTTTTATGACCAAGCAGATACTCCAAACGTAATTATCCCACTTGAAATTCCTCCCGTCCGTCTAGATACATTTAATGTTGCATGTCAAACTCTTAATCCATTAAAGTTAGATGATGTTAACACCTCATCTCGCTCTGTTCAAACTAATCCTGTTAAAGTAAAAAGAGTTAAAGGAGTTACGGTGAAAACACATAACGTAGATGTGTCTCGAACCGACGACCCCCAGCACCACTCTGAACCAATTGTCCCTTTTATTCAAAACATGTTTTATGACGACATATAATCAAGCTGTTTTTCCATGCACTCCCCTAACACTTATGCAACCGAGTTCGTAGCAGCTTGGGGCGCCCAGCAAGCTTCCCCCCTTCTTTTTATTTTTCCTCTGGTTCTGTCTCGCTGAAATCCAGGTACATCAAGAACCAAAAGTTCATGAAAGGTACTCTCTTCCTCTTCCTATTTGCTCCCTGGCACCGCCTCCCTCGTTACCAGTCCTAAGTTTCTTTCGTCGTGTTCCTCGCAGAGAAAGAACACGTTCCTGTTATTGGTCATCACTCACGGGGGGCTCCGCCCATCCAGAACGGCCGCCATATATCTTCCCTTCCCTTCCTTCCCCCCCCCCCCCCCCGACTCCGATCACACATCCAGTAGACTTGAAAAGATGTCTTTAGCTAGACTCTTCGAGTTCCTGCTTTATGCTGAATTGCATTTCCCTCGCAGTTATCTTAATCGAGGCCGCTTCGGTGCGCAGTTTTCTACTCCACATTCGAGTTAGCGGAAGACACATATCTTATTTCAGTCTCGGAGAGAGAGAATTTGATGACACCTTTCTTTGCTGTGGATGAACTTTACACTCAGCTGGCCTCGGCAATGAAATTCCTAGTCTCCAAACGAGGTGTGAATAATAGCCTCTTCAAGGGCGCTTATTTATGCGATTTTTTTTCTCGTCCCTTCAGAATTTTCAAAAGTTTCCCAAATAAAATTTAATTACTTCTTACAGATTAACTTTATGTTAATCTTCGTAAAGTAGGTAATAGCGAGTAATTGTGCTTATATTTTAATCTCCCACACGTCATAGACTTTAGTTGAAGTAATATCATACGAAATCCTATACTTTTCTCCCGGCCCGGCGTCATGATGTTCATTTACGGTTCCGTTTCAATTTTTTTCCTAAGGCGACCATAAAAAGTAGTTTTGTTTACCTTATTAGGCTAAAACCTCAAAACAGTGGATTTAGACGCTTACAGTTGTCATGGGTCAAGTGTAATCTCTTACGCGGCGAGCATTTATGCTAAGTGACAAAGAAAATACACGGCGGGCTATAGCATGACGTAGAGTAGTTTTTCCTCTTTTCTGTTTAACGCAATGCCTTATATTTTTTTCCTTTATTCTCAGAACCGTAAATTTACTTCACAGATAGCCAAGAAATGTTTTCTAAATCAATAACCCAGATTAGTTTCAGTTTTGAATTTACATCTTTACCTAAGAGAGACAAATGCGACCCCCCCCCCTTATTTTGCCGACGGTTTCAGACCGGTCAAGGCAACCTCCTAGGGTCACACCCGGGATGTTTATGGTTTGCTTTGAGCAATTTTAATTTGATTTTTTTGTTAGTATTCTAAACCGTTTTTTCCATTTTTCTCCGTTTATTTAGATCAATTATTTCATGAAATATTTTTGTCCCATTTTCCCGTTACTATTATCCTATTACTAATTTGGAACTTCATTTTAACTGTTTATTTATGCTATACATCAGGCGTATGCAAGCGCAAACAAACCTTGACTAGTGAGCGTTAACAGTACGTCACTATGTCGCCTTGATTTATTCATCCATTTTTATGTATTTTTGTAATTAATGATCTTAACGTCATTGGAGCCATGTCATTTACTCTTTTATTATATTTTAGTGATCCCGAATTTACTTGTGGCTAGGTCCGTTTTAACGGTTGTGACGTTACCAAATTTTGGGTTAATTATTTTTTTTCGTCAGTTTCTCATTTTTTACAATGCTTTGACACTTCTGACATGATATTAATGGATTTCGTCGGGTTAATTTTTCTGATACCAGGGGATATATTTGATACCATCTACATATTACTTATATATATTTATCAATATTTAATCCTAGATATTTTCGTTCATTTTGTGCCATGTCATAACTTTAGTTTTATATTGCACATTATTTTATATTTTGGGAGAAGTCAGGAGCTATATATATATAATTTAGTCAATATATACATATATTACTTTGATGAAGTCAGATTTTCATTTTTAATGGTGTTCCAGTGTTAAGGCGTCAAATGACATTTTCCGCCTTTTATTTTCTTTAGCCTTCATTCAAACTTTGTTTTATAATTTATATCACTTATTGGGCAGTTTATTTTATTTTAGTTTACTTATTTTTACTCATGATTTTCACTTGCCTATAGAAGACGATTACTTTACACATTTTTTATATATTTTCAATATTGAATGACTGAGAGCAATGTAGTTTTCCAATGTCTTACCTGTTTCCTACCCTGTTCGGGAATTCCACGAGTTCAAGGAATTTCGAAAGTCGCCCAGCGATTTTTTTGAGGCCGGAAGAAGAACGCATTCCTGGAGGCTTTGGAGCTCACCAGCCTCCTTTGGGTTTCAGCGGTGTATGTCACGTAGCAGCACCGAAAACCCTATTCCAAGTGACATCCCAGGATCAGAAGAGCGTCAGAAACATAAGAAGAAATGTCAACTTACAGAGCAAACCCCCCCCCACGACTCTAACCCCCCTTAAGAAGAAACATGAACATCTTTCATGTATATCGTCCCCTTTTGCTCTGTAAGGCCAGGCAGTGTATTTCACCACATATTGGAACTTTCCGGGTACAGTCAACGACCCAAATGTGTTGAGACCCAGCCCTGTGGATCAGCAACCTGCCAGGCCACCTGTGACGTTTCATCCTACCAGTGGCCATAATTACTGTATGCAATGGCGTCTGCTGTGAACTTTCGGGGGCCTATCTTAACATCCTCCCCAGTGTTCGCCATTGGACAAGGCATATTTTTGGGGCTTGGAACCGCTACTTGGAGTGGCTTCCCATGGACTACCCTGTGTTCGCCCGCCCCACGGCCCACGTCCTTTCATCTGACCTTTGCTGACCAGTATTCCGGAACTTTCCACACCGGGATTGGAATCCGGTCCCCCAGTGAAAATGATCGGTCAAGGACCGTGTATGTCACAGAACAGTGCTTCGTACCCCAGGACTCCGGGGTTGGAATGTATTTGGATTGCCCTGCCGTATCATTTCTCAGGTCATAGTGTGCACACATAGTGTGCTAAGAACGTCAGTGGCAAGTGCAAACATAACCTTCATCTATTTTTTAATCTTCGTGTGGTTGTGCGCAGTCCAGTGGAGTTTGGTGTTTACCACGGTCTTTTGCTCTCGCCTCGAACTGTCATCCTGATGAGGCGGAAGATTGCGAGCATGCGGCATTAAAGTTTCTCATGGATTACGTCTGGTGCTTGGTTAGCATTTGTTTAGGGGCCAGTCGCATGTATCGCATTACGCTGCAGTGTGTTGAACTTTCCGCTGACTCCACGGACCTGCGAAGAACACTTTATATCGCATGTTGACCACCCGTCAGCATTGTTGATTACGAAAGACTCTTCCAGCGTGTGGCTAATGAAAACAAAAGACTTTCTTTCAGCTTTCAAGCTTGAGCTTAATTCTGTTCCATTTAATTTTCGGTGAAGGGTCTCCGACATTTTTTTTATTATTATTTTATTTTATGTATCCTTTTTGTTCATGTAATAAACAAAACCTTTTAAATTTTGGTGAATGGCAGAAGGTTCAATTTAAACTTTTCATTATTACAATTTCAATTTTGGAAATTGTTTCGCAAGAGGGGGTGTCGTACCATACCCCGTTCGATTAAGAAATATTGACCCTGGCAGGCCTTGTCAGCTCCTGCTCAGAATGTGTAGAATAAGCTTTCTACAGGAAATGGTAAGAACACTGGCCTTTGGCAAGAGGTGACGAGAGGCCAAGCGAGTGTTTAAATACGTGCGCATGAGAGCGACACGAGGTCTTTTAATCTGGAATCATCGGAGAAGCAGGAGCTACTGGTCTTATTTCTGAACCGAACAGGGTAAGCTAGTCTACACCCATTCTGCCATTTGCATTGCTCACTTCAGTCTAGAAACGAATCATGAGTCTGTTTTAATGAATAGTTAGATATTTGTACCTGCCCGTTCAGGGCTGTCTCTACCATCAACTAGTATTAATAGTACATCCCTATTTAAGATCCCCGCGTTCAGAGGAACGCTACGCAATAAGAACACTACTTGAAAAGAGAAAACTCTCTACAGTCTCACAGAATTGAAGGAAAATAACAGCAAAACTTAGAAGCATGCACAGTCAATAGTGCGCAATTTACATACAGTTCACATGCAACTCTCAGAAAAAGGCTCAAAACAGTCTCCCAGCTCAGTTCTCATCTGTACTTGGACAACATAATCCTGCAACAAATTCTCAGAAATCCTACCTTTCCTACCCTTGCTTGAATAGCTAAAGTGCAATCTTCATGCTAAAATATTGAAAAAAGGCATATCTATATACATAAAAATGTGTACACATATGTTTGTCTGCGTGTACTCTTAGATAAATTGATAAAAAAGCAATATAGTTATAAATCAAAGACTATACCTAATAATATTAATTTGAAAATAAGCTGATAGAAAAAGATATAGTAACTACAGTATAAGCTATTTAACATGTCATAGTAATTAGATTCGTTTGTTAATTACAAGAAATAGAGGTTAAATACAGTAAATAAACTTGCTCACTTACATTGAAAGAGGAACATAAATTGAGAGTATTTGAAAATAAAATCCTTAGGAAAATATTTGGGCCTAAAACAGATGAGGAGACAGATAAGTGGAGAAGGTTACATAATTTAGAAGTACATAATTTGTATTCATGTTCAGATATTATTAGAATGATTAAATCAAGAAGACTTAGGTGTGTAGATCATGTGGTACAAATGGGAGAGGAAAGAAGAGTATACAGGATTCTTGTTGGGAAACCTGATGGTAAAAGACCAATAGGAAGACCAAAACAAAGATGGAGGGCTAATGTAGAGATGGACCTAAAGGAAATTGGTAGGGAAGGAAAGGAGTATATAGATCTTGCTCAGGACAGGGACAGATGAAAGGCATGTGTTGCTGCAGCCATGAACCTTCGGGTTTAAAAAGGCTAGAGAGTTAGTTAGTTATACATTAAATAAGCGTAAATTTTTGGTTTGTAAATAGTGAATATAACAAATGTACAATGCATTGTGCGAAAACTATGTCAACTTTGCATTATAAGCAGAAAATTAAACCAGTTTGCCTTAGAAATACATTTTAAGAATAACCCAAAATAGCATGCGTAATAGAAAATTAAGAAAACTTTCTGATGCATAAAAGTACTGACTAGTGCTGAATGAATCAATTACTGTAAAATATTATTCTCTGATTCAAGTAATTTAACTGTAAACATCATCTTTTGTGTGTAGAATATAATTGTTAGTTGCATTGATAAGTACAAATATTAACTTTATACGCCTTCATACACTCTAAATAACATAACTTTGATATATAAATTAGTAACAATTTGTTAAAAATTAAGTTAAACTGTAGAATTGTTTTCTTAAATAAATATAAAGTAGTAAAAATACTAAACAAATAATTCCTTCTTTTCCTATTTAAAGGATGCCAAACAGTGTAAACCAGTTGTTAGTGGGTAAATAACATAAAATTTGAAGGCAGTAACAATATTTTTAAAAAATACTGTTTTTTACCTAACTTTGTGAATTAAATACTAGTACATTTTGTCAAATTATAAATAAAATATACCTATTTCTTTGGTATTTGTACTAAAGTGAAGAAAATGTTACTAAAGCTTGGCTCGTACAGTAAATCTGAGAGTTTTAGCTTTATTTGTCCGTAACTGGATATAATTGTAACTTGTTAATCTCGCCAAACACAATCTTTACCTCAATTTTGGAAGCTAGCTGAAATTTAGCGTTTCGAATTACATATAGTGAAGGCCTCTATAGTGGAAAATACACCCAGTCTGTACAAAATTGGAAATGTTGTCTCCTTCTCTGTCGAACCAGATCAAAAGTGTTCTCAATTGTTTCAATATATTTCTTAACATAACAAACTTTTCAAAAAAGAATACCTTGTGCCCAGATAGCTTAGTTGGTATAGCGTTAGGCTTTTAACCTATCTGTCCAGGGTTCGAGTCCCTGTCTGGGCGATTACAATTATTAAATTTTGTCATCGGATCTTGTGCAGAATAGATATAAAATATGTTTACAGTCTAACAGATTATTATTTATCTTAAAATTTTGCAAATAAGCTTTTAAGTTTCTCAAATTACAGCATTTTTAGCTAACAGTACAGCATAACCAGTATTATTATGCTAGAAATGTTCTGGTGGAAGAACCTACACCTACTGTAATATCTCTGTGGTATTAACTTACATGCAGCCCATAACTTTTGGGACTGTTTCTCCTCCATTACATTTCCTCGCCATTTACCCTTAGCGTCGCGATTAGCCTCATAAGCAAAAAAAGCTAAATCTTATATTTGTTCTTTTTATATCTCTGAAACCACATATACTATAGAACTACATTTAATGAATTTTGCAGTCTTCCTGTTTGATCTGTTAAATAATCCAGTCAATAAAAATATACTTGCATAGAAAAATATGTTTTTCAGATACTTTAATCGGGTAATCTGCTTTTGCGTATTTCCTCAGAAATATACACAATCATAGTTCTTTATAAATTTAGCACCTGATATAGAATAAGTCGAAGTCTAGTTAGAGTTGGCCTGTAAGTGCTTCTGGTACATGTAGTCACTTGAAAAAGCAAATATTGGGTGTGTAAAAAATAGCATTCTTGTGAAACAGTAAAAAAATCAACCTCATTTCCTCGTAGCATTAGCTGTAAATGCTTCTTGCAGGTTAACAAAGCTCTGGCGTGTGGGCCTACATCACCTACAATCCTTTGTAAAGTTCGTGTTGTCCTATAAATTGTCGATATACATACTAAATCCCTAGTTACAGCCTAAGCTTTTAGTTTCAATCAGAGGATTTCAGTGTTCAAATAGTGATTGTAGCCTCGTATAATAAGCCAAATGGAAATAACCCAAATGTTGATGCACCCAAAAAATCCAGTAATACTTAAAAATACCTTGAAAAAGGTTATAAGGCTAAATTATTCTTCTAGCATAGAAAAACATTTAGCAAGTGGACCTATGGTCCATATAGTAAGTCGTCTGTGAACTTCGTCTTGTCCTGTGAATTGAGAATATATTGATAAATGGTTATATATATATTTTTAAAAAAGAAACAATGTTGGTAAGCATCCAGTTGTGGACCCTTCGGTAAAGGCATTTCAGTCTTTATAGACACACAATAATTTTCGTTACACTAAAAATTAGGCAAATAGTCGAAATGTTAAACATTTCGTGTACTTTATCCAGTAAAACTTAGCTAGAAATACAATAACAGCGTTACAGGCATTAAAATTAAGCAAGCTTAGATATTCTAGTGGCCCATAATAAGTATAAAATATCCTTTAAAATACTCTGACAAATAGTTGTGGGTTATCTGAGATCAACATTTTCAAGCCCTCTCTCCTGCATAAATAGGCTCTAGAATTCACTAAGCCTCAAAATAATATTGGGTACATAAGATAAAAAGCAGATGGAGAGTGATGCTGATCGCATCATCTCCAAACAGCAAAAACAAAAGTATATGGATGGAGCCCTTCCTGATATATTTAGAAAACTTTACCTAGTACAACAGTAACAAAATACTCAGCAAACTCTAAAATAAACAAACTTTCCTACGTAGCAGGCGTAACCTGACCTAAATAAATACATATAGAAATACAGAACCAAAAATAGCATAGTGGAAATCAATAAACCCTAATAATAATAATAATAATAATAATATATTCTGTGGCTTACATTTTAGCTAAAAGTACTTTTTCTTTAGTGTTTTTGAAAAAAAATTAAATAAATACTAAACTCTAAATTAAAAATTTGTAAATGTATATATGATACAAAACAAAATAAATACAAATTAATACATACCCTGCAAAAAATCAGTAAAAAATTGAAAACATATCTTTGTGCATCCAAAATATAATAACAAATCCTTCCTGACTGGATTAAATTGTGTTATTTGAGTAAACTAGAGAATAATCCTGTAAACTTGGAAAATATATCTGTGTGTGTGTGTATGTGTGTGTGTAAGTGTGTGTGTGTGTCCAAAATGTAATAAAAAACACGTTCAAATCGTGTTATTTGAGTAATAATAAGCCTAATAAACAGATAGAAGTTGAGAACACACACTTTGTGAGTCCAAAATTTAATAAAAAATGTTACCTGAATAGTATAAATAGTGTTATTTTGGTAAAAAATTAACATAAAGTTGTAAAATAATAAGTTAAAAGTTTAGAAAATGTCTTTTTGTGAGTCGAAAATGTAACTAAAAGTCTTTCCTGAACAGATTGAATTGTGTTATTTGAGTAATAATAAGCCTAATAAACAGATAGAAGTTGAGAACACTCACTTAGTGTGTCGAAAATGTAACTAAAAGTCTTTCCTGAACAGATTGAATTGTGTTATTTTGGTAAAAATAAGCCTAAACTTGTGAAATAAACAGATAAAAGTTGAGAACACACACTTTGTGTGTCGAAAATATAACTAAAAATCTTTCCTTAATAGTATAAATAGTGTTATTTAGGTTAAAAATAGGTATAAAATTGTAAAATAATAAGTTAAAAGTTGAAAAAAATGTCTTTGTGAGTCCAAAATTTAATAAAAAATGTTGCCTGAATAGTACAAATAGTGTTATTTAGGTTAAAAATAGGTATAAAATTGTAAAATAATAAGTTAAAAAGTTGTAAAAATATCTTTGTGAGTCCAAAATTTAATAAAAAATGTTGCCTGAATAGTATAATAGTGTTATTTTGGTAAAAAATTAACATAAAGTTGTAAAATAATAAGTTAAAAGTTTAGAAAATGTCTTTTTGTGAGTCCAAAATTTAATAAAAAATGTTGCCTGAACAGCTGAAATTGTGTTATTTGAGTAATAATAAGCCTAATAAACAGATAGAAGTTGAGAACACACACTTAGTGTGTCGAAAATGTAACTAAAAGTCTTTCCTGAATAGTACAAATAGTGTTATTTTGGTAAAAATAAGCCTAAACTTGTGAAATAAACAGATAAAAAGTTGAGAACACACACTTTGTGTGTCGAAAATATAACTAAAAATATTTCCTTAATAGTATAAATAGTGTTATTTAGGTTAAAAATAGGTATAAAATTGTAAAATAATAATTTAAAAGTTGAAAAAATGTCTTTGTGAGTCCGAAATTTAATAAAAAATGTTGCCTGAATAGTACAAATAGTGTTATTTAGGTTAAAAATAGGTATAAAATTGTAAAATAATAAGTTAAATAGCACACAGTAACATAAATGTACTACCTAAATCAATAATCAAAAGGTCCTAGGTTCGTTACCCCGTGATAAAAACAAATGGTGAAAACTGTAGGCCCAGTCCCTGAGAGCTCTCCCTTCTTCATAGTACAGATAAAAAAAACCTGCGCTAAAGCGTCCTGTGCCTTGGGGCAACCCTGAGCGGAATATTAATTGGCGGCTGAAACCAGTTCTACAAGCGACGCATAGCTTCAGAGATTTGACCATTGCTGCGTATTTCCAGACATCCTTTGTTGTCTGGATCAAACCCTTCCCCTGCCCTACACTATTGCATAGCTTTCCCCTGTTATTGCGTACTGGTTAACCTTGGAAAAACCGGTTCTGAAAATCTACCGACGCGTTCTCTGATTGGTCAATCGGGTTCCTTCTTTGTCCTGACGTTGTGACGTCATTTGACGAACGCACACTCCCCCAAATTCCTTTCTCGTCTACATTCTCCGCCGAGTCGAAATTCTGAGACAGTATTCTGTCTAGCGTGTGAAACCAACGTGTTTCATAATATAATGCAATTATTGCATAGTACTAATTAATAATATTACATATCGCGGGTTCAAATACCGGGACCGTCTCCTATCGTAATTGAACCTGTACCTACACCCATTACCACCGTTCATAGCGGTTCATAAACCATAGAAAACTTATTTTCAATATTATAAACATTAATATTATAGTTTCATACTTTACATACTTTGCAGTAATGAATATATAACCATATGCATAGCGTTTAGTACCTCTAATTACCTTTTATATACATATTTTTCATAAAATAAATAAATATATATTCATAAAAGTTATAAACATGCAAATACATAAATGTAAAGTATTCTAACTACATGCAAATAAATTCTAAGTACTTGCGAATTAATTAAAACCCGTGCACATTAGTTATAAGTACATGCGAATAAATTGCGAATATTAAATAGCGACAGACGTTGGCGTATTCCCCATCTACTCGTCTCGTTTGTCGCGTGTCGCTTTGGTGTAAAATCTCCTTGAGGAAACGGTACAGTCAGAGCTTTTGTCCCTACGGTTCGAAAGGCTGCATTGATTACGGACTGCTCGCTTTCAAGCGACATTTGTGGTTTGTCGCCTCGGTATGAAATATCTCTCAGGATACTATTTATATTCTAATAACATAGAAAAATAAACTCTAATACACAGTCCAAGACCTGACGTCCGGAATCACATTGCGATGTTTCTTCTTGTGTTACGCATGCTAATTTATTTATTAATTTTATTTTACTTTTCTTTCCAAATTAATGCCATTTCGTGACTGCAAATCACTCCACAAATATAATTGTTTCCATCAATTCACTTACTGCCTTTCTAGAGAAACAAATCTACACAATATATTCCAAAAACTAACTAAGCCGCATTACTTTCATAACAAAATTAGCACCTGGGTCGATCGCACTGCCATCTACTTGTCATCGTCTCGGGGAACCAGTTTCTTGGCTCGTTTTCCACACTACGTTATTCAAGGCGCTGTACCATAAGTATAGATCCACCACGACATGTAAAACCCTGGCGCGGGAGCAGTGTCGCTAGTGTCGCTAGTTACGGGAAAGCCTGTAGTTCGCATATTTTCCGAGGTTTCAGAAAGCTTGGTGTATCTTTACAACTTCCCTCCCTTGGTTCCTTGTGAAGAACTTCAACAACCTTAAATATTACTTCTCTACTTTCGCTGTGGACTGTTTTCTTCTTATGACGCTACAAACACTTGCCATTGAATAAGGTGACGACGATATTTTGAAGAATGACTCACATTTTGGCAACGCAGGGGCAAGATTACATGGCAAACAGCTAATTGCATCGCCCACGCTTGCTTAGGGGTGAAAATTCGATTATAGCGCCAAAGGGGTTCTCTTATTGGTAGAGCAGTACATGGGGGTGGAGTGGTGTTCTCCAACTTACCAGTAGTAAACTCTCCCAAGCCATCCACCTGATAGGCAAACGGGCCTTTGTATCACTGATATAATAGTCACCGTCGAAGCGACTGCAATACATGGCGTAGTCGGTGATCTTCACTACGAAGTTCTTTCCCACGACGCAATTCCTGAAAAGAGAGAGCAAGTATAATTAGAAGCATCATTCCTAAAGAACATTATGACACATTTTTAATTAAATGGTAAAATTTGAGACTAATTCCGACAAAGCTGGACGAAATATTTTCAGGAAAGGTCTGTTTTGGTGGATACGTATAGCTATTACCATTCTTTCTACCTCTCTTCGTTCATGTGTTTTTCAATCTCTATCTGTTTCTCTTTTCTATGAATTTTACTTCTTCTGTTTCTTTGATTTTAACTACATTTTCTTTC